>NC_089233.1:54217975-54564546 GCF_963924675.1 Phocoena phocoena | reverse complement strand
ATGAAGGAAGAAAAGGAATTATCAATGGGAGAACTGGTGAGAGTAAATGTGCTGAAGCCAAAATGGCTTTAGTGTGGTTGGGAGGTGAGTGGATGAACCTGGCTGCAGCAGTTGGGAGTGGTGGGGAATATTATTAGAATGGTAAGTTGAGCATACTGTCAAAAGTAAATGTTGGCTAACAAGTATCTTTGAAAATTAGCTTAAGCAGGAAACGGACACAATAAGGTTATGTTTAATTGGCAACTGATTATAGAATGAAATAACAGGGGAATGTCTAGAAGCAAGATCAACTGCAAATCATCCAAACGAGATCTTACAAGATCTTACCACAGCAGGTACAGAAGAAAAGAGATACTCAGAGTTAAGGAGAGAACAGTTGATGGATCTGAGTTATTACTATTGCCCACTACAAGATGGGCAAAAAAAAGTAGACAGAACCATAAGTAACTATGTGGAGTTTGCAAACCTGGGCAAGCTGATTTTAGCAAGGACAGATAATTAGTTTGACTCAGTAAACTACAGTATCCATTCCCAAACATTAGCGGGAAATACTTTTTTGAAACTTAAGAAGTTTACCTAGTTCACTTGTAAATACCTCTTACGGAGTTGTATGCCAAACAAATGTGCTTTGGGTAGGTTGAGTCAGAATCTCAGGATTTGTAAACTGGTCCTTAGAAATTAGAAATCTGGGAAGCATTATTCCGCTTTAGAGTACCTTAACAAAGAAGAATTTGGTTGTGTATTTGAATGTTTCTTCCAAAGCACCCCTGTTCAATAGATTTTCTTTAAATGACCAAAATGTTCTTTATCTGTTGTTCAATATGGTCTCTGCTATAATCCTGTGTGGCTTTAAAATGTGTTTTATTTTATTTTATTGTGGTAAAAACACTTAACATGAGAGTTACCCTCTTAACAAAATTTTAAGTATGCAATATATTACTGTTGTATATGTGTACAAGGTTGTGCAGCAGATCTCTAGAACTTGCATAACTATGACTTTAAGGCATTGATTAGCAACACCCATTTCTTGGCCCCTGGCAACCACCAGTCCACTCGCTGGATGCCTCATATAAGTGGAATCATGCAATATTTTTCCTTCTGTGATTGGCTTATTTCACTTAGCATAATGCCTTCAAAGCTCAACCACATCACATATTGTAGAATTTCCTTCTTTTTTAAGACTGAATACTATTCTAATGGGTGTATATATTTTCTTTATCTATGCATCTGCTGATGGACATTTTAGGTTATTTCATATTTTGGCTATTGTGAATAATGCTGTAATAAACATGGAAGTGCTAATATTGGCACTTATTTCATGGATATGACATTAAAAACACAGGCAACAAAAGCAAAAATAGACAAGTGGAATAAACGTCAAACTAAAAAGCTTCAGCACAGCAAAGAAAACTACTTATAGAGTGATAAGGCAACCTGTGGGATGGGAGAACATATTTGCAAGCCATATATCAGATGGGGTTTATTTTCAAAATATATAAAGAAATCCTACACCTCAATAGCAGAAAAGTAATAACTCAATTAAAAAATAGGTGAAGGTGTTGTGTAGACATTTCTCCAAAGAAGACATAGAAATGGTCAAGAGGTATATGAAAAAAATGCTCAACATCATTAATCATCAGGAAAATGTTGATCAAACCACAATGAAACATCAACACATAACTGTTAAGATGGCTGTTATCAGAAAAACAAAAGGCAACAAGTATAGGTGAGGATCTGGAGAAATTGGAATGCTTGTATACTGTTGGTGGGAATGGTGTACCCAGTATGGAAAAGAGTATGGAGCTTCCTCAAATATTTAAAAATAGAACTACCATATGAGCAGCAATCCCATTTCTGGGTAGTCCCTCATGTGGCTAGGGCAACTGAGGAACTAAATTTTAAATTTTAATTAATATAAATTAATTTAAACTTTAAATAGTCTTACATGACTAGTGGCTCCCATATTGGATAATGCAGCACTAAAGATTCTCTAGGGCAACATACTTGGCAATATGTGGCTAATTAGTTCAGGGAAAATGTTTGCTTTAGCATATGTGATCAAAATCTGCACTGTCTTTGTTAACAAAAGTTGTCATTTTTGAAAAAATTGTTCATTCATTGAGTCAATAAATATTTATTTATTATCTATTCTCTTCTAGGATTAGTGTTTGCCACAGTGGTGAAAACAGTCATGGTCCTGCCCTCATGTGACTGGCAATGAATTATGTAACTAAAACAGTTACACAATTGCAAATTGAGATGGGCACAATAAAGCAGGGTAAAGCTTCTGCAAAAGATTGTAATGCTATTCTGACTTAGGTTGGGAATGGTGGGGAGGTGGTAGAAAAAGGCTTCCTTAAAAGGCAACCTTTCAGCTGAAACCTTCACTATGAGTAGGGAATGGCTAAGGAATATGTAAAGGTAGGAGTGTTCTAGCAGAGGGCGCCTTTGTATATCCAAAAGCTTGCTGTGCTAAGCAACTGGAAAAAGAGCTTTAGGACATATATAACTCGTACCTAGAGAATGGAAGTTGAGTCTAGCATAGGCTAAAATGTGTGTGCTATTTCTTCAAAATGTGAAGCTTTGCACTGTTTGGGGGTAACCACTTTTAGACATACAGCTTCCTCTTGTAGTATTATTTCCCTTCTTGCTTTAAAACATGAAAGTTACAAGTAATATCTTGAATAATTGTTCCTAGTTCTTCACTGCCTGTCTGTCTGTTATAGAATTATATGTCCAAGCCCTTTGCCATGGGACATTGTAGTATTTTTCTCTAGAGTAGGTGGAGTATTTATTTACTCCATTGTTACAGTACTTCTTGGTGCTAAAGGGATGGGAGTCCACGTGATGTGACCAGAGAATATAAATGTGCTTTCATTATTTGGCTTTGTCTCTTACACTTCTGCCATCTTCCTTGATGAGATCCTATCCCATAAAGCTGCTGGTTAACCATGAAGTGAGACTTAAACCCAACTGGAAGCCTAGGCTAAATACTGCCAAACCAAAGATGAAATCAGATCAGCCATCCTACAAACATGGGAGTGAAACAAAAGAAATGTTTTTTATAAGCCACTGAGTTTTGGGGTTATTGTTATGTAGCATAATTGCAGTAGAAATCTAATACAGAGGGATGTTCTTTATTTTCTCTGGTTGATTGGTTAATTATATACTAAAATATTCTCAACGGGTCCTTGAATTTTCTTTTTTTTTTTTCTTTTTCTTTGCTAAAGGAATTTCAGGCATGGTGAGCAGAACTTGGGACTACTCAGTCCCAAGAAATGAGACTCTCACACCAGCTTTGCTTAGATGACATTAATGGTTATTCTGATTTAATTATTTTAGAAAGACTTGAGTATAATAATGAAGCGGCCTAACATAGGTGACATGTCTTTCCTATCCCACAAGATTTCTCATTTATTTAACAAAGCCAGGAAATACACTGAGGGCATATAAGAGATAAAGCTCTTCTCAAATAGATCTCACAGCCTAGGAGGGGAGATGGACAATTAAAACTAGCCATTAAGATAAAGAGTGATGGATATCACTCTTACAATTGTGTGAGGGGGCTCTGAGCATCACTTAGTAGTCATTTCTTCCTGCCATTTTCTTCTCTTAAATAGATCCATGTAACTGAAAGTTACATGAATGTTTGCTATTATTTTTTCTAATTATATTCTTCCTGAACATAATTTGGCACTTTCCTTCAGCTATCAGAAGCTTCACAGTTCAGTCCCCATTTCCCTACTTTTGGACACACATATATTTTTGAGTTGGCTGAAACACTTGATGTTAAGTTTGAGCTTAATTATTTTTATACCTTAATTCCCCTTAACTCAAGTCCCTTAGTGAGGTTTTAGGTTTTCTACCTCTAGTTATTGTTTCTGACAAAGAAATATGAAATCCCTCTTCTTCATTTAAAAAGACATTATTATGATTATATTCCATTGAGTGGACAGTTCTTTAATTCTCTGTGACATAATTGGTCAAGAGTTTGCCTCTTCCTCTTTCACATAAAGTTTGTGAGTCTTTGTTAATTTCCTTCTCTTGTGTCAGCTATTTATAGATTATTCTTTAGGGTTTAGGCATTTGAGCAAAGAGTTTTCTTAAAAAAGTATTTTCTAAATGCTTTATAAACCTTGATATAAATTTTGTTGAAAGGAAATGAAGCAAATACCTTGTAATAGCCTACTGAATTGTAAGCTGATGATGGAAGAACGGAAATTTGTAAAGCAAAGTAATTTCTTAACTATTTTTAGTTTTTAACAAGATCTCCTTAGGAGATCTCTGTTATCTTCAGAATGGCGTGGAGCATGGAGAACTGCAGAAGTTAGGAAGAAATATCAAAGGCTTGGACCAACTTTGTATGTGAAATCATCTGATCTCTGTCTTCTTTAATCATGATGTCGGTAGATGTTATCAAGGAATGGCCTAGAGAGGCTAGAATGGGCCTATTCATACTCGTAAGTAGTATAGAGTTGGATCTTGCTCTTTTAACCATTCTAATAATCTCTGTCTTTTAACTGAGAGTTTATCTCATTCACAAAGTGATTATCAATATGATTTTATTAAATATCTACTATTTTGCTACTTTTTAATTTATTTTCTCTTGTGTTGAGCATTTTTTATGATTACATTTTGACTCTATTAACATACATTTTAAATTAATATGGGTCTATTTTCAAATAATATTGTCACTTCATACGTAGTGTGAGGACCTAACAATAGTATATTCCCAAATCCTTCTCCCATTCTTCATGCCATTATTGTCATATATTTTACTTTACATATGTGAAAAATGCATACCACATTCTTACTATTTTTGCATTAGGAAGTTTTCTTTTATAGTAATTACAAATAAGAAAAAGGTAATTTTACCTTCATTTATTCCATTTCCAGTGTTTTTCCTTTCTTTATTTAGACCAGGATTTTGACTGATATCATATTCTTTCTGCCTGAAAAACTTCCTGTAATATTTTTCATAGAGTAGGTATGATAGCAATGAATTCCCTTAGTTTTTGTTTGTCTGAGAATTTCTTTCTCCTTTAGTTTTTGAAATGTATTTTTGCTGGGTATATAATTCTGGCTTGACAGGCTTTTTTTCTTTCAAAACTTTAAAGATGCCACTCCATTGTCTTCTTGCCTGCTTGGTTTCTAATAAAAAAAATTATCCTTATTCCTCTGTAGATAATAATTCTTCTGTCATTTTCTTCTGGCTGCCTTTAAGATTTTCTATTTATATTTAGTTTTTAGAAATTTGAATATGATTTTCCTAACTTAGTGTGTGTGTGTGTGTGTGTGTGTGTGTGTGTGTGTGTATGTGTATGTGCATGCACTATTATTTATCTTGCTTGAAGTTCTTTGAACTTATTGGATCTGTTGTTTGGTGTCTTATATTAGTTTTGGAAAATTCTTAGGTGTAATTTACTCAATATTTTTTAACTTAAAATTTCCAGTGGGCTCAGATTAGTATCACTCCCAAGTATCTGGTAGAAGCAACCACAAATATCTTCTGAAATAAAGTCACTTATCAGATCCACCAAATAGATACTTCTCAATATAATGGCCCTAGGAGCATGAATTTCACATCAAAAATTACCAAATGCATGAGGGAAAAAGTCACCATGAGGGAGGTCAGAGGAGTAACTATAGTATCAGAAGTTTAAATAGAAACATGGCAATAGTCAGACATAGACTTAACATAAGTATTTAATATGTTTTATGTGGTATGAATATTTATGACACCCCCCAAAATTCAGATGTTGAAATCCAAGGTGTTGGTATTAGGAGGTGGAGCCATTGAGAGGTGATTAGGTCATGAAGGAGGAGCCCTTGTGAATGGGATTAGTGCCCTCAGAGAGATAACTCATTCTTTTTTTTTTTTTTTTTTTTTTTTTTTTTTTTTTTTTATGCGTTACGCGGGCCTCTCACTGCTGTGGCCTCTCCCGTTGCGGAGGACAGGCTCCGGACGCGCAGGCCCAGCGGCCATGGCTCACGGGCCCAGCCGCTCCGCGGCACGTGGGATCCTCCCAGACCGGGGCACGAACCCGTGTCCCCTGCATCGGCAGGCGGACTCTCAACCACCGCGCCACCAGGGAAGCCCTAACTCATTCTTTGTGTGATGTGAAGGTACAGTAGAAAGACAGCTCTCTAAGAAGCAGGCTCTTATCAGCACAAAATTGACTGGTGCCAGGATCTTAAACTTCCCAACCTCCAAAATTGTGAAAAATAAATGTGTGTTGTTTTAAGCTATCCAGTTTATGGTATTTTTGTTATAGCAGCCTGAACAAACCAAGACAATGTTTAAATAAATAAGAGAGGATGTTATAAATATAATTTAAGAACAAGAGCAAGAGACTATCAAAATGATCAGGCAAAATTTTCAACTAAACTCATTGAAAAGTACAGTAATATGGAAACTTAATTGTTAAGTCATGAATTGTAGAAAAAAAATTTAAGCTAGAATCTAAAAATGAATAAATTACATGCACACATGATATATATATATATACCACATATAATATATAGAAAATATATAAATATGTATATTGATATGATTAGAAAAATAGGAGTAAAGAAAGAAAATATCTGACATACTTACAAATGGACTTCTGGAAGAAAAGAATGTGAAGAATGGAGGAAAGACAACATTTAAAGAGATAATGGCTAAGTATTTTCCAGAATAGTTGTATGGCACGAATCCTCAGTTTCAAGAAGTCTAATGAATCTCAAACAGGATAAATAAAAAGCAAGATATACTTAGCCAAGTTGCTGTAAAACTGTAGGACCAAAAACAAAAAACATTATTTTAAAAGCAGCTAGAGAAAAAGGAGAAATTGCTTACAAATGGCAAAAATAAGATTAAAACCTTACCTCTTGACAGGAGCAATATAAAACAGAAGATAAACAATAGATTCAACTTTCTGTGAGAGAACTACTGTCAACTTAAAATTCATTATCCTCTAAGCCTACCTCTCAAGGACAAAGGAAAATATATTAACTTATAGATTAAGGAATTTCTTAAGGAATTTCTAAGATACGTATTTCAAAAAAGCAAGAAAGAAAGAAAGAAAAAGTGATCTCAAATGGAAGCACCTGAGATGCAAGAAATTATAAGTCAAAAATATGGTATGCATGTTAATCTAAATAAACATTTACTATATAAAGGAAATATAATACCTCAATTATAATCAAGAGAGAAATGATCTGTTCTAAGGCTTTGCTTTTATATTGATTTAACTTTTGTGTTGAGTTAAAGTCCCTTATTGAAGCTCTATAGGGCAACCACTAAAGTGAAAAAGCAAGAGAGGAATAAAGGAGAATTGGGAAGGTAAGAAAACAGAGAGGAAAGAGAAAACATAAATCACAAAATAACCTAGTAGTAATGAATCCAAATAGATCAGTAAGCATTTCAAAAATAATAAACTGTATAAAAAACAGAATCCAACAATATATTGCCTGCATATGACACAATTAAAATGTAAAGGCATTTGGGTGGAAAAAGATCTACTAGGCAAATACTAAGCAAAATCAGCTAAGCAAGTATTATAACAGAAGAAAAATAAATAAATGACATAAAGTTTGGAAAGGAAGAACCAAATCTATCACTGTTCACTATCCATAGATGATATGGTTGTCTATAAGAAAATCCAAAATAAACAATAGGAAATGATTAGAATTAATAAGAACTTAACAAAGATGCTGGGTATCAAATTGATATATAAAAGTAATTTGCATTTCCACATGTTTGCAGAAAATAGAAAATGAAATTCAAAAAAGTGACTTATCATAGTAATTCTTTATGTCTATCTGTCTAACTAACATCTATCTATCTATCTATCTATCTATCTATCTATCTATCATCTCTCTATCTACCTAAGTCTTTCACCTATCTACAACATCTAGAATTAAATCTAAATTTAATGTGGAACATTTTGAAGAAAGTTATAAAATTTTAGTGAAAGACATTAAAGAAGAATGAAATAAGAAATACCATGTTTTTGGAAAGGCATATTTAATGTTTTTAAGATGTCACATCTCTCCAAAATTATCTGCAGATCCTGTACACTTCCAATGAAAACACAAAAACGTATTTTGTGGAACTTTTCAAGTTGTTTCTAAATTTTATATGGAAGAGAAAGGGGCCAAAAATAGCCAAGCGACTCCTGAAGAATATAAATAAGGTTAGTGTGGGTGGGGTGGCAAATGTATTAAGATTTATTATAGAACTACATAATTTAGACAGAGTGGTATGGTATAAGGATAAACAAGGAGAAGAAAGTGAAAAGAATGGAGAGCAATTCATATAAAGTCCTATACAAAACAGAGATGGCAATGGAGGAAATCAGTGGGGAAAGGATCAATTATTCATTGAATGCTGCTGAGGCAATTGGTTATCCATAAGGAAAACAAAATGAAATTGTATCCTTAACCTCACACCATGGACAACTTTCTTGTTTTATGCTTCTTAATGCTTCTGAGGGGCTTTCTCCTGTCACAATGACCACTGGGGTAACAGGATAGAGGCTTTCTCTAGTGATTCATGGTGGAAAAGCCCTAAATAAAGAAACTTACAAAAGCTACCAGTAGGCAGTAATCTGATTCAGCTCTTCAGCAATTCAGCAGTAGGTTGTCACATAAAGAGCATATACAAATAAATGCTGGATTCAGTTCCCTGGTGATTCTAACTAACATTTTGGAATCCTAGTCACTTCTAAGTACATTTCCTTTACTTTAAGAAAAGGTTAAGTGCTAATGTGGTTGCTGGTTTGCCAAGTGAAATCTGCAACTCTTACAAGTACAGATGTAAAGTGTAATTAAATTCTTAATGTAGAGCCATACAATTCATTCCTTTGAAAATAATACTTAGCTACAAAGCCATCCTACATTCTTTTACTAATAAGTATTGACTGGAGTTGGAGGAGGGATTTTTTTCTGACCTGGTTGATGAATTCAAGTGACAGGTTTTATGTTTTGTTGGGGGCTGACTTTTTCTCAGAGAAGATAAAAAATGTTAACTTGTCTAAGCTATGCAGCAGAGCTCACAAACTCTTCTTGATTATAGAGCAAGCCATTTCTGGTGAGTAGAGGAGATAATTTCACAGAGAAGGTAGAAACACTCAAAGATAGGAAGGGCCACATTCCTGATCTTGGTAAGTATTGGATAAGCCCCATCCTTCTGTGTTCCACCTGGCTAAGATTAGGGAATTTTAATAAGAGATCTAGATAAGAGTTAAGTAATGGACAGGGGTAGTCTTTTTAGGAACTAAAAAAAATTGCACAAATAAAGTATACAATGCATATCACAAAAAATCTATGCAACTTTTCATATAAGCCTAATAAACATGTTACACAAATACATTTTCTCAGCCACTTGTATCTATGATATCTTACTGCATCACATCTTGAGGATACCTGCAACAGAATTTTCTGGGATTTTTTTTATTGCATCTATATTTTAGTCGTAATTAAAAAGCTTTGCCCTGTAGCCAATTATAGACAAATCCACCCATGTTTATTTCCAGAACATGTATGATTTCATTTTTTTTACATTAAATTCTCCATGTAAGAGTAGTTTATTCTTAAGCATGGTGTGAGGTAGGGATTTAATTTTCTCTTTTTCTCAAATGGCAAACTAGTTGTCCCAGCACCATTTATCAAAAGTTTATCTTTGCCCTAGTGATTTAAGATGCCATCCTCATCATGTGTTAAAATTCTATGGTTATTTCATCTATTTCTGGGCAATCTATTCTATTCTATTTTATTGTTCTCCTCCATTGTTTATGGTGTTCCCCTAAAAAATGCACAAAAAATGCCCCATTCAAGAATCTTTGTGAGAGTGCTGGAATTCTGCATTTTAAATGAGTTCCCCAGGTGATTTTCATGACCACATAGTTGTTCCTTTCCAACTTCTTCAGGAATTTTAACAAACTTCCTTATCATGTCAAAAAAGTAAGTTGTCAGCAAGTACAAAAGGACAGGTTGTGATCAACAATTATGGTATGGGGGGAATGGTGGTCCTCAGTCCTCCTAATAGTTCACTTACAGGCTTTATTTAGAAAAAATGTGCATCATTTCAAACAAAATAGTATGAGTTCTGGTACAAGACGGTGGACTACATGAAAATATTCTTATCTCTTTCCCCAAACCTATTAAAATGGCAGTGAAAAATTAAAGGAATAAGTTTGTAAAGTTGCTGAGAGTAGGTGGGGAAGGATATAGGAAGACATAAGGAAACCAAAGTTTGATTAATTTCTGGGAGACAGAATATCATGTGGTATCTATTTTGTTATCTTTTGCTACATTACGAATTAACCCAAACTTTAGTGGATTAAAACCACAACAAACATTTATTATTGAACATGTTTCTGTGGGTCAGGAACTTGATAGCAGCTTAGATGGGTGGCTTTGGCTTAGGGTCTTTCATGAAGCTACAGTCAAGGTGTCAACTGGAAATTAATGGAGCTGGAAGATTTACTTCTAAGATGGCTCGTTCATGTGGCTGGCAAGCTGATTCTAGCTATTGGCAGGTCCCAGTTCCTCCCCAAAAGCTCTGGAAAAAAATCAACTTACTTGACATTGTACTCCAGGAATGATAAAGTTGATGAATAATGAAAACTGAGAGAGGGAGAGGGAAAGCAGTATAGTGGAAATAAAAATGTTGTTGATAAATGAATATTATTTAAAAAAACAAGTAAATAAATTATAACAACAACTGAAAGGTGAAGGAGAGACAAATGTCATATCCATAGAATGGAATGCTACTCATCAGTAAAAAGGAAATGGCTGTTAACACATGCTACATTAAAGGATGAACCACAAAAACATTATGCAGTATCATTTAAAAAATGAGATAAATGAACTTCTTTACAAAACAGAAACAGACTCACAGATTTCAAAAACAAACTTATGGTTACCAGAGGGGAAACATGGTGGGGAGGGATAAATAGGAGCTTGGGATTAACATACACACACTAATATATATAACATAGTTAATCAACAAGGACCTACAGTATAACACAGGGAACTCTACTCAGTATTCTGTAATAACCTATATGGGAAAAAATCTGCAAAAGAATGAATATATATATATGTATAACTGAATCACTTTGCTGTACACCTGACTAACACAACATTGTAAATCAACTCCAATAAAAAAAAAACAAAAAAAACAAAAAAACAACATTATGCGGAATGAAAGAAACCAGGCACAATTATCACATTGTATGATTTTGTTTACATGGAATTTCCAGAAAGGGCAACAATAAAATTAGAGACCACAGTGAATTAGTGGTTGCCTGAGGCTGAAGTGGGACCAGGTATTAACTGTAAACAGGCATGAAGGATCCTATTGTGGAGAAGAAAGGTTCTAAGACTGACCTATGGTGAAGGTTGCACCACTTGGTAAAATTACTAAAAATTATTGAATTGTACACTTGAAATGGATGAATTTATGATATATAAAATATACCTCAATAAAGTTAAAAATATGTTGAGTGTAGAAAAGATAACTGTACACAATACTTTCATAGTACTTTAATAATAATAGTAGTACAGATGAAGTAAATATAAAATACCAACTGTCCTAAGAAGAGAGAATTTGAGTGATGGTGTGATTTGTGGCACTGTTTAAAACACACTTTTAAAATATATTACTTATTTTTCTTCACTACAAATGTAATATATGTCCATTGTGAAAATTTTAGATAATTTAGATATGCACAATGAAGGGCATACAATTTTTTAAAAAGTATAGTTATTTACAATGCTGTGTTAGTTTCAAGTGTATAGCAAAGTGATTCAATTTTATATATATATATATATATATATATAGTTAAAATATATAATTCAATTATATATATAATCTGATATATAAATATATTAGATTCTTTTTGATTACAGGTTATTACAGGATATTGAGTGTAGTTCCCTGTGCTATACAGTAGTTCCTTGTTGTTTACCTATTTGATATACAGTAGTGTGCATATGTTAATTCCAGACTCACCTCACCACATTATCTCCTTTGGTAACCATAAGTTTGTTTTCTAAGTCTGTGAGACTATTTCTGTTTTGTAAATAAATTCATTTGTATCATTTTTTTAGATCCCACATATGAGTGATATCATATATTTGTCATTCTCTGTCTGGCTCCTCCACTTAGTATTATAATCTCTAGTGCCATTCATGTTGCTACAAATTGCATTATTTCATTCTTTTTTATGACTGAGTAATATTCCATTGTTTTTGTGTGTGTGTGTGTGTGTGTGTGTGTGTGTGTGTGTGTGTGTGTATGTATATATATCACATCTTCTTTAACCATTCATCTGTCGATTGACATTTAGGTTGCTTCCATCTCTTGGCTATTGTAAACAGTGCTGCTATAAACTTTGGGGTGTATGTATCTTTCAAACCACAGTTTTGCCTGGATATAAGGGCATACAATTTACCTATACTGTCCCTACCCAGGATAACCATTACTAACATTTAGCATATATGTATATCCAGTTTCTTTTTTCTATTTTAAAACAGAATATAAAAGTGTAGAAACTTCTGTAATTTTCACAAAGCTAATTGAAACCTTTCACTTTTTGTGTATCTTGAGGAAATCATTAAGAATTACATAATTTTATATACCAAGATGCTAATTAAATAAAAATGATGGTTGAACCTGAACTTTGAAAGAATGGACATGTTGAAAGGAATAAAAAATGGCTGGTTCAACAGTGTCACAGCAAATTTAATTGGAAACTGTGAGTTGGATAACTGGATTTTCCTCCAAAATTTTAACACTAGAATGAATCCAATGCAATCATTTTACAGATGGGGAAACTGAGGTCCAGAAACCTTGAGAATTTTCACAAGCAGGTAGGATCAGAGTAAAAATGCATGTCTCTTCACTCCCTGTACACATTCTTAACTTTGAACTTGTGGTAGGACCAGAGCTGTAGGAAAAATGTGAAGGCCACTCAATGGAATTTCCTGCCATTCTTGCTCAAAGGTGTTTCACTGTGGGCATATTCAATATTTATAGATGTTGTTGTTTGTGTAGTCTAAAGTCAGACCTTTGCAGAGATAGGGTCACTTTAACTTACAGTGCCTTTTCCTCTTATTGTAGGTTGTCTGTCTGGGTAAACAAAGCTATCTTCTTTGCCTTTCCATATTGGCCTTGTTTTAGAATCAATGCCAGTATGATCAGGTTGGGGAGAACTGTTAATAAGCCTCCAGAAGTCATGAAAATGACATAATAACTTTTCTTCAGGGGTGAGATATCCTGAGATTGCTATTTGAGAAAATAATGATACTTGTCATATATTTCCTCTAAATAAATCTGGCTTTAATACGAAAAGTCCCTGTTTTCTTCACTTCTGTTTATTTTCAGTCACTCAAACTGACGCTTGCTGTCAATATCTCCTCACTATAAGTGTAAGCAGAAGTATTTAAAGAAAGCGGTATTGTTTTATTTTGGGGTTAGCAATTTTCCAGGGCTCGCTGGCAGAAGTGCTTAGCTCTAAAGAATCACATGTGTTTGCTTTGTTCTAAATATAGGCTAAACAGAATGCAGTAGAGCCTGAAGGCTTCAGACTCCATACTCTGGAATATTAAAAAAAAAAAAAAAAATCTAGGGAAGTAATACCTCCTTCCCAGAACTAAACAAATAAGCAAGTTTCTGCTAAATGCAGGGAACAAACTGATGGATATCATATTTTCTCCTCAAATCTTTTGGTTGTTTCTAAAAACATTTTTTTTTTCTTTAAGACTGTAAAACCAAAGTTAGCCTCCAATGGTACAGTCACTTATTGCCGTATTGGTAAGTGGCAACCAGTGTGTGGTCTTGCGGGACCACGGGAAGGGCTGAAGTGTAATGGATGTGACCATTTTGAAAAAGCACATCATTAGAATTTTTTTCCTTTGAACTCTGCCCTTTATAATATTTTGTGCATGGATCTGGCATAAGGCCAAAGAGCAAGTCTTTTGCCTTTGGTTTATGTGCCAGTGAGATGGGAAAGTGCATATGTGACATGTGGTATTAATATTTTTAAGTTCTGTTTTACATTGTTTCTCAAACTAGAAACTGTAGATCTTTGTGGCCTATAGACATATTTTCAGAGATATACAAGTTCTCTATTATATATATTTTTTCAAATTTTAAGGATATTATAAGTTAACAAAAACATATTCAAAAAACCTAGAGGGGTGGGATAGGGAGGGTGGCGGGGGAGACGCAAGAGGGAAGAAATATGGGGACATATGTATATGTATAACTGATTCACTTTGTTATAAAGCAGAAACTAACACCATTGTAAAGCAATTATACTCCAATAAAGATGTTTAAAAAAAAAAAAAGTAGCCTGATAGATAGTCACCCTCTGTGCTAGTTGCTAGCACTGCTGTAACAAAGTCCCTTACACTGGGCAACTTAAGCAATAGAACTTTATTGTCTCCCAGCTATGGAGTCTTGAAGTCCAAGATCAAGGTGCTGGCAGTGTTGGTACCTTCTGAGGGCTGTGAGAGAATCTGTTTCATGCTTCCTTCCTCGCTTCTGGAGGTTTGCTGACAATCTTTGTTACTTTGCTTGCAGATGCCAAAGATCTCTGCCTTCATCTTCACATGGTGAGGTCCTTGTGTGTGTGTCTGTCTCTGAGTCCAAATTTCTCTTCTTCATAAGGACATCAATCATATCGAATTAGAGTTTACTCTCATGACCTCATCTTAACTTGATCATCTGCAAAGTCTCTATTTCCAAATATGGTCACATTCATGGTTACTGGGGGGTAGGATTACAACATCTTTTGGGGGGTACAGAATTCAACCCATAGTATCTTCTAAATAATTATTGCCTGTTTGAGTTTATAATCGGCATAAAGGAAAGGGGTACTATTATAATTGTTCCATTCTCAAGAGAAAAAAACGCAGAGATGACTTAATTTGTATATAATATATTGATGCCAAGAGAAGGGCAGACAGTATCATGTCAAGATACTCCACAGGAAAGTTTTCACAGAAGCTGTAATAAAAAACAGTGACAGGGCTTCCCTGGTGGTGCAGTGGTTGAGAGTCCGCCTGCCGATGCGGGGGACACGGGTTCGTGCCCCGGTCCAGGAAGATCCCACATGCTGTGGAGCGGCTGGGCCCGTGAGCCATGGCCACTGAGCTTGCGCGTCCGGAGCCTGTGCTCCACAACGGGAGAGGCCACAACAGTGAGAGGCCCGCGTACCGCCAAAGAAAAAAAAAAAAAAGAAAAACAAAAACAGTGACAGGATAAAACAGACAGGTAAAACAGACATAATGAATCTGAAGAAATCTGCACCATAAAAGTCGTATTTGTGAACTCTCAGAATAGCAGTTCATGTGTATTTCTAAATAGAATATGACTTAAGACTTAGTCTTGAATCCATGTAACTGAAAGCTAATTTGGGCATAACATTATAAAAGAGTTTATGTTTTTCTTTTTTTTTTAAATAAATTTGTTTATTTAATTATTTTTTGGCTGTGTTTGATTTTCATTGCTGTGCATGGGCTTTCTCTACTTGCAGCAAGTGGGGGCTACTCTTCATTGAGGTGCGCGGGCTTCTCATTGTGTTGGCTTCTCGTTGTGGATCATGGGATCTAGGCTCGCAGGCTTCAGTAATTGTGGCATGTGGGCTCAGTAGTTGTGGCTCGTGGGCTCTAGAGCACAGGCTGAGTAGTTGTGGTGCATGGGCTTAGTTGCTCTGCGGCATGTGGGATCTTCCTGGACCAGGGCTCGAACCCATGTACCCTGCATTGGCAGGCGGATTCTTAACCACTGTGCCACCAGGGAAGTCCTATGTTTTTCTTGAAAGGAAAGTTAGATACAGAGAAAAACTTCAAATTCTACACTTTAATAATCATAGTAACAATGATAATAGCTGTCACTTATTATCAAGGACCTTATTTATGTCAGGCATTGCATAAAATGTTAACGCTTCTCAACATTAGCCCAAGTTTTTATAGTAGCCACTTGACAAATGAAAAAATCTGCTGGGATTGGTATTTTACTCTTTTCTACCTAAACCCAAAGTTTGTACTCTTTTCACTATATTTTTATACTTTTAAATATCACTTAAAGCTCATGTAAGGAAGATGAACATTTTTCAGCAAGTGTATCCTAGACTTTGGCTTTCAGATCAGGAGCTCTTTTTCTCTTTAAATCATGTGTCATCACTCTTATACAAACAACATCAAAGGACAGATATATAAGGTGACCTCTGGGTCCATGAATCCAGTCGGAAATATAAACCTGATGTCTGGCCCAGGGGCCAACTAGGCTTGTGGGTCTTAATAGGGTGTTGCTCCCTTAGGGTTGATTCCACTGAGAAGCTCAAGGAAGCAATGGCTCACCCTAATGAGATTAAATTCATAATAATTCATGAATTTAACAAAAAACCTCAACAATGTTGATATTGTCACCTCCATCCCCACCTTGGAAGAGAGAGATCAAGGGCAGTCTCTAGTCCCTAATCCTGAAATTATTAGCTGGGAATTTGTTTCCAGATCTTTAATGGAAAGTTGCATTTCCGTTCAAAGTTTTCAAGATTTTCCACCATGACAGCATTGTTCCTTGGGCACATGGATGAACTTCCCTAATTAAGGAGGGCCTTGAAATTTATTTAGCTAGAATTGTCTCCTGGGAGACTTTAGAATAATGAAATCGGACAGAAAAACTGGTCACTTTTAAAGAAGCTAATTTCTGTGAAGATTAGACATTTACTATTGTTTATTGAACTACCCGGTTCCTTCTTTTCTCATTCTAAACTTGTGCTATAAAATATTCCAAACTTTAAGGCAGGCTAGATGTAAATCAGGAATGAAATTGTAGTTAGATGTATAGCCAGCTTGTTTCCATTTGGGGATAGTCTCTGATTGGAAAATGGGTTTAGCAGTGTCATTTCAAAGATTTTATTTCATTTTTTTGCCTTGACAAGTAAGTGCAAAGATCAGAAATTGCATATGCAATACAGTATTTCAAATGCACCACCTGGAAAGTACACCAAAACTGTTTCACATTGTGGTTGGTAGTGTCTAGGAACAAGCATATTGAAGGAAAGAATTTACTGTAACTAAATAAGTGTCTTACCTTATCAATGTTCCCAGGATAGGAAATGTAGCAAGAAGTCTTGATCATGTCAAAAATATGCTTGCTTCACATAAAAATATCATACAACATATCAAAAGATTGGAATATTGAGTTGTAATTCTTTCTTTCCTCCCTCCCTTCATCTCCCCGCAACCTCTGCCCTCTCTCTTTTAGTTTGTTTGCTATTTATTTTAGGATTGAATACAATTACTTATTTTATGATAATTTGGTATTATCTTTTTTTTTTTTTATAGATCTGTTGAGTTAGGAGTTTCAAAGTCAGAGAAGCAAATCTTTCTTGGTTTTGTTTTTGAAAAGTTCCTTTTGCTGGCTGTGTATATGAGATCAAATACACATTTGATACACAAGGTGATAAATGCATTTCAACCCTTTACAACCCCAAAGAAACTTGACTACCCAACCAATGAAAGCAAATTTGACTGAAGATTTAATATCCCAACCTGGCTTGTCAATTCCTATGCATTGAAGTCAAGTCAATGCAAGTTGTCATTATTTTATGTATATTAACAAATGTGAATTTTGCTGATACAATAGGTAGCTGGGCCCCTGAGAAAATCTTGTGATGGTGTGTGTGTGTGTGTGTGTGTGTGTGCTGTGATAAAGAGGAAGAGACACTAGAAGTCCTTCTATGTGTGGTGATTGCTGATCTCAGGACAGAGGGCAGGCTCACTTCATCTTCCTGGTCCTCAACCCAAGTCACCAAGGGATGGATTGAGTGCAATCACCGACCAGGCGTAGAGTTTTTCCTGAATCCAGAGGGTACTGAAGGTCTGGGTTTGCACGGGAGGGGTTCCTTTTGGCTCCCTTTTATGTTGAGTGGTGTGGAGGTTAGATTTGTGAGGGGTGCTCACCTGGCTTGAGAATATTTACAGTGCTCTGAATATTGACCACAATTTCCTTAGGCTTTCTTCTTCTTACCAGTGGCTGGTTTGATCTTCCCTATCTAATCTTGAGTTTTCATCAATGTGGGGTGGATGAGGGAACGTCCTTGAGTCTCTGACAAGAGCCTTCATATTCCACAGGTTAAGAAAATTGAATTAGCAGTGGAAGCAGCAGGGCAGAGGTTGAATTCAGAAGCCAAGTGAAAGAGAGACCTCAGCAGAGGCCAGAGAAAGGTAAAGACTAGACACCCCACAGGCAACTTAGATCATACTCAAGCAGAAGCAGAGGAGAAAAAGGGGAGAGAGAAAACCCCAAGCCTGAGTCAATATTTACTCCAAAGGAACCAAATTTTAATCTGGAAGTTACTAAGCTTCTTTACATTGGCAAAATCAAGAATTTTCCACCTTGACTACTTTCCTAAGGCTGGCATAACAAAGTACTGCAAATTGAGTCGCTTCAAACAACAGAATTTTATTCTCTCATAGTTTGGGAAGGTAGAAGTCCAAAATCAAGGTGTCAGCAGGTCATGCTCTCTCTGAAAGCTCTAGGGGAGGATACATACTTGCATCTTCCCAGCTTCTGATGGTTACCAGCAGTCCTTGGTATTCCTTAGCTGGTAGACACATCACTCCAGTCTCCGCCACCATAGTCATATGGCATTTCCCCTGTGTGTCTGTGTCTCTGTTTTCTCTTCTTATAAGGATCCCAGCCATTGGATTGGTCCCACCCTAATCCAGTATAAACTCAAATTAACTTGATTACATCTGCAAAGACCCTATTTCCAAATGTCACATTATGAGGTTTCAGGCAAACATGAATTTTGGACTCAGTACAGCTAGTAATAAGGGCTCATGAGTAAGTAGCATTTAGGTGTAAAGGAATAAAGAATGTTAAACCTTGTACATCCAAGTGTTAGTTTAGGACCTGGAGACTTGGGTGTCCTTACCTTTGCATAAGGTAAATCTGCCTCCAGAGGAATGACATGGAGTGATGATGTTCTATAGACAACTGGAGAATGAAAGTCAACCTAAAAACAGAATGGACGTGAAAGATAACAAACCTTGGGTCCAAATAGTCTCCTTTGGACAAGTTAGTGAACTTTGTTGAGGCTTAAGTCTTCTCATGTGTAAAATGAGGATAAAAACGCCTAGCAGGGGGCTTCCCTGGTGGTGCAGTGGTTGAGAGTCGGCCTGCCGATGCAGGGTACACGGGTTCATGCCCCGGTCCGGGAAGATCCCACATGCCGCGGAGCAGCTAGGCCCGTGAGCCATGGCCGCTGAGCCTGTGCGTCCGGAGCCTGTGCTCTGCAACGGAAGGGGCCACAACAGTGAGAGGCCCACGTATGGAAAAAAAAAAAAAAAGCCTAGCAGGGCAGTTTTGAATATTAAATAATATCTCTGTTCAGTAGCCACCCCATATTTGGTGTATGGTGGTTTGGGGATGGCTCTAAGTAAATATTCATCTAATTCCCTTCTTTAATTCATGCTCCCTTAGAATATTTCATTATTTATCCTTTCCTCATGAATTACATTGAGGTTTATGAAATACTTTTAACGTGAGCTCCCTTTTTTCCTTTGAGAAAGTAATACAAATTAAGTAAATATTTGGGAAATAAGATTGGTAATGGAAGTTGCAGGGATTATGTTAAATCTCGTTTTCCATTTTTCCAGAGTATGATAAAAGGGATGTAGCAAATAGGTATCAATACTGGTTCTGCTTTACTTTCTGGCATGCTTCTGGATGACTTTGAAATCCACAGAAAATCTATAGGTTGAAAATAAGAGAGACAGGAGAAGAAATTGATGAGAATTCAGAAAAAAAAAAGTGAACTAGAATTTCAAAAGAATGTATTTTATCAAACACCAGCAATTTAATCTATTTGCAAAGTGTTCTAAGGCACCTTATCGTGACATTTATCATATTGCTTACAATGACCTCTTTTCTAAGTCTCTCTTTCCTATTGGAGTTTAGTCTTCATTCATTCAACAATTTTTTACTAAGTGCCTACCATGGTTAGGTCTGGTGGAGTACAGTAGGGATTCAAAAATTCTTTAATATAGATGCAGGCCTGCTAATGTGCAGCTGATGCCCTTAAAGGTTTCCATGGGAACTCATGCTCAAAGCTCATGAAACCCAATTTGAGGAAGCCCAACACATTCCTATCTTCTACTGCAAATTATGTCTGTATTGTCACCTCAAAGAAGCAGTGATCTCTACTAACAGACCAATTTGAGAATTTCTACAGGAGCTCGTCTGGTATTTCTTTGTATCTCTTGTAGAAACTTATAACTCCATCTTGCAGTGGTTATTAACTGAGAGTTCTATGTCCCCTACTACACAGAAAAAAATACTTTGTCTCTATGGAGCGGAAATGGTATCCCGAACTCAGCAACAGTGATAGCAGCTAACATTGACTGTGTACTTTGCAGCTTTCAAATAGTACAATCATGCCATCATTTCCTCCTGAAAACAATCCTGTGTGAATCATATAAATGTTCATAAATATGGAGACTGGTCTGGAGAAGTTATGGGACCCACCCAATGTGGCTTAACTAATAAAGGGGTGAAAATGGGCTATAGTCTTTAGCTTCCAGTTTCACTGATCCTTATTTTCATCATAGTATGTTTCCAACATTTTCATATGGCTAACTCTTTATAGCCTCAATTTAAAAATCGTCTTTATTATTATTTTATTTCATTTTTATATATTGTTCAATATGTGCCTATTTGGCAAATTCAAATGACTCAGAAATATATAAATTAAAAAGACTTCTCCTCTCCTAGAATTCTACCCGTCCTGTCCCATTTTTGTTCAAACCTAGTCAATACTAATAATTCGGTAAATATCCCCTAGAAGATTTTGTAAATCCCTTTATGTGTTACAGATACATACATGCAGAGGTTTTTTACAAGAATGCATTATATTTTTTCATATTATATTTTTCCATATTATATTTTTCCATCGATTTTCCTTTATACTTTTTGTCTTTTGGACTTTATTCCAGATCAATATATACAGATCTACATTTTTTCCTCTTTACAAATTAAAAAACATTTAAAATTTTTATTTATTTTATATATTTCTTGTTTTGAGCATGACTGTGGTATGTGTGTGTACATGTTTCATGCGCTGTTCATAGTTTTTCCTTTTGAGATGTGAGGCAATGTATTTTTAGTCTTCTGTATTGAAGCCAAAAATTCAAATCTATTTTTAAAAGAAAATTTTCGAGATGGCAAAGCCTTTAAAGATGGTAACATGAATTATTCTATCTTTGTGTAAGTACCTTTTTGATATATATATATATATATATATATATATATATATATATATATATTTACAATAAGTAGATCAGACTATACAGCAATACAACCAAAAATTATCTTTAGTTAATCTTTTTAATTCCAAGAGTCCTTCCAGAGAAGGATAATGGAAAGAGCATTGGTTTTTGATTATTACAAGAAGTAATTGTTCTTTCATTTTCAATAAACTGAATTTTTAATAATTTACTAATCTATATCTAAGAATAATATATGGACTCTAAGACAATCTAGGCTTTGTTTTCACAATTTTACCTGTGGTAATACAATAATACAAAATCAAAAATTAATGGTAAAACAGATTAAGTCCCATACTAGAAAATGCTGCTAGAAATATCAAACTTTTACAAATATTGAAAGACAAATTATGTTAGAAGCATAAAATAAACAGTTACAGAGAGAAGTTCATAGCAGTAATGTCCTTGAACTAGAAACTTGGAATAATAATAATATTGGTACAAATAGATATATCAGGATGCCTTCGATGGTTTGGGCTAATTTTATTTTGGCGTATTCATGTGCGTATATATTTATAGGAGCATTTTTCTCATCAAATAATCCAAAATTGAATTGAAATTCACTTGTGCTTTACTATCAGATTGAAATAGCTTCAAGCCAAGGATTTCTATTTTCGCCATTTTGAAACCTCCTTTCAGGAAGAGAGAAGCAAGTGTATGTCTCCAGAATATCATTAGTTTACAGCTTTATTGCATATTAGAATTACCTGGGGAACTTTTACGACCCCTCCCCCCATGTCCCAGTAAGTAAAGTACCTCATTGTGAGTCAAAGCGAAAGAATATAGTTCACATAGGAATCACCTGGGGGGGATGTTAAAACTATTGATGCCAGGATCCTACTCCCAGAGATGCTGATGTAATGGACCTGGAGTGTGGTCTGGGCCTCAGAGTTCTTAAAAGCTTCCAGCACCAGATACATGTTTTTAAGGGATTTAGAAATATTTTTTTCAGCATGTTATTTGAGAGATAGTTTACTACACTAAAATCCACGTTGAAGATAGACTTAGTTTCAAGTGTAGACCCTATAGTTACTAGTTGTAAAATTTGGGTAACAATCTCCAGGTGCTTCAGTTTTTCCCATCTGTAAAATAATTTGGTAAACATTCGCTTAGTATCTGCTATATGCTGTGAATTCATGGCCTAGATCAAAAGAGCCTCCTCAAACCCCTACACATTTTATATACGTTTATTATACACATTTCACACAGCTGCAGCATTGCCTAGGAACTCTTTAGAGAAGAAAATGCTTGGACTGAACCCCAGAAATACTGAAACAGAAACTCCCCAAAATCAGTTTTCATAAAGCCCTTTAGATGATTCTGTTGTATCCTCGAGTTTAAGAACCTCCTGTACAATGAGGTGTCACCTCACACCAGTCAGAATGGCCATCATCAAAAAATCTACAAACAATAAATCCTGGAGAGGGTTTGGTGAAAAGGGAACACTCTTGCACTGTTGGTGGGAATGTAAATTGATACAGCCACTATGGAGAACGATATGGAGGTTCCTTGAAAAATGAAAAATAGAACTACCATATGACCCAGCAACCCCACTACTGGGCATATACCCTGAGAAAACCATAATTCGAAAAGAGTCATGTACCACAATATTCATTGCAGCTCTATTTACAATAACCAGGATATGGAAGCAACCTAAGTGTCCATCGACAGATGAATGGATAAAGATGTGGCATATATATACAATGGAATATTACTCAGCCATAAAAAGAAACAAAATTGAGTTATTTGTAGTGAGGTGGATGGACCTAGAGACTGTCATACAGAGTGAAGTAAGTCAGAAAGAGAAAAACAAATACTGTATGCTAACACACACACACACACACACACACACACACACACATATATATATATAGAATCTAAAAAAAAAAAAAAAAGGTTCTGAAGAACCTAGGGGCAGGACAGGAATAAAGCCATAGACGTAGAGAATGAACTTGAGGACATGGGGAGGGGGAAGGGTAAGCTGGAACGAAGTGAGAGAGTGGCATGGACATATATACACTACCAAATGTAAAATAGCTAGTTAGTGAGAAGCAACCATATAGCCCAGGGATATCAGCTCGGTGCTTTGTGACCATTTAGAGGGGTGGGATAGGGAGGGTGGGAGCAAGACACAAGAGGGAGGAGATATGGGAATATATGTATATATATAGCTGATTCACTTTGTTATAAAGCAGAAACTAATACACCATTGCACAGCAATTATACTCCAATAAAGATGTTAAAAAAAAAAAAAACTTCCTGCACTACACTATACTGTGATAGTCTCTACCTTGTAGGAGCACTGTGAGGATTAAAATATAATTCGTTTGAAGTACTTAGTGCTATGTCTAACTCATAATAAGTGGCCAATTGCTAGCTATTAGTTATTATTCTGTTATTTTAGATTATCTGAATCATAAGTATATCTCCTCTTACAAAGATGCAACCAAGATGTCTCTCTTTAGCTTGACACTTAAAATATCAATATATATGCATGTATGTATGTATGTGTATATATATATATATATATATATATATATATATATATATATATATATATACACACACATATATATATGTCATGCACTTAACTCTCAATCATTTTCTTTCTCAAACTTTGACTGTAATTCACTTTCTTCCCTGACTGTAGTTGCATTGTTGAAATTAGCACCCTGAACTTTGGTGTTTTTTTATTGCTTTGATGACAGTTTGGGAAATACATTAACTGTTTTATAATTCCTGCCAGATTTACAATTTATAATTTCCTCCCCTCAAAATCACATGTCACATTACCTTGGGTAGATGGCCATTTGGGATTCTTCACTGAACCTTGACCAGCACTTTGTTCACAGTCAAATCATCTCCCTTTACCTCTCTGACCTGCAAAGCAAAAGTCAATCTCATCCTCCCTGCTGAAATAGCCAACATGGCACTAACTGATATGAACATGAATAGTAATTCCTATCAGGTAACCCCAATTATTTTCCCTTGGAAAAAGCAGATTTTGCTGTGCCATTTGCATTGCGACAAGCATGGCTTTGCGCTGAGAGAAATGCTTTTTCCATGGAAAGCATTGGAGGTAAAAATTCACCTCATTTAGCTTTTAATTCAGCAAAATATGTTTGCAGGGTTTTGTTCATCACAAAAAAAGAAAATTATGTAAAGGCAGTGACCATGGCTATAGGCTTACATTCTGAGCTCTTATTTTCCTAATAGGGTCCTTTAAAAAAAATCCATGACAAATTTCATTCTAGGTGTGTTCAGACTACTATTCTCAAAGTGATGTTGGAAGTCTCTGGAATTAAACAAGAAAGGGAAATAGAGAAACAAAATCAAAACAGCTCCTGGGTGATCACTGAAATATTGCATTTCTTCTGATAACAGATTTTCTTCTCTCTTTTTGATATACAGTTTCTCCATCCATGAAGTAAGACTATTAGTTTTCACTGTTGTTGTTCACATCTACGGTAAACAAGTTAATTATGTTCAATAACCCTTAGTATTCTGCAGAGAAAAGTGTTTGTAGGTATCCTCCATTGTTATTTGTTGAAGAAGCATGGGGCTGTAATGTCTATGTGGCTGAATTAGGTAGAATGGATGGGAATGGGGCCTCTAGACCTTTCAAAAGAGAGGAACGATGTAGAAGAGGGAGGCTGGAAGAAATGAAGTAGAGAACTTGATCCAAAATGTAATGCTTTAGCCTATCTTGTTAAAACAAATGGGGGCTTCCCTGGTGGTGCAGTGGTTGAAAATCTGCCCGCTAATGCAGGGGACACGGGTTTGAGCCCTGGTCTGGGAGGATTCCACATGACACGGAGCAACTAGGACCATGAGCCACAACTACTGAGCCTGCGCGTTTGGAGCCTGTGCTCTGCAACGAAAGGCCGTGATAGTGAGAGGCCCCCACACCGCGATGAAGAGTGGCCCCCACTTGCCACAACTAGAGAAAGCCCTCACACAGAAACGAAGACGCAACACAGCAAAAATAAATAATTAATAAACTCCTACCCCAACATCTTCTTGAAAAACAAAAAAAATGGAATAGACCATGCTGTTTGGGGAGAGAATTATTGAAAATTGGTGGTAAAAATGTTCCCATGATCACCACTTCAGGTAAACATCTTTCTCATTGAACAACTACTCAGTTGTCAGATGAGGAGCGTTCTAAATACAAAGTGTGTGATTTGATGGATATAGCAACTCAGAAGCATGGCTCCTGTGAGAAGCTGGGTCAGAAGAAATGAACTCCATTTTTGTCATGGTCCATTTGGGCTGTTATAACAAAATACCACAGACTGGGTAGATTATAAACAACAGAAATTTATTTCTCACAGTTCTGGAGGCTGGGAAATCCAAGAGCAGGGCGCCAGTGTGGTGGTGTTTTGTAAGAGCTCTCATCCCGGTATGCAGCTGGTGCCTTCTTGCTGTATCTTAACATGGTAGAAGGCGCTAGGGATTTCTTTAGATCCTCTTCTATAAGGACACTAAACCCATTCATGAGGGCTCCACTCTTATGGCTTAAGCAACTCCCAAAGGCCCCACCTCCTGATTCCATCATCTTTGGGGATTAGGATTTCAACATATGAATTTTGGGGGAACACATTCAGATCATAGCAATTTTTAATATAGTTTTCTCCCATGAATACTCATAAAGGAGAATATCAAGGTTGGATGAGGTGTTCCATCTGGATGCACTCTATAATATCCTCACCTTATGGCTAGATGCCTTTGTCTTGACTGCCTGCAGCAATGACAAACTTCAAATAACTTAGATCATTTGGGGATGATTTAATAGTTACAAAAGTTTTTATTTTGAACCTAGATCAGTCTTATCATGTATTCTATGAATATTTATAGTTCTTTCTTATGAAACCAGTTGAAACAAATCTAATTTTTCATTCCCATGACAACCCTTGAAATATTTGAAGATCATTTTATCCCAAGGCCTCTTTTCATTTGACTAAAATTTCAAAGCTCCCACTCGCCACCCCCCCACTACTCTTCATTACTCTTATGGTGACTGTGCAATAGACATGCTTCTGTTTCTTTTTAAAAACCAAACTCCATACTAAAAATGTGATCAGAGAGGTGGATCAGTGTACCTTGTGTGATGCTAATATTAGAACCAATGTTCTTAGAAGGAGCAGTTGTTACCTGGCCAAAGTAATCTGCCCATTCTTATAAGTGAAGAGGCTGAAGGTTCCTGTATGCCAGCTGTCTTCAGACTTATCTTCATCAGTTTCAGTTACATTAAAGTATCCATCACAAAGATGAGCAAGCCATTGTACTTCTTGCATCCTGTTTGGGAAATATCTGGCTTTCTCTTTATGGTAAGAGAGTCTTAGGATTTCTTTTGGAAGGTGCATTCCTTTCTCATTGAATATGGTTTCTCCAATGTTCCTCCAAACATGACCCACCTGTTATTGGCCTTTCTCTGGGAACACTTTGAAGTTCACATATTTCAATATGCTTTAAATGTACATTTAATTAAGCATATGGTTTATTTTGAGACAGCTGACATTCACTTTTCTTGTCCTGTCTTTTGTGGCTTGTGTGACAAAAACATCTGCCCTAACAATGGAAGAAACCATTGGATCCACCTCTCTGATCGCATCATCAACACCCTCCTATACACAAGCTTTGTTCCTGGAAGTTCATCTGTGTACCACAGCCTAGTGTGACCCTGCTGTTCCTGCCTCATCAACATGGAGTTCATGACCCTCTTTAATGCATGCTCCCCTTCCTTCCATCTCACCCAACTCTAACAATGGAAGAAACCATAAAGTAGTACCTCTTTATTAAGTTACTAGCACAATAACTTAATCCTCTTGGCAGACATCTCCATGGAGGGTGGCTGGCTGCAGTGACACTTCAGCTTCTCTGAGTATTGTTTCCTCACTTCTTTCTAGAAGAGTCTCAGTGAAAAGTGATTTCCCTTGGACTTGTGTTTTACTAATGATATATTTAATAAGGGAAAGGGAGGAAAACAAAGGGCATCAATGATCACAAATATCGACATCTGGCAGAACATTGAAGGGAAAACTGACCACAGCTGTCTTTGACAGTTAATGTTATTAGAATATTCAACATGGAATTTCTACTTTAAATAAGAAACACTTGAAAGAAATGGTCAGAATTAACAGAAGCTTAAATTGAAACCACGTTGGTTGGTAGGTAATAGCATGCTAGAGACAAGCATTGCCTTTAATGTAAAAGCATTCTTTATCCCCAAATTATCCATGTGGCCCTGTTTGTGCCACTGGAATTTGATTAGGTTTGGCTTTTTCAGGAAACCAGGAGGTAAGAAGAACCCACTTAATCTCCTGTAAAGTGGTTCATTCCTTGCCCAAGCCTTTGGGTAACTCAGTTTATTAAAACGTTCTGAAGTTCAGGTCAGTTAACTCAGTGCTATGCCATCCATATGCCTGCCTTTTGGACGTTGCTACATCTAACATCTGATTGGCCTGAACCTGGAAGTAATGAATCCACCATACAATGTGGGACCTTGCTAAGCACCCATTGTTTGGCCCATAATTTTTTTGCTGAAGCTCAGAAGGCTCCCATCTGGCAGTTCCTCTTCTGCATTTGTCATGTCATTATACTTTAACTTACCCACTGAAATAGAGTTGCTGGTTGCAATTCTCTTAATGAACCCAGGAGCCTCTATGCCACTCAAAAATAAAAATGCAATGTGTCATTGTGTCACTTTAAAAGGTCTTACATTGGGACTTGCCTGGTGGTCCAGTGGCAAAGAATCCACCTTACAATTCAAGGGATGCAGGTTCGATCCCTGGTCAGGGAACTAAGATCCCACATGTCGCAGGGCAATAAAGCCCATGCACCACAACTACTGAGTTGGCGTGCCTCAACTAGAGAGCCCATGTGCCGCAAAATACAGATCCCATGCTCCCTGGAGCCTACATGCCACAACTAGAGAAGAGAAAACCTGCACACCACAACTAAAGAGAAGCCCACGCACCACATTGAAAAGATCCTGCATGCCACAACTAAGACCTGACGCAGCCAAAAATAATAAATAAAATAAATAAAAAATAAGTCTTTAAAAAATAAATAAAATAAAAGACCTCACACTGACTTACAGTTTTTCTGTTCTCTGTTCTTCGTGGGTCTTTGTTAATCAACTCAACAAATATGTATATATTTCCCAGGATATTTCCATGAATTAGGATTTGAGTATTACAAAAATCCATTCTACATCACGACCATCAGGAATTTGAGAGAGCTATTAGAGGAGATAGATACTCAAGAAGCAAAAATCTGCTGAAGTGTTGTTAAGAGACAGCAGCTCCTGAAATAAATCAAACCATCTTGGTTAATGTTAACACTGTCAGAAAAAAAATGTAGATTTCATAAAGTTGTTACTCCCAAGATGTTTCTTTCATTTGCTGCTCAGTGTCTGGGGCATAGTGTCTTGCCCTTTTCTCCTGAGATTCTATCCACCAGCAGCTCTATCCACCAGGTGCCCCATGTCTATTGTCAATGTCTATTCCTTCAATAAATACTTGATGGGAAAAATGAAATTGTGTTCGACTCCATATTATCTATTATCCCTAAGCTATTTAAAGAGACTTTTAACAGGCATTCCCCCTTCTACAGCATATACAATTCTGGCAGAGTGGACTTCAAATGTTAACCTTTTGGTTGTTGTACTCATTATACAAAAACTTTTAGTGCTGCCAAAATGTAGGATAATTTGAAAGGTCATTAGTCTCACAACATTTATGTCCACTCAAAATACCAGCTCAGTCTATCCTCTTCTCTTATTACCTACAAATTTCCCAATCAAATAGTCATTTCCAGCCAAAGTGTCCCTTGGTTATTTTGAATATGAATTGTCTGAATGCCATATATTCCCATTCTGCCTCACCCAGAGTTGTCTGCCCAGGGAAATCCTCCTGATCCTTCAAGAGCTATCTGGAGCCCAACTTCCTCCATGGAACCATTTCTTATATGTCCACCTAGAACAGATAAGGAACTTCTCTTGCCAGGTGTGTGGACAGCATGCTAACAGCAGCCCCAGGTGAGCAAAATCCTGGGTCAAGTCAATGCTTTTTTCTCATCTCTTAGTACCTTAGTACTTCGTTGGACTTAAATCATTGGGTTGGAAGGTCACCATCACTCACCTCTGATATTTCTCTGGGTCCACTTTAATGCCCTCAGATTATAAACCAACTCTGTCCTGTGATTGATTTCCTGTTGACTCATGTGTCCTGGATTTTTTGTCTCTCTACATCCTTTTGTAAAGCTAGTCATGAAATTATTCTACTAAACCTTCTCCAGTTCAAGAAAACATAACAGAAGGGTGAAAAATATCTCCCTTCCCTGTTCACTGAACACTTATCCCTGTGGCATGAACTGGTTCTAGCAGGTGAAGATAAAAACAAAGCCCTGAGTGGCAAAACATACCACTCTTTCCTACCTTGGTAGTGAATGTTCCTTTTTTTTAAATATAAATTTATTTATTTAATTTATTTAGTTTTGACTGCTTTGGGTCTTCGTTGCTGTTTGAGGGATTTCTCTAGTTGCAGAGAGCGGGGGCTACTCTTTGTTGCAGTGCACAGGCTTCTCATTGTGGTGGCTTCTCTTGTTGCGGATCACGGGCTCTAGGCAAATGGGTTTCAGTAGCTGTGGTATGCGGGCTCAGTAGTTGTGGTGCACAGGCTTAGTTGCTCTGTGGCATGTGGGATCTTCCCAGACCAGGGCTCAAACTCGTGTCCCCTGCATTGGCAGGTGGATTCTTAACCACTGTGCCTGAATATTCCTTTTAATTCAACTTGATGGGAATCCTTGTTCAGCTGACAGTTGACAAAAGTTGTTCTCAAACTGTAGTCTCCAGAATAGGAATATCAGTCTTGCCTGAGACTTGTTAGAAATGCAAATTCTCACCCCAGACCTACTGAATCAAAAATTCTGGGCGTGGGATTCAGCAATAATGTTTTAACAGTCCCCTTACTAAGGTGATTCTGATGCCCACTAAAGTTTGAGAATTCTGGTCTAAATGAAGAATAGCAGTCTCCTGCTAGCAGGATAGCAATTAATTTCTAATTAAGTAGTTATTAACTGGAGTAGGCAGCTCTTATATACTTGAACAGAGCTTCCTTCTTTGGGCAGTGGGAGAACTTCTTGTGTAATTTCCAACAGGTACTTGGCAATTTCATAATGGTGGTAACAGACAACTTAAATGGTTGAAGCTGACAATGAGAAAAAGCCCTCTTTTCAAATACACAACTATGATCTGGTAAGAGTGTAACAAGTTTGCCAGACATAAAATCAGTATGTAAACAACAATTACAATAAAAAGAAAAATAAATTAGACAATATATTTAGCATGTAAAGTAACTATGGCAAGATCTAACAAAAGATGTGAAAGATTTTGGTGGATAAAGCTATACAAATTAATTCAGAGTCAATAAAGACTAAATAAAGAGATATACCATATTCATGGATTGGGTGACTGAATAGATAAATGCATAAACTCCTTCCAAATTAATCTAAAAATTCATTGTAGTAGATATAACGCAAAAGGCACAATTCATGAAAGGAATAATTGATAAGATGGACTTCATTAAAATTTTAAAAAACTGTTCTCTGAAAGGCAATGTCAAGAGAATGAGAAGACAAGCCACAGACTGGGAGAAAATATTTATAAAAGACACATTTGATAAAGGACTGTTATTCAAAATATACAAAGAACTCTTAAAACTCACCAATAAGAAAACAACAACCCGATTAAAAAATGGGCCAAAGTCCTTAACAAACACCTCATTGAAGAAGATTTACAGATGGCAAACAAGCATATGAAAATATGCTTCACATCATATGTCATCAGAGAAATACAAATTAAAACAATTATATACCACTACATGCCTATTAGATGGCCAAAATCTGGAACACTGACAGCACCAAATGCTGACAAAGATGTGAAGAAATAGGAACTCTCATTCATTGCTGGTATGAGTGCAAAATGGTACAGTCACTTTGGAAGACAGTTTGTCAGTTTTTAACAAAACTAAACGAACTTTTATTGTACATTCCAGCAATCCTGCTCCTTCGTATTTACCCCCAAAAGTTGAAAATTGGGCTTCCCTCGTGGTGCAGTGGTTGAGAGTCTGCCTGCCCATGCAGGGTACATGGGTTCGTGCCCCGGTCCGGGAAGATCCCACATGCCGCGGAGTGGCTGGGCCCGTGAGCCATGGCCGCTGAGCCTGCGCGTCTGGAGCCTGTGCTCCTCAACGGGAGGGGCCACAACAGTGAGAGGCCCACGTACTGCAAAATTAAAAAAGAAAAAAACAACTGTTGGACATCATCTAAAGTAGCCCAAAGTTGACACACCCTATGACCTAGCCATTCTGTTGCTTAGGCATTCATGCAAGAAATTTTGCATGTTTACCTCAGAGGATAATATAAATATTCACGACAGCAATGTTTGAATTGTACTCGCCACCAAAGGAAACTATCCCAAATGTCCATTAATAGTAAAGTGGATAAATCAACTTTATTGATGTACTGGAAATCTCTAGAACATGAAAGTGAATAAATTCTAGCTACTTAGAACAAAATGGATAAACCTTTCGAACATAATATTGAATAAAGAAGTAAATCATGAGGAATACAGGATAATTCAGGAGAATAAAGCCTAGAAAATCTTCAAAGAAAAGTTTGACAAAGAATTTTATATGCCTATTTATACTCATTTTGAGTATAAAAATTAAAAATGGTTTGGAATATGCAAGGACTTATGACTCCCTTTATCATTACAAAGAGCTCTGGATATTGAAAAGTTTGGAATATAGTTCTCCATATTAGACTGTGGGTACTGTCAGGTATCCATACGAAAATATCTAGTTCTTCCTACATTAATTTTGGGTTACCTGTATGCAAACATTTTAAAAAGTAGAACTACGTGCTCTATTGCTAGTTTCTAGAGCCCAACATCTCATGTCAGGAAATTTAGATTCTTCCAACTGAGAATAATGCAATGTTGTAACAGCAGGTCCCTCAGAACATGAATGATATCTAGAATGTTTCAGATATTCTAATTGTTGATGCTTGATTTCCCAATTTTTGTGGTGATAGTCTTTCTACAGACCTCCTTCAAAAATATTGGTAATTCTAATAAATCTTGGTGACTAGAGAGGTATTTAATGTCTCAGTATTTGGTTCCTGACATACTAGAATTCCCATTTAAAGTTGAGAATGGCAGAACCGCCCAGTCCCTGATCCCCTTTTGTCTCAAGAAAACCCTCACGTAGCCCTTATTCCTTTGCACATGCTTTTTTCATAGGAGATTAGGATGTACCTGGATATTTGTTCTTCTGGGTGGTATCTGGTTTATATACAGAGAACAAGAGCAAAGATGGACTAGTTTACTCTAGAGTACATAGGAATTATGGCCCAGGAGGATTAGTATGAGCTAAATTTAGTATTCAAAAAAGACAAAGATCTACCCAAGGAAACCAGACTCAGTCAACACATCTAAGAGGAGTGAGCAAATCTGGAATTAGGAGGTGAAACTCAGAGCCAAGTGGAAGCCAAAAAGCTAGGAACAAATCCGGGAGTAAAATGAAGAAAGGCCCAAATGAGTTTGTGCTTTCATTGGAGAGCAGTCATGTGGAATCATGACCTTTGATATTGTCATAAAAGTACAGGACAGAGAAGGCTTACAGGAAAGTGATCTTGGTGGGATATAATTATTCTGATGGGAATAGCAGAAAGCTATTGCAAGAATCTAGGGTAGTGATGATGGTGTCCTGAGATGGAGAACCAAGGGCCTCTGTGGGGAAAAGTGGTTTGAATTCAGCAACAGTTTGAGGGAAGAGATGACAGGATTCACTGATGTACGTGAGAGGGGAGTCAAGGAGGTCATCACTAGCTGAGATGGGAAAGACTGAAGGAAGGATTTTTGAATTGTGGGGTTGAAATTAAGAGTTTGGTTTTGGATATAAGTTTAAGACGTCTGCAAAACATCCAAGTGGAGATGTTACTTTCAGCAGGAGACTCAACAAACAACAGCTGTTGTAGGTATTTATATCCATCCCCTCAACGTTCATCAGTGTTAATACCAGGAAGCTGGTACCTGATAACATCTGTCTCAGATGGCAGGATTCTGACCCACCAGATGCCACTCACACTTGTGTTTCCCTTTCTACATAAACTCTCTAATATGCAGTCTAGTTGGTCTCACTCTCTTCTGTTGACTTTACCTGTCATCCTGTGACATCCAAACTGAAGCAGGGACTGGATTACGAAGCTCAGAGAAATTCTATCTCCATTGCCAATTCTGTGGGGTCATTCATTCACTAAACAGGTTTACTAAGCACCTACCTGGAGAGTCAAAATCAAGCCTCCATTACCCATTATCTATATATTGGTGTGTCTTCCTTCTGTTTCACCCTCCTTACTTTCTTATTCCTCTTTAAGGGATCCTTATCTCAGGCTCTGCTTTCAGAGGAACATACATTATGCCATTGAAGCAACAGCCAGAAATGAATTAGAATAAACTGTTGAAGCCATAATGGATGTCCTCTTCACATGGTCGGGAGAGGACATGGGAGAATGTTGTTTGGAGGCCTCCATATTGAGATCTGCAGGAAGAGAAGAAAGAGAAGGATGGTTGTGGACAGCACCGGGTACTATCATGTGGGCTCCCATTCAGGCCCTCTGCTGGTCTGACACAGCTTATTTTCTGACTTTGAAATGGAAATGCACACTGGGGTGGTTGGGCCTTGGACCTTGGTAGATGTCAGAGTGGAGCCCTAAGGTTCTGTCTCTGAAGCTCACATTGTTGCCCCTGGGCCTTAACCCTCCAGCAAAGCTCTAGATTTACAGCTGCATATGCACAGGTCACTCCTCTGTTCTGGCCTCCAGCAGTCCTGCCCCTGCATATATTTTGGTCCAAGCCCTTTGCTTGCACCTGGCTGGGCCCCTGGGTTGAGGCATCACTGCACTGTGACTCTGAGTGGGGTGGAGGTGAAGTGTTTTCACGAATTGGGGTTTGGTTGATAGATGGCATGAGTCAGAGACTCTTTAAGGAGGAGTATGGGATAAGGCTCCTCTGGCACCTGGGGCAACAGGTGTTTCTCACCCCACAAGTCCCCTGAAGGCCCCTATAGATCTCCTAAGATACTGTGGAACTGGTTTCTTCTGGGAAGAGTTGTCATGGCAGCAGCTCTTTGGGTCTGAAACCCCCCAGCCCTGATGCTCAGTGCATCCCAACCCACCCTTTCTCTCACCTCCATCAGGACCCACGCTTACACACCACACATGGCCAAAGCCACAGTTGCACACCCTATGGGCTCCTGTTTGCCTTCTTGGGAAGCTTCACTTCACCTACACACACATCAGGCCTGTACCTGGACCTGGCAGTCCTTTGTTCAAAGAGGAGATTCCCTGATGGAGGGGTTTGGGTGAAGGGGCCAGCTCTCCTATGGCTGGGTGCTGGCAGTTGGGATGCATCAAAGGAGAGAAAAATGTGCTGAGGCTATTCTTCAGGGGAAAGGCTCCAGGAGCAGGCAGTGATGGTCTCAGGGACAAGTTCGAGACACTTCAAAGCTGCTGAGAGAAATACCTGACCAGGTTGATGTGGGTGAGTGCCTGGGTCTTTTTGTGAGTGTGGGTTTGTATGTATGTTTTCATGTGTTTCTTTCTTTTCTAAATCTCACTTCGTGGAGTACACTAAACTGATTAGCCCTAGCTTTCTGGATGGCAGTGTTCAGGATGGGTAGTCCAAGTGCCTTAGGACCAGCTGTAGCCTGTGTACTCCTTGGTATACAGTAGACCCCCTGACCCGTGGTTTTGCTTTCTGAGGTTTCAGTTACCCACAGTCAACCAAGGTCTGATAATATTAAATGGAAGATTCCAGAAATAAACAATTCATAAGTTTTAAATTGCCCATCATTCTGAGTAGCATGATGAAATCTTGCAACATCCTGCTCTGCTCTTCCCGGAACGTGAAACACCCCTTCATCTCCATATCCCGCTCATTAGTCACTTAGTAGTCATCCTGGTTACCAGATCGACTGTCATAGTATCACAGTGCTGGTGTTCAGAACCCTTATTTTACTTAATAACAGCCCCAGAGCTCAAGAGTAGTGGTGGATATGTCTTTTTGGATATGTCAAAGAGAAAAGTGAAAAGGTGAAAATTCTCGACTTAATAAGGAAACGAAAAAAGTTGTGTGCCGAGGTTGTTAAGATCTACGGTAAGAACAAATCTGTCTGTGAAATTGTGAAGAAGGAAAAAGAAATTCATGCTAGTTTTGCTGTTGCACCCTAAACTGTGAAAGTTATGGCCACAGTGCATGATAAGTGCTTAGTTAAGGTGGAAAAGGCATTGTTTGTGCAATGAGATATTTTGAAAGAGAGATCACATCTGCATAACTTTTATTACAGTATGTTGTTATAATTGTTCTATTTTATTCTCAGTTGTTGTTAATCTCTTACTGTGCTTAATTTATAAATTAAAATTTAGCATAGGTCTGTATGCATAGGAAATAACATAGTATATGTAGGGTTCAGTACTATTTTTGGTTTCAAGCATCCATTGGGGGTCTTGGAAAATATACTCCACAATAAGGGGGGACTACTGAAGATTGGGTTCTGAAAGTAGGGCTGGATTTTCTCTGGGACTCAAGTCTTATTGAGAAGGCCATTTCTTTCAATGGAAAGGAGCCCAGGTCTAGTTGTGAGAAAGTCTACTGGGCCATAGTTGCATAGTCTGGGAAGAGGGGTCTTCAGGCCTTTGTTTTAGAGCACTGATGAATTTTGTGACTGTAAAATGTGGGCGCCCTGCAGACAGTGGAGACTGAGTTTCAGTGGGCCTTTCTCTCATGTGTCAGAATAGAGGGCCACCCATCCCCTGCCAGTCATGGATCTATGTTTGCAGAGCTGGCTGCCCTGCTCCTTTAGCTATGGGAGGCACTAGGTGGGTGAGGGTGTCATGTAATCTTTATTTTCTTTCTTTCTTTTCCTACCTCACTTCTCCACCCCCAGCAGTGTTTCCAGAGATTACTTCTCAACTAATCTAATTTACCTGCACTTGAATCCTTTCCTCAGATCCTCTTGCTTTGGGAAATCCAACTTCAGACAGTCCTCAGTAAATGAATGAATAAATGCCCAAGGACTTACACTCAAAGAGTACTGTCTGGAAGACACACAGGAGCTTACTGCTTTGATTTGTAGTGTCGTAGCCCACCTCCACTGCTCCAACAGACACACATGACATATTCCATCGGTATATTTTTTATTTAATTCTATCCCTCACAGGGAAGAGATATAATGACATATGTTTAAATAATTATCACAGTAAGAAGTCACTACCTGCTTGTTAATTCAAGCATTTGAGTAATTGTTAGAAGATATTTTTGATGCAGCGTGTAGCTCTGCTGATCAGGAGTAATGATGGAGATGGTCTCTGGGTGACATTCCACCAAGAAAAGGAAATAGAATTCATCATTACAAACAGAATATTTGACCCTTCCATAAACAACAAGATCCTAAGCAAAAGGAAAATATGAAGCGATACAGAAGAAGGAATTTGTTTACCATGATTCCAAACACAATGGAATTGATTTTTATCAAAGTGAAACCATGGGTAGGTCGACATGGATGGGCAAAGCCCCATGCATGAGGAATTATATTCCTAACCAGGGTAGTATGAACCAGAGGAATTTGAATACTTTTTGATTCTTGTAGAAGTTGCTCAATGTTTCTCAGAAGAGTCTGGGTTACCCTTTACCCCTCTTTCTGAAATTCAACTTTCTTTTTTGTTTTGTTTTGCTTAAATTTTTAAAAATTTTAAATTTCCTATTAACATCATTATTGGAGTATAATTGCTTTCCATTGTTGTGTTAGTTGCTGCTGTACATCAAAGTGAATCAGCTATACATATACATATATCCCATATCCCCTCCCTCTTGCATCTCCCTCCCACCCTCCTTATCCCATCCCTCTGGTGGTCAACCAGTACCGAGCTGATCTCTCTGTGCTATGTGGCTGCTTTCCACTAACTATCTATTTGACATTTGGTAGTGTATATATGTCAAGGCCACTCTCTCACTTTGGCTCAGCTTACCCTTCCCCTGCCCCGTGTCCTCAAGTCTATTCTCTACGTCTATGTCTTTAATCCTGTCCTGCCCCTAGGTTCTTCAGAACCTTTGTGTTTTTTTTGTTTTTGTTTTTTTTTTTTAGATTCTATATATATATATGTGTTAGCATACAGTATTTGTTTTTCTCTTTCTGACTTACTTCACTCTGTATGACAGACTCTATGTCCATCCACCTTATTAAAAATAACTCAATGTTGTTTCTTTTTATGGCTGAGTAATATTCCATTGTATATATGTGCCACATCTTTATCCATTCATCTGTTGATGGACACTTAGCTTGTTTCCATTTCCTAGCTATTGTAAATAGTGCTGCAGTGAACATTGTGGTACATGACTCTTTTGAAATTATGGTTTTCTCAGGGTATATGCCCAGTAGTGGGAATGCTGGGTCATTAGGTAGTTTTATTTTTAGTTTTTTAAGGAACTTCCATACTGTTCTCCATACTGGCTCTATCAATTTAAATTTCCACCAACAGTGCAAGAGGGTTCCCTTTTCTCCACACCGTCTCCAGCATTTATTGTTTGTAGATATTTTGATGATGGCCATTCTGACTGGTGTGAGGTGATAACTAATTGTAGTTTTGATTTGCACTTCTCTAATGATTAGTGATGTTGAGCATTCTTTCATGTGTTTGTTGGCAATCTGTATATCTTCTTTGGAGAAATGTCTATTTAGGTCTTCTGCCCATTTTTGGATTGGGTTGTTTGTTTTTTTGATATTGTGCTGCATGAGCTGCTTGTAAATTTTGGAGATTAATCCTTTGTCAGTTGCTTCATTTGCAAATATTTTCTCCCATTCTGAGGGCTGTCTTTTCATCTTGTTTATGTTTTCCTTTGCTATGCAAAAGATTTTAAGTTTCATTAGGTCCCATTTGTTTATTTTTGTTTTTATTTCCATTACTGTAGGACATGGGTCATAAAGGATCTTGCTACAATGTATGTCATAGAGTGTTCTTCCTATGTTTTTCTCTAACAGCTTTATAGCATCTGGCCTTACATTTAGATCTCTAATCCATTTTGAGTTTATTTTTGTGTATGGTGTTACAGTGTTCTAATTTCATTCTTTTACATGTAGCGGTCCAGTTTTCCCAGCACCATTTATTGAAGAGGTTGTCTTTTCTCCATTTTATATTCTTGCCTCCTTTATCAAATATAACATGACCATATATGCATGAGTTTACATCTGGGCTTTCTACCCTGTTCCATTGATCTATATTTCTGTTTTTGTGACAGTACCATACTGTCTTGATTACTGTAGCTTTGTAGTATAGTCTGAAGTACAGGAGCCCGATTCCTCCAGCTCCGTTTTTCTTTCTCAAGAGTGCTTTAGGTATTCGGGGTCTTTTGTGTTTGCATACAAATTGTGAATTTTTTTGTTCTGGTTCTGTGAAAAATACCATTGGTAGTTTGATTGGGATTTCATTGAATCTGTAGATTGTTTTAGGTAGTATAGTCATTTTCACAAAGCTGATTCTTCCAATACAAGCATATGGTATATCTTTCCATCTGTTTGTATCATCTTTAAGTTCTTTCATCAGTGTCTTCTAGTTTTCTTCATACAGGTCCTTTTTCTCCTTAGGTAAGTTTATTCCTAGGTATTTTATTCTTTTTGTTGCAATGGTAAATGTGTGTGTTTCCTTAATTTCCCTTTCAGATTTTTCATGATTAGTATATAGGAATGCAAGAGGTTTCTGTGCATAAACATTGTATCCTGCTACTTTACTTTGATTAGCTCCAGTAGTTGTCTGGTAGCATATTTAGGATTCTTTATGTATAGTATCATGTCATCTGCAAACAGTGACAGTTTTATTTCTTTTCCAATTTGGATTCCTTTTATTTCTTTTTCTCCTCTGATTTCCTGTGCCTAAAACTTCCAAAACTATGTTGAATAATAGTGGTGAGAGAGGACAACCATGTTTTGTTCCTGATCTTAGAGGAAACAGTTTCAGTTTTTCACCATTGAGAACAACGTTGGCTGTGGGTTTATCATATATGGCTTTTATTATGTTGAGGTAAGTTCTCTCTATGCCTACTTTCTGTAGAGTTTTTATCAAAAATGGGTGTTGAATTTTGTCAAAGCCTTTTTCTGCATCTTTGGAGATTATCATATGGTTTTGATCCTTCAGTTTGTTTCTATGGTTTATCACATTGATTGATTTGCCTATATTGAAGAATCCTTGCATTCCTGAGATAAGCCCCACTCGATCATGGTGTATGATCCTTTTAATGTGCTGTTGGATTCTGTTCCCTAGTATTTTGTTGAGGATTTTTGCATCTATGTTCATCAGTGATAGTGGCCTGTAGTTTTCTTTTGGTGTAACATCTTTGTCTGGTTTTGGTATCACGGTGATAGTGGCCTCCTAGAATAAGTTTGGGAGTGTTCCTCACTCTGCTATATTTTCAAAGAGTTTGAGAAGGATAGGCATTATCACTTCTGTAAATGTTTGAGAAAATTCATCTGTGAAGCTATCTGCTCCTGGGCTATTGTTGGAAGAGTTTTAATCACAGTCTCAATTTCAGTGCTTGTGATTGGTCTGTTTATATTTTCTATTTCTTCCTGGTTCAGTCTCGGAAAGTTGTGCTTTTCTAAGAATTTGTCCATTTCTTCCAGGTTGTCCATTTTATTGGCATATATTTGCTTTTAGTAATCTCTCATGATCTTTTGTATTTCTTCAGTGTCAGTTGTTACTTCTCCTTTTTCATTTCTAATTCTATTGATTTGAGTCTTCCCCCTTTTTTTCTTGATGAATCTGGCTAATGGTTTATCAATTTTGTTTATCTTCTCAAAGAACCAGCTTTTAATTTTATTGATCTTTGCTATTGCTTCCTTCATTTCATTTTCATTTATTTCTGATCTGATCTTTATGATTTCTTTCTTTCTGCTAACTTTAGGGTATTTTTAGTTCTTATTTCTCTAATTGCTTTAGGTGTAAGTTTAGGTTGTTTATTTGAGATGTTTTTGTTTCTTGAGGTACGATTGTGTTGCTATAAACTTCCTTCTTAGAACTCCTTTTGCTGCATCCCATACATTTTAGGCTGTACTCTTTTCATTGTCATTTGTTTCTAGGTATTTTTTGATTTCCTCTTTGATTTCTTCAATGATCTCTTGATTATTTAGTAGCATATTGTTTAGCCTCTATGTGTTTATATTTTTTACAGTTTTATTCCTGTAATTGATATCGAGTCTCATACTGTTTTGGCTGGAAAAGTTACCTGATAAGATTTCAATTTTCTTAAATTTACCAAGGCTGATTTGTGACCCAAGCTGTGATCTATTCTGGAGAATGTTCCATGAACACATGAGAAGAAAGTGTATTCTGTTGATTTTGGACGGAATGTCCTATAAATATCAATTAAGTCCAACTTGTTTAATGTGTCATACAAAGTTCTTGTTTCTTTATTTATTTTAATTTTCGTTCATCTGTCCATTGGTGAAAGTGGGGTGTTAAAGTCCCTTATTATGATTGTGTTACTGTCAATTTCCCCTTTTATTGATGTCAACATTTGCCTTATGTATTGAGGTGTTCCTATGTTGGGTGCATAAATATTTACAATTGTATGTCTTCTTCTTGAATTGATCCCTTGGTCATTATGTAGTGTCCTTCTTTGTCTCTTGTAATAGTCATTATTTTAAAGTCTATTTTGTCTGATATGAGAATTGCTAATCTAGCTTTCTTTTGATTTGCATTTGCATGGGATATCTTTTTCCATTTGCTCACTTTCAATCTGTATGTGTCCCTAGGTCTGAAGTTGGTCTCTTGTAGACAGCACATATACGGGTCTTGTTTTTGTATCTCTTCAGCCAGTCTATGACTTTTGGTTGGAGCATTTAATCCATTTATATTTAAGGTAAATATTGAAATGTATATTCCTATTACCATTTTCTTAATTGTTTTGGGTTTGTTTTTGTAGGTGTTTTCCTTCTCTTGTGTTTTCTGCCTAGAGAAGTTCCTTTAGCATTTGTTGTAAAGCTGGTTTGGTGGTGCTGAATTCTCTTAGCTTTTGCTTGTCTGTAAAAGTTTTAATTTCTCCATCAAATCTGAATGAGATCCTTGCTGTGTAGAGTAATCTTGGTTGTAGATTTTCCCCTTTCATCACTTTAAATATGTCCTGCCTCTCCCTTCTTGCTAGCAGAGTTTCTGCTGAAAGATCAGCTAATAACCTTTTGGGGATTCCTTTGTATGTTATTTGTTGTTTTTCCCTTGCTGCTTTTAATATTTTTTCTTTGTATTTAATTTTTGATAGTTTGCTTAATATGTGTCTTGTTGTGTTTCTCCTTGGATTTACCCTGTATGCTATGCTCTGCCTTTCCTGGACTTGATTGACTATTTCCTTTCCCATATTAGGGAAGTTTTCAACTATTATCTCTTCAAATATTTTCTCAGTCCCTTTCTTTTTCTCTTCTTCTTCTGGGACCCCTATAATTCAAATGTTGTGTGTGTAATGTCCCAGATGTCTCTGAGACTGTCCTCAATTCTTTTCATGATTTTTTTCTTCATTCAGCTCTGTAGTAATATTTCCACTATCTTATATTCCAGGTCAATTATACGTTCTTCTGCCTCAGTTATTCTGTTTTATTTCATTCTAGATAATTTTAAGTTTCATTTATTGTGTTGTTCATCATTGTTTGTTTGCTCTTTAGTTCTTTTAGGTCCTTGTTAAACTTTTCTTGTATTGTCTCCATTCTATTTCCAAGATATTGGATCATCTTTATTATCATTATTCTGAACTCTTTTTCAGGTACACTGCCTATTTCCTCTTCATTTGTTTGTTCTGGTGGGTTTTTACCTTGATCCTTCATCTGCTGCATATTTCTATGTCTTCTCATTTTGTTTAACTTACTGTGTTTGGGGTCTCTTTTTCACAGTCTGCAGATTCATAGTTCCTATTTTTTTTGGTGTGTGCCCCCAGTTGCTACAGGGGCTTGTGTCAGCTTCCTTGTAGAATGTACTGGTGCCTGTTTTCTGGTAGATGAGGCTGGATCTTGTCTTTCTGGTGGGCAGGACTACGTCCAGTGTTGTGTTTTGGGGTGTCTGTGAACTTAGTATGATTTTAGGCAGCCTCTCTGCTAATGGGTGTGTTCCTGTCTTACTAGTTTTTTTGCAAGGGGTGTCCAGCACTGGAGCTTGCTGTTCTTTGAATTGAGCTGGGTCTTAGTGTTGAGACAGAGCTCTCTGAGAGAGCTCTTATCAATTGATATTATGTGGGGCCAAGAGTTCTCTGGTGGTCCAATGTCCTGAACTCGGCTCTCTCACCTCAGAGGCTCAGGCCTGCCACCCAGCTGGAACACCAAGACCGTGTCAGCCACATGGCAGTGAATATGGTGGTTTCCATTATGAAGTCAGATTATGAGGGTCCACAATAACCGTTCAGCTAGAACAGGCTGACTTGGGAGCACTTTGTCTACAAGGCTGTCTCCAGCAGATGGTGGCTGAAAGAACAGGTCTCTGCATGTACTGCCAGAATCTTAAACTTTTATATAGAGGTCTTCACTGTGTTCAGTCATGGATTCGGTACAGATGGTCTCACGAACATCTTACTCTCTCAAAGTTGTGTCCTTGAAACAGTTCCCAAGCCTGAGGGTGTACAACCTGCATGAAGACGAGACCACCCAAGGCGGACTGCAAGCCGTGATTCTTGCCACGAACCCTGCTGCTGCCATTGCGTAATCTGGTTTCCCTTGCCTCTCTGTCTGAAGCAAGGTCCTGGAGCAACACCTCACTTTGTGCGGTGGACTGCAGGCAGGACATGGCAGCCAAAATACTTTCTTTTGAGATTGTATAATATCAAATCGAATTTCCAAGAACTTAGATTTAAACTTCAGAGCCAACTTTCTATAAAGTCACCTGCAGTACTATTATTAGCATGACCAACACCTGGGCTATAAGTGATCCCCAGCATTTTGTCTCCTAGACAGAGAAGGCTGTGGGGTCTTTTGTGTCAGTCTCTTATTTCCTTCATGTTTAGAGGGGTGGCTAAAAAGCCAATATCTCCAGTGGACAGTGGGCCAGAGGTGGACTGGACAAGGGTGTTTATGTTCCTAGTGCCTTGTAGGTGTGTAGAAGAAAGGAAGAAGTGTTTCTGACTTTTTAGGAGAAACCAAGAATCTAGATTTTCGTGTGAAATTCCCCCATATTTAATGCAGCTAATTGCAGTATTTTAAAATCTTTGTGTGAGAAATAAAAAACCTCCATCCTGGAGCTCAGTTTCACACTTTGGTCACTAGTTTCCAACCTGTATTTTAGAGACTCATATCTACTTTGACATCATAAGAAAGGACTACTTTATAATGGAAGCACCATCAGAAATCTTCTGCTGACCCCATGTGTCATAACCTTGGTATATAAAGGGTAGTCTCTTGCCAGCTGCATCAGCATCACCTTGGAGCTCCTTCCCAGACCCCACTTAGACCCACTAAGTCAGGACCTGCTTTATAAAAAGTTCCCTAGGTGATTCATATGCACATTAATATTTGAGATGCATTGCTTGAGTTTGCCTTTTGTGGAAGAAAAAAAAATTCAGACTAAATACAGCTCTGATTTAAGTCTATTTAAATAGAGAAGAAAAAGAATATTGCAGAAGTCAAATAGACACCTACAACAGTAATAGCTAGCAAAAAAATGTTAAAGTGGCCTGTTGAAGAAGTATATATTCTCTGTTTTGATGTACACAGTTAATTAGTTGAGGAATACAGTCAAGTAAGGCATATTTTTTCACTATTTTTAACAAAAGTCTGTGCATTTCCTGTAATGATAGATTTTTTTATTGGATTATTCAGTCAATTATGTATATTAAGAATCTGTTATACACATGCTGCTATCCTGAACACTGTACCCAGGAATGGATAAGGCACAGTTTCATCCTCAATGCACTTGATATCTAAATGTCAAAATAAAACAAGGGTGGCCAGAGGCATATTGTTGAGTGGAAATTCAGTATGAAGATGCAGAATTTGCCAAATGCCCAAATAATTCATCTGCATCACAATCATTCATCACAGTATTGTATTCACATTTTTATTTGAGTGCTTATTTGTAGATGTCTGTCTACCTTTCTTCTGCATTGAAAGCTCCTTGTTTGCAGGGACTAATATTTGTTGAATGATATGCTCACTGCTTACTTCCACATTTACATAAGCTTTCTGCGCAGGGGAGGAGAATGTAAAAGAAATATTATAGGAAACAACATGCTTGATTCATCTCCTATAATATGTAAATGTCTTTCTCTAGAGAGAATATACATGAAGTCAAATTAACTGAACTTTTAAAACACCTTTATTGAGATACAATACACATACCATACAATTAACTCATTTAAAGTATGATTTTTTGGTATATTCAGAGTTGTGCATCTATCACTACGATTACTTTTAAAATCTTTTCATTACCCCACAAAGAAAGCCCATACCTCTTAGCTTTCACACCCTGCCCTTCCCCAGTTCGCTAACCCTTTACTCCAGCCTTGGCAATCACTACTCTACTTCTTAACTCTATAGATTTGCTTATCCTGGATGTTTAATATAAATGGGGTCATACAACATGTAGTCCTTTGTGACTGGATTATTTTCATTTAGCACAGTGTTTTAAAACTGCACTAAATTTTATTTTCATTCTACATGTCCTTGAAATAGAAAAACTAAACTTTGGCTAAGGAATATGTTAGATTATAGAAGTGTGCATGACCCCAAATCTGAGCTGCGTTAAGCTTTTGTTTATCAACTTAGAAACACATACATTCCTTCTGTTTCTCTTTCATTTGTCTTGGACCAAGTTTTTACTGGATGCTTGGTGGGACTTATGTGAGAACTGTCTCGTTTTAGGAAAAATTATTAAATGAATGAAGTTTACTTTTCATATCTCTTCTTTATACTTTTATCTTTCTCTTCCTCTTAGATGTCTGACATTTTCGTGGTACATCTTTATTCATCATAAAGTGATTTTGCCATAATTAATGGCAAAATTTAAAATTTTTGTCAATAATATTTTAATTTCCATAGAAGCCTTAAATTTTCCCATCTAAGGGGAGAAACTAACTGTGAATTTTTTTGGAAGACAGGGAAAGGCACAACTCTTTTTGGTTAAGGTCAATTTCTTAGATATTTGTTGAGAGCTTACTATATGCTCAGTGTTGGGCAAGTTCATATCAGAGAGATGAAGTAATTTGCCCAAAGACAGATATTAAGTGGTAAAATCAGAATTTTTTTAAAAAAAGTATAGTTGATTTACAATATTGTGTTAGTTTCAGGTGTACAGCAAAGTGATTCAGATATATATATAGATATATAATTTTTTCAGATTCTTTTCCATTATAAGTTATTACAAGATATTGAATATAGTTCTCAGTGCTCTACAGTAAATCTGTGTTGTCTATTGGTAAAAGCAGAATTTGAGTGCAGTTTTTCCTGGTTGAAGAGCCTCAGTGCTTAATTATTTTGGTATACGGCCTCTCCTTAATGCTCTTTAGTCACCCTATGGTCTGCAGCCTACAAGAGTTCCACCTCTTCCCTCTTAAAACTTACACAGGAAATATAATTTGGTATTTATTCTGTCTCTTGTCTCTCTCAAGAGAATGTTATCCATGCTATCAGTTGTAGTTCCTACTGGTCATTTAAAAAGTATGAACGTTGATTTTATGTTCTGCAATTTTATGGAATTCATTTATTGGTTCTAATAGATTTTTGGTGTTGTTTTTAGGGTTTTCCATATATAAGATTATGTCATTTGCAAACAAAGACAAGTTACTTCCTTTCTGACTTGGACGCCTTGTATTTCTTTTTCTTGCCTGATTATTTTTGCTAGGAATTGAATAGAATAGAAGTGGTGACAGCAGACACTCTTATCTTTTTCCTGATTTTAGAAAGTTTTCAAAATCTTTCAGCTTTTCACCATTGAGTATGATGTTAGCTGTGGGCTTGTCACATATGGCCTTTATTATGTTGGAACCATTTCTTTTGTACCTAATCTGTTGAGATTCTTTATCATAAAATGATGTTAAGTTTTGTCAAATGCTTTCTCTGCATCTATTGATATGACCATATAATTTTTATCCTTTATTCTGTTAAAGTAATGTATCACATTTATTGATTTGTGTATGTTGAACCATCCTTGCATCATAGAAATAAATCCCACTTGATCATGGCATGTGATCCTTTTAATGTGCTGTTAAATTCAGTTTGCTATTACTCTGTTAAGGATCTTTGCATAGATGTTCATCAATGATATTGGCCTGTAATTTTCATTTCTTGTAGTATCTTTGGCTTGATATGAAGGTAATTCTGGCCTCATTAAGTGAGTTTTGAAGTGTTCCATCCTTTTCAATTTTGGGGAAGAGTTTGAGAAGGATCAGTGTTAATTCTTTAAATGTTTGATAGAATTCACCAGTGAAACCATTTAATAAATTTGTACTATACAAAATCAACATACAAAAAAAATCAGTTGTGCTTATATACAATAATAATTAACTGCCCAAAAAAGAAATTAAGAAAATCCTATTTACAGTTTCATAAAAAACACTTAGAAATAGCTTTAATCAATTAAGTAAAATATTTGTACACTGAAAACTATGAACATTGATAAAGGAAATTGAAAAAGGCACAAATGAATGGAAGGATATCCTGTATCATGGATCAGAATAACTAATATTGTTAAAATGTCCATACCACACAAAGCTGTGCACAGATTCAATGTAATTCCTATCAAAATTCTAATGGTATTCTTCACAGAAATAGAAAAATAATCCTAAAATTCATATGGAATCAAAATAGCCAAAGCAATCTTTAGCAAGAAGAACAAAGCCAGAGGCATAACACTACTTGATTTTAAAATATGGTTAGTATACAAATTAGTATACAAATCTATACTAATCAAAACAGTATGGTATTGGCATAAAAACAGACTTATAGACCAATGGAATAGTATAAAGAGTCCAAAAATAAGTTTACACATTTATATTCAATTTATCTTCCACATATGTGCTCAGAACAAACAGAGGGGTAAAGATATTCTCTTCAGTAAATGGTGTTGGGAAACATGGATACTCACATGCAGAAAAAAATGAAAGAGACTCTATCTCACACCAGACACAAAAATCAACTCAAAATGGATTAAAGATTTAAAACCAGAAACTATAAAACTACTAGAAGAGAACATAAAGAAATAGCTTCTTGACATTGGTCTGGGCAAGGATTTCTTGGCTATGATCCTCAAAAGCATAGGTAACAGAAACAAAAATAGAACAGACTTCAGGTCTAAACTCTCAGGCTTGGTTCCATGTGCTATGCCATAGACCAAGGAATAAGAAGCTCTGTTTCCAAAGGGAAAAATTCTTAAAGACAACCCAAATCCTCAAGTTTGCTTCACATATGTATCAGCATTGATTTTGCTTTGTCAAGTGTCTACCTGTCTCTATGACTGCTCTGGACAATGTACTTAATACTTATTCTCAAGCCAAAGTTGATAAAATAATTTATTGTTTTTTGATGTTGTGGTTTAACATTTTCCTCCTCTATCATCTGAATATCTAATGTGTTTATCTTAGGTGGTAGCACCTGGATGGTTGAAAAAGTGTCCAGCAGCTTCAGTTTGTCCCACGTATATTTGGAAGTGAGAGTATTTTTGAGCATGATGATAATGGTCCTGATCTGACATGCCATCCCCTGGGTCTGATTCACAAAGAAAAACTTACTTGGCTGTGACATCCCACCAGGTTTATGATGTGGGGTAAAGGAAGAAAGAGATTGGAGACCAGCTATCGGACTATGACTTTTACTCCTCTCTCAGCTCATCTTATCAATGTCACTTCTTGGAAAATTCTGTCTTGATTGTCTTTCATGTGTGTCCTGATGAAAAATGTTTGAGGTCCCTTGCACTGGAGGCTTTTTTCTATGGCCCATTGATGTTTAGCTGGGAAGTATCCAAAGAAACTTATGGATTTGGGAAATTCCTTTTATAGGAGACATAAAAGCAATAATAGCATATCTGGACAGTAAATCCTAATGTTTTATTTAACCAATCTTCAGACACATATAATTTCCTATTGTTTTAGCCTTTATGCCCTCATAGTCTCCCTCCATATCCATTGTTAGTATCCTGGTTCTTACTCAATGCAGTAAGTCTCCATTCTCATCATGTTTAATATTTTGAATCTAATCCATCTTGAAAATTGCTTGAATTATTTTATAAATCCAAATTGAATTCCCTGCATGAATGAATATAATACAAGGAATGATTTCTTAGAAATTCTAAATTGTTGTAATGTAACCTCCAAAAATATACCATAGATCTTAAAATAATTTTAATAGAATTTATATTTTCTATACTTTGTTACTTTTTGTGCATATGTAATACGTTTTTAATTGAAAATGATAACCCAAGTGGCTGTGAAGAATAGGTGATGATGAAGGAAAGGATTCAATGATGATTTGCTTTTTTACATTATCAATAATTTGTGGCTTTTTACAAAGTCTTGTTAGAAAGTGAGGGTATGCCCCATGGACTCCACTGTAAATGTGCTCCATTCTCCTCCCAGCTGGGCCTTTGGCCTGGGTGATAACTCCCCATGCCATAGGGAAGAAGCTTTGTTTTATTTCTGTCATGCAGTAATGGAAGATGTGAGCCTTGAGGTTACAAATGAGACTGCTCTCTGTATGTGATGTGTGTCTTGTGTGTGTTGCTACTCAGTGACTCTTTCATTTCTTAAGTTACAGACCTCAATCTGCATCCTACTCCCCTCCCCTTCAGCTCAGAAGTTGTGTTGTTCCGCACTTACTCCAAAGCTTTCTCTAGAGCATTGGGGTACCTGCTAAACCCTTTCTTCCCAAATGAAACCTGTGTGTCCAAAGCTAGGAAAGCTCACACATTGTCTTATGAACTGGGAAGAAGGGAACAGGTGAACTGGCTCTGCAGTAAAATGACTCTATTATAATTTGAGATGGTGAAAGAAGAAAGTAGCATGAAGTTGGGTTCAGGTTCAACTGTAGGGGCAAATGCCTGTCCACCAGGAAGTAAGTACGGTAGTCATTTGTTCTCTCTGACATGAGATTTGATTCTACCAACCACACTGACATTCATTTACTTTTTATTCTCAGAATATGGTTGAATTCGAATGGATGTGAAAAGGTAAGTATTAATTTGAAGAAACCTTCAGTTTAGTCCAAACACAGCAAAAGAGATGTGATGCTCCAATTATAAAATCAGATCTTTATTGCTTAGCCTGAATTTTCCTGTTGAGTGTGTGAGAATGTGTACATAACAAAACTCCCTTCAGACAGGAGGGAAGGAGTTGAGAACTCCAAGTAGAACTCTGAAAGCTGCTGTTTCTACTCTCCAGCAGCCATTTTTTTCATTCAACAATAAACATTTATATCTCACATTTGAGGGTTTGTTGTGGAGGATATCTGCTCTTTTTTCTTACTTTTATTTAAATATAATTGAATTATAATGTTTTATTAGTTTCAGGTACACAACATAGTGATTTGATATTTCTGTACATTACAAAATAATCACCATAATAAGTGTAGTTACCATCTCTCACCATACAAAGTTATTACAAGATTATTGACTATATTCCCTATGCTGTACGTTATATCCCAATTTTTATTTATTTTAGAAATGGGAGTTTGTACCTCTTAATTTCCCTCACCTATTTCATTCATGCCCCACCACCCCTTTGGCAACCACTAGTTTGTTCTCTGTATTTATGCATCTGTTTCTTTTTTGTTATCTTTGCTTGTTTTTTTTTTTTTTTTTTTAGTTTCCATATATAAGTGAAAGTAAATGGTCTTTGTCTTTCTCTGTCTGACTTATTTCACTTAGCATAATGCCCTCTAGGTCCATCCATGTTGTTGCAAATGGCAAGATTTCATTCTTTTTTATGGCTGAGTAATATTCCATTGTACATATGTACCACATCTTTCTTTTCCAACCATCTATCGATGGACTCTTAGGTTGCTTCAATATCTTGGCTATTGTAAATAATGTTACAAATAATGTAAATAATGAGCATAGGGGTGCATATATATTTTTGAATAGTGTTTTTATTTATTTATTTTTCCTTTGGGAAAATACCCAGAAATAGAATTGCTGGATTGTATGATCAATTCTATTTTAATTTTTTGACGAACCTCCATATTGTTTTTCATAGTGGCTGTACCAATTTACATGCCCACCAACGGTACACAGATATTCCCTTTTCTCCACATTCTCACCCACACTTGTTGTCTTTTTGGTGAGAGCCATTCTGACAGGCGTGAGGTGATATCTCAATGGGGTTTTGATTTACATTTCTCTGATGATTAGTAATGTTGACCATCTTTTCATGTGTCTGTTGGTCATCTGTATGTCTTCATTGAAAAAAATGACTATTCATGTCTTCTGCCTATTTTTTTAAATTGGGTTGCTTGGTGTTTTTTATGTTGAGTCGTATGAGTTCTTTGTATATTTTGGATATTAACTCCTTACTGGATATATCAATTGCAAATATCTTCTCCCATTCAGTAGGATGACTTTTCGTTTTGTTGATAGTTTCCTTCACTGTGCAAAGTTTGATGTAATTTTAGTTTGATGTAATTCCATTTGTTTACTTTTGCTTTTGCTTTCCTTGACTGAGGAGACATATCCAAAAAAATATTGCTAAGACCGATGTCAAAGACCATAGTGTCTAAGTTTTCTTCTAGGAGCTTTATGGTTTCACATCTTATATTTAAGTCTTTAATCCATTTTGAGTTTATTTTTGTATATGGTCTAAGAAAGTAGCCCAGTTTGATTCTTTTGTATGTAACTGTCCAGATATCCCAGCACCACTTATTGAAGAGTCTGTCTTTTCTCCATTGTATATTCTTGCTTCCTTTGTCATAGGTTAATTGCCCATATAACCATGTGTTCTTTTCTGAGCTCTCTATGTGGTTCCATTGATCTATGTGTCTGTTTTTGTGTCAGTACCATATTTTTGTATAGTTTTATTGACTATAGCTTTGTAGTATAGTTCAAAATCAGGAAGTGTGATACCTCCAGCTTTGGTCTTCTTTCTCAAGATTGTTTTGGCTATTCTGGATCTTCTGTGGTTCCATACAAATTTTAGAATTATTTGTTCTAGTTCTGTGAAAAATAGCATTGGTATTTTCATACAGATTGCACTAAATCTGTAGATTACTTTGGGGAGTATGGTCATTTTAGCAATATTAATTCTTCTAATTCATGAACATGGTATATCTTTCCATTGCTTTGTGTTGTTTTCAATTCCTTTTATCAATTTCTTATAGTTTTCCTAGTATAGATCTTTTACCTCCTTGGTTAGATTTATTTCTAGGTATTTTATTCATTTTGATACAATTATAAATGGATTGTTTTTAAATTTCTCTTTCTGGTGGTTCATTGTTAGTCCATAAATATGTAACAGATTTATTTATACTAATTTTGTATCTTGCAACTTTACTGAATTCATTTATTAGTTATAATAGTGTTTTGGTGGTGTCTTTAGGATTTTATTTATGTAGTATCATGTTATCTGAAAACAGTGACAGTTTTACTTCTTCCTTTTCAATGCAGATTCCTTTCATTTCTTTTCCTTGTCTGATTGCTGTGGTAAGGACTTCCAATACTATGTTAAATAGAAGTGGTGAGAGTGGGTATCCTTGTCTTGTCTGATTTTAGAGGAATATTGGTTTTAGGTTTGTCATATATGGCCTTTATTATGTTGAGACATTTTCCCTCTATACCCACTTTGTTGAGAGTCTTTTTATCATAAATAGATACTGAGTTTTGCCAAAAGATTTTTTCTGCAGCCATTGAGATGATCATATCATTTTTGTTCTTCAGTTTGTTAATGGGGTGTATTATATTGATTGATTTGTGGCTATTGAACCATCCTTGCATCCTTGGGATAATCCCCTTGATCATACTGTATGATCATTTTAATGTATTGTTGACTTCAGTTTGCTAATAAGTTGAGTATTTTGGCATCTATGTTCATCAGAAATATTGGCCTATAATTTTTTGTGCTTTTGTGTGGTGTCTTTGGTTTTCATATCAAGCTGATGCTGGCCTCATAGAATGAGTTTGGAAGCATTCTTTCCTCTTCAATTTTTTTTGGAATAGTTTGAGAAAAATAGGTGCTAATTCTTTTATATTTGCTTGGTAGAATTTACCTATGAACCCACCTTGTCCTGGATTTTGTTTTTTGGTGGCTTGTGTTTTTTTCATTGATTCAATTTCATTACTCATAGTTGGCCTGTTAATATTTTCTATTTCTTCCTGACTCAGCTTTGGGAGATTGTACATTTCTAAGAATTTATCCATTTCTTCTGGGTTGTCCATTTTATTGGTGTATAATTGTTCATAGTAATCTCTTATGATCCTTTGTATTTCTGTGGTATCAGCTGTAACTTATCTTTCATTTCCGATTTTAATTATTTGGGCTCTCTCTCTTTTTTTCTTGATGAGTATGGCTAAACGTTTATTGATTTTGTTTATTTTTTCAAAGAACATGCTCTTAGTTTCATTGATTTTTTTCTATTTTTTAAGTCTATTTTTCAATTATTTCTGCTCTGATCTTTATGATTCCTTTTCTTTTACTAACTTTGGGTTTTGTATTAGAAAAAATGTATTTTTCTAATACATTTAGGTGTAAGGTTAGATTGGGGTTATTTGAGATTTTTTTCTTGTTTCCTGAGGTAGACTTGTATTGTTTTAACTTCCCTCCTAGAACTGTTTTGCTGAGTCCCATAGATTTTGTGTTATTGTGTTTCCATTTTCTTTTGTCTCTAGGTAATTTTTGATTTCTTCTTTGATACCTTCAGTGACCCACTGATTGTTTAGTAGTATGCTGTTTAGGCTTTATGTTTTTGTGTTTTTTGCAGCTTTTTCTCCCTCATAGTTGATTCCATAACACCATAATACTATGGTGTTATGATTGGAAAAGATGCTTGATATGATTTCTTTCTTCTTAAATTTATTGAGACTTGTTTTGTGGTCTAACGTGTGATCTATCCTGGAGAATGATCCATATACATTTAAAAAGAACGTGTATTCATCTGTTTTTGGATGGACTGTCCCATATATATCTATTAAGTTAATCTGATCTAATGTGGTCTTTAAGCCCAGTGTTTTCTTATTGATTTTCTGTGTGGATGATCTGTCCACTGATGCATGTGGGGTGTTAAAGTCCTCTATTATTGTGTTACTGTCAACTTGTCACCTTATATTTTTAATATTTGCTCTACGTATTTGTGTTCCTATGTTGTTTGCATGCATATTTTCAATTATTATATCTTCTTGTTGAATTGATCCTTTTATCATTATGTAATATCCTTTATTTCTTGTCACAGTCTTTGTTTTAAAGTCTTTTTTGTCTGATATAAGTATTGCTATCTCAGTTTTCTTTTTGTTTCCATTTGCATGGAATACCTTTTTCCATCCCCTCATTCAACTGTGTATGTCTTTAGATTTGAAGTGAGCCTCTTGTAGGCAGCATACATATGGGTATTATTTTTACATCCATTCAGCAGCTCTATGTATCTTTACCGGATCATTATTCCAGTTACATTTAAAGTGATTACTGATAGGTATATACTTATTGCCACTTTGTTCACTGTTTTCAGGTTGTTTTTTAGTTCTTTTTTGTCCCTTTCTTGTTCTTTTGCTTTCTTCCTTGTGATTTTATGACTATCTTTAGATTTGTTTAGATTCCTTTCTCTTTTTTGTGTGTGTGTGTACCTATTTTAAGTCTTTGTGTGTGTATCTATTATAGGTTTTTGGATTTTGTTTACCATATATAATTATTTGTAGGTCAATAATCTCTTAAGTTTGAACTCATCTAATAACACATTTTTATTCCCCCCCCAACATTTAATGTTTTTGACATAATATTTTACATCTTTTAGTTCTGTATATCCCTTAGTTACTTATTGAGGCTATAGATGATTTTACTACTTTTGTCGTTTAACCTTCCTATTAGCTTTGTAAGTGGTTAATCTACCATCTTTAGTGTATGTTTGCCTTTATCATTGGGAATTTTTTTTGTAATTTTCATATTTCTAGTTGTGGTCTTTTCTGCTTAGAGAGGTCCCTTTAACACTTCTCGAAAAGCCTGTTTAGTGGAGCTGAACTCTTTTAGCTTTTACTTGTCTATAAAACTCTTTAACACTCTTTCAAATCTGAATGATAGCCTTACCAGATAGAGTATTCTTGGTTGTAGTTTTTTTCCCTTTCATCACTTTGAATATATCATGTTACTCCTGTCTGGCCTGTAAAGTTCCTGTTGAAAAGACAGCTCAGAGTCTTATGGAAGTTCCTTTGTAGATAATTAGTTGTTTCCTTTTGTTGCTTTTAAGATTCTCTTTTTGTCTTTAATTTTTGATGTTTTAATTACAGTGTGTCTTGGCGTGGACCTCTTTTGGTTCATCTTGTTTTGGACTCCCTGCACTTCCTGGACCTGGATATCTGTTTCTTTTAGGAACCTTTCAGCTTTTATCTCTTCAAATAAGTTCTCTAATACTTTCTCTCTCTTTTCTCCTTTTGGGACCCTATATTGAGAATGTTAGTATGTTTGATGTTGCCCCAGATGTCTCTTAAACTATCTCTATTATTATTTTTTTAATTCTTTTTTCCTCTATTCAGCTTGGGTGATTTCTACTACTCTGTCTTCCAGTTTACTCATATGTTCTTCTATATCATCTAATCTACAGTTAATTCCTTCTGGAGTATTTCATATTTCATTTATTGTGTTTTTCATCTCTGTTTGATTCTTCTTTATATTTTCTAACTCTTTGTTAACCTTCTTACTGTGTTCATTCATCTCTTAAGTTTGTTGAGCATCTTTATAATCATTACCTTGACTCTTTACTGGGTAGATTACTTTTTTTCCATTTTGCTTAGTTTTTGGGAACATATTCATATGTTTGCTCATTTTGCTTAATCCTCTGTGTTTAATTCTAGGTATTAGGAAGATTCATTTTGTTTTCTGATCCTGGAGAAGTGGCCTTATGTAGGAGACTTTCTATGGGGCTCTGCATAACTCCTCTCAGGTCACCAGAGCTATTTGTTCTAGATTGCTCCCTATGTGAGCTGTGTGAGTCCATCTATTGTGGTGGGACTAACTACTGTGGACCGATTGGCAGGTGGGGCTGGCCCTCAGTGCAGTTGGCTGCCAGTACCTGCCTTGTGTGATGGCTTCCAGGGGTCCCAGGGTGGCTCGTTGTAATGCTGGGGTAGGTGGAGGCCCAGGCCTAGTGTCAGCCCATTGGTAGGCAGGTAATTCCCCAGAACAAATAAGCTAGGGGGAGGGCTCTGAAGTGGTACTTGCCAGCACCAGTGTCACTGTGATAAAATGAGCTTTGAAAAATGTGTACTGCCAGCATTTGTGTCCCCAGAGGGAGCCCCAGTTGCTCCTGCCTCTCCAGGAGGCTATCAAAGACAAGCAAGTGCATCTGCCCTAGGTTCCTCTCCAATTATTGCTTTTGCATTGGGTCTGAGTGTGTGAGATTTTGTGCATGCCCTTTAAGAGCAAAGTCTCTGTTTCCTACAGCTCTTCAGCTCTCTCATACATATTGTTTATATCTTTAGCTGTGGAAAATCTTTTCTGCTAGTCTTTGAGTTGTTCTCATAGATGCTCTGTAAATGGTTGTAATTTTGGTGTGCCCATGGTAAGAGGTGAGCTCAGAGTTTTTCTACTTTGTCATATTAACACCTCTGAGACTATCTCTACAGCTGCCATCATTAGATAATAAAATATGAGGCATCACTTTTTATCCAGATATAGGTCTTATCTATAAGTTCAACTATCTTATATTTCTTTTGAATCCCCTACCTCAGCTAGAGTGAAATATGTGTAGTGGTAGAAATAGAAAAATACTAATTGTACTTCGTTTCAGGAGGACAGTTGGAGAGGGAAGGAGAAGGAGAGAGAGAGACAGAGACAGACAGAGAGACAGAGAGAGAGAGAGAAGTTAATGTAATGTATGTTATTTGAACTGAAGCTGTTTATCATAAGAAAAATAGTAATTAAGGTGAAACTTAGATGTTACTGAAAAAGTTACTGAACCTCAGAAGAACAATTTTAATAACAGATAGTTATTCCTAAAATGATAGAAGAAATAAATATGAAAATAATTCAGGGGATGAAGTTTTTAAAAATTTTAATCTAGTGGCTTCCCTGGTGGCACAGTGGTTGGGAATCTGCTTGCCAATGTGGGAGGCGCAGGTTCGGGCCCTGGTCCAGGAGGATCCTACGTGCCATGGAGTGGCTGGGCCCGTGTGCCACAGGTACTGAGCCTGGGCTCTGGAGCCCGTGAGCCACAACTACTGAGCCTGTGTGCCGCGGCTGCTGAGGCCCATGTGCCTGGAACCCGTACTCCACGATGGGGGGTGGTCGCCATGCTGAGGGGCCCATACGCCATGGCAGGGGGTGGCCCCCACTCGCCGCAACTGGAGAAAAGCCCGCATGAGTAATGAAGACCAAACAGCCAAAAGTAGACAAATTAATTAATTAATTTAAAAAATTTAATCTAATTTTTCAGTTTGAGATTCTATGCACACCTACCATTAAATATTTTTTTAAAATTATCATAATTGTACTTCTTCTAATTCCACTCCCCTTTCTCCTCCAGATTCTGGTGAATTATGTAAATTTTAAGGTCAAGTTTTATAACATTAATCTTCTACTCTTTAACTAATTTTCCACCCCACTTTTTTGTTGCTATCGTTATGCCTCAAATTCATAGGCTGTAAATTGGCTTTAGAATAATACAAACCTCATACAGAAATTCATGAGGGTAAAATGAGTTATCCCAAGTAAATCACTTAACAACAGTGCCTGACACTGTTAACCATTTTACTTTCTCTGTTATAGATGACCAATATTGTATATGAGGTGTGGCCAAGTGTTACAATGGAATCATTATCAGAGCAATCTATCAAATTTTACACTTCCTGGGCTTAAATCACTTTCTCTCCAAGTAAGCACTCAATCTTTCTTTACAAAGTATGTTTGAACCCACTAGGATCCTTTAGAAAGTTGATTAAGAGTCTAGGCCATTGTGGATGACCAGCATTTCTTTGTTTACTTGAGCCAGTGTTGATGACCCTGTTGGACGTGTATCTATATACTACATCTATTCCATATTTTATAATTTTCTTGAGCATATCAAAAACCATGGCTGGGTATCTCTTTTTTATAAAGATGAGAGGTTCTGATTCATGTTTTCATTCATTCAACATACTCTTATTAAGCATATACTAGGTTAAAAAACAAACAAAAAGACAAACAAACAAAAACTTTAAAACAATATAGGAACTATAATGAAGAGTAAGATTTTGCTCCCTCCTTCAAGGATCTTAAAAAAGAACGGAAAAGATAGCCTTGGAGATAACTCACTGGAATGCAAGGTAGAATGGAGTACTGTAGCTCTCTTAGGAAGATAAAAGCTATAAAAGATGGAAATGGAAGGAGCAATCTGGGAGAAGATTGAACCAAGAACTGGGGAGACCTTTGGGAGCAAAATCATATGTAGGTGACAGAGGATCATCAGCCATGTCTGAAAGAATGTCCAGATAATGTGCAATAACTGATTTTCTATGGTTAAATTTAATGAAGTCTCTAGAGATACAGGATGTATCAAGTAAGCAGAGCACAGAGATTGGTTGGCAAGGAGAAGGTCATTATATGAGGGTCTAAGCAGGAAAAGTATCTGCTTACATCAAGGAGATGTAGTGGTACTTCTTTAAAAGAGCTATCCACAGATTTGTTTTAGGTCTCTGTGTCATGAGAAAAACAGGAAAATCAAGTATGGGTCCCAAGACAGGGACCCAAGAAGATGGCTTGATTGTAGGCACAAAACAGAAGATCAATTGTTAAACCTGAAGCAGCAAATTTTACCTGGAATTTAATTCCAGGAATTTATAGAGTATCTTAAATTCTCATGAAGGCCCCCAAATATGCAGCATTACTAAGCCTGCAGCTTTGGATCCAGTCAGTCTCAGCCAGAAGAAGAAGGAGTGCTGGAGAACAGGGCCTGGCAGTGTCATTATAATAAGTCTCTTGTTTCCAGTTCCTTATTAGCTCCTATATTCACTATCTGGCAGGTAGGTTGTACTTTTGGATTAAGTTTTTCTTTTGAATTTTATCTGAATTTTCTTTGCTCAGGTTTCCAAATTGCTCTGGGTGACATCTGCCTGTCACCAGTAAAACCAAAAGGATAGCAGGGTAGATTGCCTTGCACAGGGCAGACAGGTAATTGCAGCTTTAATTTTGTTTTGTTTTTGGAAGGATCCAGGTGTCCAACCTCTTTATCTTACAAAAGAACTTTAATAAATGTGGGAGTGTTGGCAGACAAGATGGACCAGTGGGCAGCCCGCCCATCAGATGTGTTAGCATTCTGCTATTGAAATAGTACTACCCATGGAAGCATCACACATCAGGAATTCTCTGCTAGTCCACGCACCCCAGCAGCTTCCAAACTAGGAGCACAATTAGAGACATGGAGACATCTAAGAGCCAAGAGATACATTTCACCCTGGAAATTCGGATCTTAACAGAGAGTGTTTGTGCCATGTAAACATAAATCATTCCCCACAAAAGCCTTTCTTGTTGTGAAACCAAATTCTCTGGAGCTGGAATCTGTTGGCTAGTTGGTAGATATGTCTCAAATTTGAAGAATTGACCACTTTAGAAATTGTGCTCATATAGAATACAAGTGGGATTTTCTAGAATCTTCCCTTTCAAAACCTACTTGCTTTGCTGCACATATGCACAGAATGGAGTTAGAAGTGGGAAAAGCAGGACTTAATCAAAAGTTCAGTAGACTGGACCTAATCAAAAGTTCAGTAGACCGAGGCTTGGGTCCAGGCTGAACAGTAACCTCAAGAGACTGTCTGGGGACAGTCTACCAGCACCTGGAAGTACTAGTGGGTTCAAGAAAATTGATGATGTGAGAACAAGGGCACCTGGAAGGAGGTGAAGTCTGAAGTCTCAGATGGTAGACAGAGCCTGGAATAAGGAGATGTGGTAAGTTACTTTCCACAGGACTGGATGGAGTATGTGGTTGAAACTATGTTTCTGAGAAACCCTGGGAGTTGGTAAAATATGAGAGACACCAATCTGCTCAGGGACCCAGGTAGAGGTGCTTGAGAAAATTCTATTTACTACAATTGTGAAATAAGATGAGAGGGGTTAGATCAGAAAGGAATAAAGCCCAGTGACCAGAATTGATTGCAGTTAGGAACCCAAGGATCTCAATATAAGAGTTCTTACATCCTTAGGTCTGAGAGCAATGTTATTTCAGGTGGTCTTCTGAGTAATCAGGTATGTGGCAGATACTATTTTTTTAACAGGCAAGACAGAACTGCTAAAAAAGACCTCTTGAACTTGGAGTATGCAGCTAGATCCAATCATGGATTCTTGCCGAACAATCTTGATTCTTGGATTGTAGTAAGTGTGTCTATTTCCAGGGCATTGGAAACAAATTGACTTAGACCTACTATCTTGAGAAGTTGCAAGGTCATGGGGTAAGTAGCCTCTGGGAGGCTACTTGAAGAACTATCTTGGATTAGGAAGACTTGTCTCTTCTCCTGGCCTCCTGTCTTCTAGGAAAAACAAGTGAAAGTTCATTTAACAGACTGGAATGGTTGACTGTAGGCCTTGTCTAGAAGGGATAGCTGCATCTAACCCTGAACAAGTCAGAGGATTGGCTGAAATTAGACACAACTGGAGATGGAGAAGTTTCTAGAACTTGGGCTTTAATAACGGCATCTTAGTGTAGTCCCAGTGAGAACAAAAGAAGAGGAATCTAAGGGTGAAGAGGACAGATTGGAGCAGAGCAAGTATTGACTGGTTTGGAGGAGATGGTTAAGCTTCAGAGGGGAGTGACACTGGATTTCAACCCTCAGGGGAAACTGAAGGAAACCTGGAGAAAATGAAAACAAAGCAAAGCTAAGTCTCCGTTTTCTAAGGAAACACATCTCAGAAGGCTTCCTGATTCTAGCAATATCAACCTGCTGGGTGTCTAGCACACAGTATTGCATTTGTTGGGTATCTGTTATATTAGCGTATTTGTTTGCCAAACGTTTATCTGTTCAGCCAGGGAGGATATAGCTTTCTTTGATAGCAAGGACAGGGAACGGATAGGATTTTGTACAATTTTTTTCGAACTAGATTACAGCTGGGATTATTCGTTTTTTTTAAAACTTCTTTATTGGAGTATAATTACTTTACAATGGTGTTAGTTTCTGCTTTATAACAAAGTGAATCATCTATACACATACACACAGACACACACACACACACACACACACATATATATATATATATCCCCATATCTCCTTCCTCTTGCATCTGCCTCCCACACTTGCTATCCAACCAATCTAGGTGGTCACAAAGCAACGAGCTGATCTCCCTGTGCTATGTGACTGCTTTCCACTAGCTATCTATTTTACATTAGGGAGTGTACATATGTCCATGTCATTCTCTCACTTAGTCCCAGCTTACCCGTACACCTCCCTGTGTCCTCAAGTTCATTCTCAAGAACCCCTAGGTTCTTCAGAACCTTTTTTTTTTTTTTTAAGATTCCATATATATGTGTTAGCATCTGGCATTTGCTTTTCTCTTTCTGACTTACTTCACACTGTATGAAGGACCCTAAGCCCATCCACCTCACTACAAACAACTCAATTTCATTTCTTTTTATGACTGAGTAATATTCCATTGTATATATGTGACACATCTTCTTTATCCATTCATCTGTCAATGGACACATAGGTTGCTTCCATGTCCCGGCTATTTTATTTTATTTATTTATTTATTTTTTACACCTTTATTGGAGTATAATTGCTTTACAATGGTGTGTTAGTTTCTGTTTTATAACAAAGTGAATCAGTTATACATATACATATGTTCCCATAGCTCCTCCCTCTTGTGTCTCCCTCCCTCCCCCCATCCCTAACCCACCCAACCAGGTGATCACAAAGCACAGAGCTGATCTCCGTGGGCTATGTGCCTGCTTCCCACTAGCTATCTACTTTACATTTGGTAGTGTATATATGTCCATGCCACTGTCTCACTTTGCCATAGCTTACCCTTCCCCCTCCCCATATCCTCAAGTCCATTCTCTAGTAGGTCTGTGTCTTTATTCCCGTCTTACCCCTAGGTTCTTCATGACATCTTTTTTTCTTAGATTCCATATATATGTGTTAGCATACAGTATTTGTCTTTCTCTTTCTGACTTACTTCACTCTGTATGACAGACTCTAGGTCCATCCACCTCACTACAAATAACTCAATTGCGTTTCTTTTTATGGCTGAGTAATATTCCATTGTATATATGTGTCACATCTTCTTTATCCATTCATCCGATGATGGACACTTAGGTTGTTTCCATCTCCTGGCTATTTTAAATAGAGCTGCAATAAACATTGTGGTACATGATTCTTTTTGAATTATGGTTTTCTCAGGGTATGTGCCCAGTAGTGGTATTGTTGGGTCATATGGTAGTTCTATTTTTAGTTTTTTAAGGATCCTCCATACTGTTGTCCATAGTGGCTGTATCAATTTACATTCCCACCAACATTGTAAGAGGGTTCCCTTTTCTCCACACCCTCTCCAGCATTTATTCTTTGTAGATTTTTTGAGGATGGTCATTTTGATTGGTGTGGGGTAACAACTCATTGTAGTTTTGATTTGCATTTCTCTAATGAGTAGTGCTGTTGAGCACCCTTTCATGTGTTTCTTGGCAATCTGTATATATTCTTTGGAGAAAAGTCTATTTAGGTCTTCTGCCCATTTTTGTATTGGGTTGTTTGTTTTTTTGCTATTGTGCTGCATGAGACTGCTTGTGAATTTTGGAGATTAATCCTTTGTCAGTTGCTTCATTTGCAAATATTTTCTCCCATTCTGAGGGTTGTCTTTTTGTCTTGTTTATGGTTTCCTTTGCTGTGCAAAAGCTTTTAAGTTTCATTAAGTCTCTTTTCTTTATTTTTGTTTTTATTTCCATAACTCTAGGATGTGGGTCAAAAAGGATCTTTCTGTGATGTATGTCATAGAGTGTACTGCCTATGTTTTCCTCTAAGAGTTTTATAGTGTCTGGCCTTACATTTTGGTCTTTAATCCATTTTGAGTTTACTTTTGTGTATGGTGTTAGACTGTTCGAATTTCATTCTTTTATATGTAGTGGTCCAGTTTTCCCAGCACCACTTATTGAAGAGGTTGTCTTTTCTCCATTGCATATTCTTGCCTCCTTTGTCAAATATAAGGTGATGATAAGTGCATGGGTTTACCTCTGGCCTTTCTATCCTTCTCCATTGATATATATTTCTGTTTTTGTGCCAGTACCATACTGTCTTGATTACACTAGCTTTGGAGTATAGTCTGAGGTATGGGAGCCTGATTCCTCCAGCTCCGTTTTTCTTTCTCAAGTTTGCTTTGGCTATTTGGAGTCTTTTGTGTTTCCACACAAATTGTGAACATTTTTGTTCTAACTCTGTGAAAAATGTCATTGGTAGTTTGATTGAGATTGCATTGAATCTGCAGATTGCTTTGGGTATTACAGTCATTTTCACAATATTGATTCTTCCAATTCAAGCATTCTTCCAATCCAATGGTATATCTCTCCATCTGTTTGTATCATCTTTAATTTTTTTCCTCAGTGCCTTATAGTTTTCTGCATACAGGTCCTTTGTCTCCTTAGGTAAGTTTATTCCTAGGTATTTTATTCTTTTAGTTGCAGTGGTATATAAGAGTGTTTCCTTAATTTCTCTTTCATATTTTTCATGTTTAGTATATAGGAATGCAAGAGATTTCTGTGCGTTAATTTTGTATCCTGCTACTCTACCAAATTCATTGATTAGCTCTAGTAGTTTTCTGGTAGCATCTTTAGGATTCTCTGTGTATAGTATCATGTCATCTGCAAACAGCGACAGCTTTACTTTTTCTTTCTCAGTTTGGGTTCCTTTAATTTCCTTTTCTTCTCTTATTACTGTGGCTAAAACTTCCAAAACTATGTTGAGTAATAGTGGTGAGAGTGGACAACCTTATCTTGTTGTCCACTGATCTTAGAGGAAATGGTTTCAGTTTTTCACCTTTGAGAATGAAGTTGGCTGTGGGTTTGTCATATATTGCCTTTATTATGTTGAGGTAAGTTCCCTCTATGCCTACTTTCTGGAGGGTTTTTATCATAAATCAGTGTTGAATTTTGTCAAAAGTTTTTTCTGCATCTCGGATGATCACATGGTTTTTCTCCTTCAATTTTTAATATGGTTTATCAGATTGAATGATTTGCCTATATTGAAGAATCCTTGCATTCCTGGGATAAATGGCACTTGATCATGGTGTATGATCCTTTTACTGTGCTGCTGGATTCTGTTTCCTAGTATTTTGTTGAGAATTTTTACATCTATGTTCATCAGTGATATTGGCCTGTAGTTTCTTTTCGTTGTGACATCTTTGTCTAGTTTTGGTATCAGGATGGCGGTGGCCTCACAGAATGATTTTGGGAGTGTTCCTCCCTCTGCTATATTTTAGAAGAGTTTGAGAAGGATAGGTGTTAGCTCTTCTCTAAATGTTTGATAGAATTCACCTGTGAAGCCACCTAGTCCTGGGCTTTTGTTTGTTTGAAGATTTTTAATCACAGTCTCAATTTCAACATTTGTGATTGGTCTGTTTATATATTCTTTTGCTTCCTGGTTCAGTCTTGGAGGGTTGTGGTTTTCTAAGAATTTGTCTATTTGTTCCAGGTTGCCCATTTTATTGACGTATAGTTGCTTGTAGTACTCTTTCTCTAATGATCCTTTGTATTTCTGCAGTGTCAGTTGTTACTTCTATTTTCTGTTGATTTGAGTCTTCTCCCCATTTTTCTTGATGAGTCTGGCTAATGGTTTATCAATTTTGTTTATCTTCTCAAAGAACCAGTTTTTAGTTTTATTGATCTTTGCTATCATTTCCTTCATTTCTTTTTTCATTTATTTCTGATCTGATCTTTATGATTTTTTTCCTTCTGCTAACTTTAGGGTGTTTTGGTTCTTGTTTCTCTAATTGCTTTAGGTGTAAGTTTAGGTTGTTTATTTGAGTGTTTTCTTCTTTCTTATGGTAAGATTGTGTTGCTATAAACTTCCCTATTAGAACTGCTTTTGCTGCATCCCATAGGTTTTGGGTCATCGTGTTTTCATTGTCATTTTTTTCTAGGTATTTTTTTCATTTCTGCTTTGATTTCTTCAGTAATCTCTTGGATATTTCATAATATATTGTTTAGGTTCCATGTGTTTGTATTTTTTATAGATTTTTTCCTTTAATTGATATCTAGTGTCATATCATTGTGGTCAGAAAAGATACTTGACAGGATTTCAGTTTTCTAAGATTTACCAGGACTTGATTCATGACCCAAGACATGCTCTATCTTGGAGAATGTTCCATAAGCACTTGAGAAGAAAGTGTAATGTGCTGCTTTTGCATGGAATGCCCTATAAATATAAACTAAGTCTATCTTTTTTAGTGTATCATTTAAAGCTTGTGTTTCCTTATTTATTTTCATTTTGGATGATGTGTCCATTGCTGAAAATAGGGTGTTAAAGTCCCCTACTGTGATTGTGTTACTGTCAATTTCCCCTTTTATTGTTGCTAGCATTTGCCTTATATATTGAGGTGCTCCTATGTTGGGTGCATAAATATTTACAATTGTTATAACTTCTTGTATGGATCCCTTGATAATTATGTAGTGTCCTTCTTTGTCTCTTGTAATCATCTTTAGTTTAAAGTCTATTTTGTCTGATATGGGAATTGTTAACCCAGCTTTCTTTTGATTTCCATTTCTATGGAATATCTTTTTCCATCAGCTCACTTTCAGTCTGTATGTGTCCCTAGGTCTGAAGTGGTCTCTTGTAGACAGCATATACACGATCTTGTTTTTTTTATCTATTAAGGCAGTCTATGTCTTTGGTTGGAGCATTTCATCCCTTTACATTTAAGGTAGTTATTGATGTATATGTTCCTGCTACCATTTTCTTAATTGTTTTGGGTTTGTTATTGTAGGTGTTTTCCTTCTCTTGTGTTTCCTGCCTAGAGAAGTTCCTTTAGCATTTGTTGTAAAGCTGGTTTGGTGGTGCTGAATTCTCTTAGCTTTTGCTTGTCTGTAAAAGTTTTAATTTCTCCATCGAATCTGAATGAGATGCTTGCTAGATAGAGTAATCTTGGTTGTAGGTTTTCCCTTTCATCACTTTAAATATGTCCTGCCACTCCCTTCTGGCTGGCAGAGTTTCTGCTGAAAGATCAGCTAATAACCTTATGAGGATTCAGTTGTATGTTATTTGTTGCTTTTCCCTTGCTGCTTTTAATATTTTTTCTTTGTATTTAATTTTTGATAGTTTGATTAGTATGTGTCTTGGCATGTTTCTCCTTGGATTTATCCTGTATGGGACTCTCTGCACTTCCTGGACTTGATTATTTCCTTACCCATATTAGGGAAGTCTTCAACTATAATGTCTTCAAAAGTTTTCTCAGTCCCTTTTTTTCTCTTCTTCTTCCGTGACCCCTATAGTTCAAATGTTGGTGCATTTAATGTTGTCCCAGAGGTCTCTGAGAGTGTCCTCAATTCTTTCATTCTTTTTTGTTTATTCAGCTTTGCAGTAGTTATTTCCACTATTTTATCTTCCAGGTCATTTACCCATTTTTCTGCCTCAGTTATTTTGCTATTGATTCCTTCTGGAGAAATTTTAATATCATTTATTGTGTTGTTCATCATTGTTTGTTTGCTCTTTAGTTCTTCTAGGTCCTTGTAAACTGTTTTGTATTTTCTCCGTTCTATTTCCAAGATTTTAGATCATCTTTACTCTCATTACTCTGAATTCTTTCTCATGTAGACTGCCTATTTCCTCTTCATTTGTTTGGTCTGGTGGGTTTTTACCTTGCTCCTTAATCTGTTCTGTGTTTCTCTGTCTTCTCATTTTGCTTTACTTACTGTGTTTTGGTCTCCTTTTCACAGCCTGCACATTTGTAGTTCCCATTATTATGGTGTCTGCCCTCTATGGGTAATGTTGGTTCAGTGGGTTGTGTAGGCTTCCTGGTGGAGGGCACTGGTGCCTCTGTTCTGGTGGATGAAGCTTGATGTTTCCTTTCTGGTGGACAGTGCCACATCCAGTGTTGTGTTTTGGGGTGTCCTTGACCTTATTATGAGTTTAGGCAGCCTCTCTGCTAATGGGTGGGGTTGTGTTCTTGTCTTACTAGTTGTTTGGCATAGGATGTCTAGCAATGTAGCTTGCTGATTGTTGTGTGGTGCTGGGTCTTAGCATTGTGATGGAGATCTCTGGGAGAGTTTTCACCCTTTGATATTATGTGTAGCTGGGAGGTTTCTGGTGGACCAATGTCCTGAACTTGGCTCTCCAACCTCAGAGGCACAGCCCTGACAGCGAGCTGGAGCATCAAGACACTGTCAGCCACATGTCTCAGAATAAAAGGGGGAATAACAGAGAGAAGAAAGAAAGAAAGAAAGAAAGAAAGAAGAAAGAAAAATAAAATTGTTATTAAAATAAAAAATTAAAAAATTATTAAAAATAAAATATTTAAAAGTAATTAAAAAAGAAAAAAAAGGAAGAAAGAAAGAGGAGAGCAACTAAACTAGAAAACAAGTCCACAAATGATAACAAAGCTATACTATTAAAAAAAAAAGACAGAAAGAACCCTAGGACAAATGGTAAGAGCAAAGCTATACAGACCAAATCACACAAAGAAGCATACACATACACACTCCCAAAAAGAGAAAAAGGAAAAAAAAAATCTTTTGGGAAGTCTGAGGTCTTCTGTCAGCATTTTGTATGTCTTCCATAGGAGTTGTTCCACATGTAGATGTATTTCTGACGTATTTGTGAGGAGGAACCTGATCTCCACGTCTTACTCCTCCACCATCTTGAAGGTCTCCAAAATTCCAGTCTTGAATGTTGTGATTTAGGAGTTTTAGACTCCTGCCCCAGAGAAGTGATTTACATTAACTTAAGGGTCCATAATATGGAACATTTAAATTATAGAAAAAGCAGTTTAAAACTACCCTTAAAAGATAACATCAGAAAATGTCACAGCTGGGTTTCTGTTGTATTCTTCTGGGAAGTACCAGAGTTCTGAGGCGTTTCACTCCACTTCATTCAATTTGATTCCACTCCATGTCATTTTATTTTAATTTATTTAGTTTCTATTCAGGGCTACAACTGTGTTAGTGGAGGGGTCCAAAGATGAATAGACAAACTATTGACTCAGAAGAAGTTTCACAAAATATGTTTCATGGGGGGATTAATCTTGTGAACAGCCCCTCCAAAAATAAAGAGTTCCATTTTATTCTCTTCATGGAAAGTCATGTTATCTTCTGAAAATGTATTGAAAGTTTGCAAGAAATAAATTGGTTTAACATTGTTTAACCAGAGATCCCCCAAGATATTTGGCCACAAAAGAGTTTTTTGTTCTTTACCTACTTATTAATAGCCCATTGAATTATTTTAGGGGAACCATAAGATTGCCACACGTGGTGATCTAGGGCTGACCCCAAATTTAAGTGTCCAAGTAGACCAGAAAGGGAAATCTGGTGCCTTTGGAGCTTTATGAATATTAAAATGCTTGAAGTAGATCTTGATCATATAAGTGAGTTTTGGCTTCAGGACTTACTGAAGCAATGTCATTTAAGGTCTGGGTAGGAAAGCCTTGGAGGGAGAAGATGATTTGTTTTTGCTGTTGCTCAGCTTTAAATTTCAAGGGCTACCAGTTAGCTAGTATAATTTTTCTCAACTTTTTTTTTAAAAGAAGAGAATATATGTCAGAAGACATTCACATGGGAACTTGTATCTGTGGTTATTCTCCAAGGTTTACATGAATCCCATCAAGGAACCTGGTTCCTGTGCTCTGGAAAAATCCTCTGTCACTGAATGTTTAAAGACCCTGGAATACAGGTTTGGCTTTTATCTTGCTGTGTCTGGATTGGGAACATAGAGGTTAGTGGTTTTACAAAGGTTTTGCTGATGCCCCCCCCCCCCATGGAAATCTGGTTATTTTGGGGCCCACTGTGTTTTCAAAGTCAACGCTAAGACTTCTTCTGAACATGACTGGGCTTAATATTCTAGATAATTGTGCAGAAAGGTGACAAAGGAAATCAAGGCAGTGGTTGGCATGCAGGTGGCTTGATGGGAGGTCAGCAGGTAGAGCCAGTGGCAGAGGGAGGCATGGGTTAGAATGAGAGCAGAGCAGCAAAGCTTATGCCAGCAGCAGGGGCTGGTGGAAAGTCTGCCCTCACCAGAAAGACCTGGGTCAGGTGGTGAGGGGCACACTGTGAGGACTGAATTTCAAGCTTGGAATTCCAGTTCTGTGAAGGGATTGGACAGAAAGCTAAGGCTGGGCTCCTGATCCCGGCACTACTGAAGTAAAACAGTGTCAGGTGCTTGTAAAATAAGTAAAAGCCAAGTAGCAGACTAAAGATACTTATTGGAAGACTAAGCCTTCTCATTCTCAAAAGTCCCACAACCACGATTTGGTCTGGGCACTAGCAGAGGGGCTCAACTTGAAGAGGGGTTGTGTGACACAGCTGAGAAATTGCAGTCCTTAATTTACACTAAATTAAATCCTAGTGCTCACCTATTTAATTGATTAATGTTAGAAATCAATATAAAAACACAATTAGAATAAAATAAATGTGTTCAACTGGTATTTTGGATTTTATTGATATAGTCCCATAAATATTCCAGTATTCCGAAGAATAACTTAACAGAAACACCAGCAAATGTCAAACAGTATCAGTTTGGTAATGTGATGTGATATTGTTGCAGTATTTTTCATGTTTCTAAGTGTACTACAGCATTATGGTTATTATTATCTTTCTATTTCGCTGAGTTTTTCAAAATGTCAATTATTTTCTAATTACAGAAAAATATTTAAAACTTCCTATGCAATCTTTTCTTTTTCCCATAAACAAAATACACTCAGATTATCCTTCTTATTCTTCTGTTTCTGCCTTTCTTCCTTCTTTATCTTTTTTTTCTTAAATGTTTGTTCTTCTGGAAAGGGCCTCTAAAATGTTTTATTTAAGCTATTTGGCATTTCTGCACCTCAGGATCCTTGTACCCCCAGTAATGATTTCTTTCTTTTTAATTTATTTTTCCTATTTTTTAAACAAGGTTGTGTAAAATTTTCCCTCCTTTGCCATGCAGTAGGGTGATATTAAATCCATTCTACAGATAAAGAATCTACGAAATAGAGACAAAGATTTATCTAAAGACATATGAGTGGTTTCTATGAGAATCAAAATTGCAGTACAGTTAACTGGTCTTTTTTTCATAGTTCTCTGCAGTGCATGGAGGTTGTGATGTGTGAAGAATTTTCCATGAAAAGTTTTCAAAATCTTAAAATTACAGGGTCAGCCTGACACCCAGAGATTCTCTGATGTTGAGTCCTGAGAAAAATTTGGGCAACTGGGATTTTCTCATGTGCACTCAGGTTTGAGAACCCCCTCCCCAAAGCATATCCCATTGACTGGGCTTCATTTATCACAACTGGGCAGCACATTGTCAAATTCACCTTCTTAAGAGCACAGCACCAGCTTGGCCACACAGATAAGAATGATCCCGGAAGATCGAGTTTACAATCGGTCTTGTGAGAAGCAGATGTTAACTGTCACCTGCCAAGGAAACAGGAGGACCCTGACACTCTTTGATATATTTGGAGGTGACAAAAAAATGACACTTTAAGTTGGTAGCTCTTCTAGGAAATATGTCTGAATACCAGCATGAGATAGAGGTCCTTGGCTTGTTTCAGACTGAGATTATAGTACCCACTGTCTGTCACTCCTTATGTTTAATAAACTTGTTACAAAGTGTAGAAAACATATCAACACTCTCTGGACTCCAGATATATTATTTTATTCCACAATTTGGAAATAACTAGGTAGCTCAAATTCTGGTTAACACTTTCAGTTTCTTGAGTGGTGTGTATACACCATGTATAATATTTTGTGGGTATTTTGTTCATTTTTTAAGAAAGATGGTGTCATGTTTCCATCTGTCATATGAGTATTTTCCTTGTGCTGGGGATGTGGTTCTTATATTTAATTCTCAGTACAGTAGGGAAGCAAATGTTCGTTCATGGGTTACCATCACCTATTTCTTTCTTTTTTGTCATAGCTATGTACTTTAAAAAATAATTTTTAAAAATTTCCCAGTTTTATTGAGATACAATTTACATATAACATTATATAAGTTTAAAGTGTACAACATAATGATTTGATATATGTATACATTACAAAATGTCTACCACAGTAAGATTAGTTAACAACCATCACCTCATATTTACATAGTTACAGTTTTCTTTTCCTTGTGATGAGAGCTTTTAAGATCTACTCTCTTAGCAACTTTCATATATACAATATAGTATTGTTAACTATCGTCACCACATTGAACTTATACCCCCAGAATTTAGAGGCAAGGAGCACACTAGGAACCTAATCTCTTTCACACAAAAGATGAGGTTGTTGTGAGGGAATCAAGAAACCAACCTCTCAGGAAAGAGGAGGAGACCTTCAGGATTTTGCTGTCCTGGCCTGAGGAGGACCGCAGTTAATGTGTGATGCTGCTGTGTTTGGGCCAAAGACAGCGTACAGAGGTTAAGTGGCTATCTCAGTTCACAGTTCCCAAAAGCAGTCTGAGACAAGAATTTGGGTCGTAATATTTACTTGAGAGGTGATGCCAGGAAGAACGATGTGGGAGTGCGGTGTAGGAGGAAAACCAATAAAGGACATATCCACGAGTGGGTTATTAGGCTGAGCAGCAGGATTCACTCCCACTGCAGACCCTCTGAATTGCTCAACCAAGGGGCAAAGAAGTTGAGTTCCTTATCTCTCAAATCTCATCCCTTATTCACCCTCAGACAGAGAGATACCCATATAAGAACTGTGGGAGTAGGGACCTCCCTAGCAGACCAGTGGTTAAGACTCCACTCTTCCACTGTAGGGGGTGTGATACCTGGTGAGGGACCTAAGATCCCACATGCCATGCGGTGTGGCCAAAAGAAAAAAAAATGTCTCAGGATTAAAGTAATACATTTAGGGCTTCCCTGGTGGCGCAGTGGTTAAGAGTCCGCCTGCCAATGCAGGAGACACGGGTTCGAGCCCTGGTCCGGGAAGGTCCCACATGCCGTGGAGCAACGGAGCCCGTGCACCACGGCTGCTGAGCCTGCGCTCCGGAGCCTGCGAGCCACAACTGCTGAGACTGCATACCTGGAGCCCGTGCTCTGCAACGGGAGAGGCCACCGCAATGAGAAGCCCATGCACTGCAACCAAGAGTGGCCCCTGCTCACTGCAGCTAGGGAAAGCCTGAGCACAGCAACGAAGACCAAACTTAGCCAAAAAGAAAAAAAAAAAAAAAAAGTAATACATTTAAAGAAGAAGAACTGTGGGAGCTTCAGATGCCTTCCAGGGTGGGCTGAAGGCATCTGCTAAGGATGTCATTGCAGAGTCCTCAGGGCATAGACTCTAATCCCAGATGTGCCTGTGATATGCCAGGCAGACTGCTTAGCTACTTTGCTCATTGCAGAGTTGAGGATGGTGGGTTACCCAACTTGCCCAAATATTTGTACATTGCTGATGTCTGTCATTATCAACAGATGATTGTGACATTGGAAAATTTTTTGTATATTAATTTAAAAAAACCCTTAAGCTTATTTAATACTTTAAAGTTAGTGTGCATGTTGGGAGGCTATAGTGTGTGTGTTGTGTGTGGGTATGTGTGTGCTCGCATACTTGAAAGGATGCATAACTCTTAGTTACTGAAGGAGGATCATTTGTACGTGTCAGTGCATATGTGATATAAAACACCATGCTTATTGTAAGCATGTGAACTTAAGAGGAAATGACAAAACATCTTGATTAGAAAATTTCCCTTCTACCCAACGTGATATGTGTAATATGAAATGTTTTTTTTGAAATGGATCTGAGGTCAGTAACTGCTGGATGGAAACCATGCGCTTTTCTTGGGCCTTTTTAAAAACTCTATTTCTTCCTGAGTGGTCTATGTGTTAAAATTAGGAACAGAGAGGTTGATCACACCAAAGGCCTCCCTGCATGGTGGGAATCTGAGGCCCTTGTAACAGTCAGAACTGATATGGACCATGGTGCTAAAGTCTACTCCTCTTCTCCACGTGACCTTGAAAGAAGGGCAGACACACCAGAGAACATAATGTTGAATGTAGCAAGCCCATTAATCAGGGTTGGCATCTTAGAAAGCCATTTGTGTCAAAATGGGCAGATTTTTTAAAAAATATGGGTGAAATATCAGAATGGATCAGCCATCAAACCCATTTTTTCAAATGACCAATAGACAAAAGATGGACTCATCATTTTCCACAATTTGTTACCAAAGTCTTTCTGGTTTGGCAGGTTGACAGCATAATGATTTTTAAACTGTGTTGGTACATAGGCTGCACATGGTTTTCTTGACACTCGTTGCATTTTCTGTGAGCTTGGGGGGACATTAGCCTTGAGGAAATATATAATTCTAATAGCCCAGTATTGTCTGAGTATATTAAAATGTGTGTGGCACCATTGTTATTTCAAGATTTTCCATTTCTCTGTCCCTATGTTTCTTTCCATATATACAAAATAAGCATATATACATAAAATATACATTTTAAATATGTATACATACCGAGCCAGTCAAGATCCAATCAGGAAAGCAGAAACCATGTCAGTTATTTTAACAGAGAAACTTTAATATATGGAATTTGTTCAATAAATTTAGAAGACTAAAGTTTGCCAAAGAAATAGATATTGTAAGCAGCTACTACCTCTTAGGCTGCAGGAGCAAAGAGAAGGAGCTGGGGTTATAGGAAGCTTGGAGAAGGGACCCTGGAAAGCAGCATCTGAGGGGAAGCACTATGACTAGTTCTTAGAGAGTAGGGCAAAAATAAATACATAAAACCATAGGATTGGAGGTTGGACTCAAAAGCCAGTAGCTGGTGAAGAAACAAGGTTAGAGAAATGTTCATTGGAACAGCAAGCCAACAGGAAAAGGGCATTCCCTCTAGTGCCTTTTACTCGCCCAGTTTAGCATTTAGCAAGTGGCAGCACAGAAATATGGACTGCAGCATCCCAGTCCCATCATCCAATCAGTGTTTAGAAAGTGAGCTTGGAGAAGAAATGACAGAGGCTTAATGACAGCCATGTATCCGTATTGGATTGAACAATGTGAAATTGCTGATGTTCAACTAACATTTATTTATTTATTTATTTTTAAGAAGATGTTGGGGATAGGAGTTTATTAATTAATTAATTTATTTTTGCTGTGTTGGGTCTTCGTTTCTGTGTGAGGGCTTTCTCTAGTTGCGGCAAGTGGGGGCCACTCTTCATCGCCGTGCACGGGCCTCTCACTATTGCGGCCTCTCTTGTTGCAGAGCACAGGCTCCAGATGCACAGGCTCAGTAGTTGTGGCTCACGGGCCTAGTTGCTCCGCGGCATGTGGGATCCTCCCAGACCAGGGCTCGAACCCGTGTCCCCTTCATTGGCAGGCAGATTCTCAACCACTGTGCCACCAGGGTAGCCCTAACATATTTTTTAATCTACAAAAAATGCAATTTCATATGCTTCAAACTAATACGAGCATATACACGTTATACTGCATATAATTAAAATATATTTCACGTTTTTATAAATTTTCACACCTTATAAACATATATATGTATACATACACATATAATCAAGCAGATATTTAAAGGGGAAGGAGCTATTTATACACTCAATTATGCCAGATGAAGCTGGTGCCATTCTCTGAATGAGGTAGAATGTATATATATAGATACAGGTATTCCCAACCTATCAACAAGGGGCAGTTATCCTGGGCCTCTATGGTATTATGCTGGCATGTTTTTGCACAATGCCTTTTACTGCTGCAGTGTTTTCCCATCATTGGTACATCATTGATTCATCATCCTGCTGCCTTGATCATGACCTGATAGGTCTTCAAGGGTCCACAGTGAGCATGTTCCGGAAATGAAGTCCTGATTTAAAGACTCCTCCATATCTAGATTAGGAAAGGAAACCCAGACCTTTGGAGTAGTTGCTTTAAGGATTTGAGGTCCCTTAAAATTGCTGCTGCTACGGGACTGTCATGATGTTTTAGTGTAGAGTTTCTGTCTCTCAGAAAGGCAGCTGTTGGTCTGTGTTTGGTTACCTGTGTGCATTTTGTGCTGGGCTCTCTTAGTCTAAAAGGGGAAAGGGAAGCTTGAGTTTTCTTTATGGGGAGTGATTCAGAGGCTGTTGTAAGTCATCAGTAAAGGCACATGGTGTGCTCATAACAGGCCACGTGAAGGCTCTGTGAACACCTGTCCATGGCCGTTGTGCTTCTCCTGAGGGCCGTGGTGCAGATTACTGTCTGGCAGTGAGGACTGGCAAAACCAGACAGAGTGTGGGGTGATGAAGCTAAAAGATCTCGGAAGTGTTTGCATCGCTCCCATGTGCAGCTCATCTCAGGGAATTCCACAGACAGCTTCCCAAAGTGGACATTTCCTCTCACACAACTCACTATCGTTTCTGGGTCCCTAAGCCTCAAGACTCCCCTTTCCTGTGGCAAACCAGTGTCACAATTCCAAAGTGATTCAACTGGTATCCCAGCAGTACCTTCTAATTCTGCTTCTTTCACAATAGCAGGGAATAGAGGAAACTGACAAATGGACTATTTTTGAACCAGAAGTGCCCCAACTGTCAGGCATAATAGCAGCTGAGTAATGTTTGTGGGATAGCCCGCTCATGACAGATGACTTTATAATTGCCTTCCAGATCCCAAGGATAAGAGTGTATGTTGAAATCAGCATAACCCTCCTAGGCTTTCAAAATCCGACCTCCAGAGGCCCAGACGAGCTGGCAGTGCATGCACTTGGCTGTCAACGACCACCATCTCCCCTATTTATCCAAATGTGTTCTGGGCATTGTTGTTTACCCCTCACATTGTCCATTGTGCCCTCTAGCAGATCGAATGGCCCCTATTAATATGCGATGCCTCCTTCCAGAGGGCTCATTATTGCCTTTACTGCTTATAAAATCCTTTTGTGTTTAATCCTCACGGCACTTTCCTTTTTTTCCTTCCCATCTGTCAGTGGACTTTTGTGCCCTGTAGGTCAGCATATCAACACCTCACTCTTCCTCTCCTGAAGACAGCTCCTATTTCTGAAGTCTTTTCACTGGGAAAGGCTGTTGAACAATTTGCACAGGACAAGTAGGAGAGCAGGAGGAAAAACCGAACCATTGCATTCAGTTCAGTACATTTTAATTGATACTTTGATCGGGCTCATACTGATATGAGGTTCTTCCCTGGCCCATAATTTCACATTCCTATTTTGAGAGCACTCACTGTAGAAGTGGACTTTCTTTGGTACAAAGCAAAGGTGAATTGTAGAAACCTGTTGTTTGCAGGGAAGATGAAATGTTCTAAATAAGATGATGGTGCCCTCTTAAACTTCTGTTAAACATGTGGGTATTTGTGGGCTGTTCCTAACCCTGGAGCAATAGGCACTGCAAAAAAATAGATTTTAACCTTGTCTTGATAATTCTTAAACCCTTTCTCTATCCCTATGCACTTAAGTTACTTGCTTGTTCTTGATCAGATGCTTACTGTAGAGGAGATGTTTAAGGTTTGCATTGACTCCAGACAGCAAGGCAGGACGGTGGGTGATTTATGTGAGTTGGTTTCCAATGACAAGATGAGCATGCTCCTGTTTGTGTGCTAGAACATTCCTTAGCTTAGTTTTAGAAAAACAGGACAAGGCTTATGTGTCTTGCAGTTTTCAAACTAAGACTTAGCAGTTCGGCACCAGCGGAATGTGGGAAAGCATTATGGAGACCCAAAGTGAAATCTGTGAGCCTCAGAATTACCTGGGATGTTTCACAGACATGAAATTTCCAAGGCCCATCCAAGGCTGACTGATTCACAATATCACAACAAAGCCCTCCAGATCTGCAAGTTTAATAAGCTCTTCCAGCTCTTCTAACTCACACCAAAGTTTGCAAATAGCTCTTCTAGAGGCCAAATGGTAATTCTGAGTGGGATCAGCAGAGATCAAACATTTCCTTCTGTCTTGATCAGAAAAATGTATTGTTTTAACTATGCAAGGAAGGATAACCATGCTTATCTATGAGAATAGTTTACCTGGAGGAATATAATGAAAAGATTTTGTTTGGGGAGGCTTTTCTCTCCCAAACAAGTTTGAAAAGACCAGTTGACCATGTTCTCATTTCATGTGTTGTTTACTTTTATCTCCATACAATTCAGTTCATTTAGTATTTTAAATATAGCAACAACAAAAAAAATGGTGAAAAGAATAATTTCCTTTTTTTTTATCCAGAGGGCTGTGTCAGTGAAGTTATTAAAATTAACTAAACATTAATCAGCAAACTCTTCTTGTTTTAACCCTTGCTCTTAAGCATTTCTCCAAAGCATTAATCTAGAAAACTTTAGGAAGGAACTTATAATGCCTCTAGGTCACCTTTTGGAGAATAAATTCACATAAAATGCTAGGGCTCAAGTTGTAGCTGAAGGAAAGGTCTGTGTAACCTCTTGAGAAAGCATTTTTTCCTTCCCATTTAGATGAAAGTACACCATGAAAAACAACTTGATAAAGACTTAATAACTAATAAGTCTGGTAAATTGAAGCTTCCCCGTATGTAGTTCTGAACCAAAGGTAAACTTTCAGTGTCTAGAGAAAAGCAGGCAGCTGCTTTTATCACAGGTGTATTATTCTGCTACTCTGGCTGTCCTTGTATCTCTTGTTGGCGGAAAAGCACAGAAAGTAAAACATGCTCGCAGAACATAGTTATTTCCATACTCTCCCACATAGTATTCCCTTTGTAGCAAGCAATTTGTCTGCACTCAGTTTTTCCCAGTTGGTTTCCTGAATCGGACAGGCTTTCCCCAAACCCCTGGAGCTATTAGTCCTGTTAATCTTTGCCCTTCAGGAATGAATCTTTTGTGTTGCTTATTACTGGACTTGGATTGTTGTCTTTCCTCCCTTTCATTCTTTTTTTTTAATGAACAATAAGAGCAAACAGCTTGGGATGAAGGGGGGTGGTGAGGAGCGGTGACCTCTGGTTGGTCAATCACGATGACACAGTTTATACATTTGGAGGATTCCGTTGTCAAGGGACACAGGGCAGGATCACCTCCTAAGGAAATAATGTGGTCACATGACAAAGAGTTAAGGATGAGAGAAACCCTGAGGTTTCTGCTGCTGAACAACGACCAAGTTCACTGGTGTTCTCAGGTGGATGGGGGAGAATACACCCTCATTGTTAAGGCAGCATCAGCCCTGCCTTTGTTTCTGTTTCCTTTGCTGCAGCATCAACACTATCTTGTCAATCTGGAGACGGGTTGGCATAGGGCATAACTACTGATGGGTATTTAGCCAGTCAGTGTACCAAACGGCTTGTCCAAAGGTATATGTATGAACCTTTGTCCACTCTTGAACTAAGCATATAAGTAACTGAAACTTTCACCAGGTACATGTTTCATGATGTCCAGTTTAACTCTTCATCAACTAGTTATACCTCTTTTCCTTACTCTCAGGCTATGCTGAAACCTAGAGGCTTGACAGATTAAACTTGGTAAGTTATAAACACTGGCATTTAAAATATTAATTTTTCTCTAATTCCAGGAGAGATTTTCTTTTTTATCTTTTTAAAAAATTGAGGTATGATATACATGGTGCATATATTTATAGTCTATAGCTTAATGAATTTTTGTAGTATATACAGCCAATTAACTATCACTGGCAAAACCCATGAACAATTCCTGGGAAATAAAAATAGAATCTAGAGGTGTGGGTGGGGAGAGATAAATTAGGAGTTTGGGATTAACATATACACACTACTATATATAAAACTGGTAAACAACAAGAACCTACTGTATAGCACAGGGAACTATACTCAATATCTTATAATAACCTATAATGGAAAAGAATCTGAAAAAGAAAAAATATGATACAAATGAACTTATATACAAAACAGAAATAGACCCACAGACATAGAAAACAAATTTATGGTTACCAAAGGGGAAATGATGGGGAAGGGGTAAATTAGGAGTTTAGTATTAACATATACACACTACTAGATATAAAATAAATAATCAACAAGAACTAGATATAAAGTAGATAACCAACAAGAACCTACTAACTCAATATTTTGTAATAACCTATAAGGAAAAAAAATCTGAAAAAGAATATATATATGTGTGTGTGTGTGTGTGTGTGTATATGTATATATGTATGTATGTATAACTGAACCACTTTGCTGTACATCTGAAACTAACACATTGTAAATCAACTATACATCAATAGAAAATAAAATTTAGAAAAATAAAATAGATATGTTAAAAAAAAGTTTTTTCAGACTCCAAAAAAACAAAACAAAACTGAATATGGGTAATAAAATAAAGTCTAACCTTGTCTTTTATTCGTTCCTTTTGTGCTTAGTCTAGTTTCACTTTTCATAGTGTGCTGCATGCAAAGGCCTTGCACTTGGCACTTTAGACTAGAGTTCCTGGTGCAAAATTACTGTGCAGACAATTCAGTTTGGTGGATCATGTGCAGAGATGCTGCGCCAGGCCCTGAGATCTGGAGCATGAGCAGCTGTGCCTGCCCCCTCCCTGCTGACCGGACCCCTATAAAGCAACCCCACACACAGCCTGTTGGGAGAGCATGTGCTCTAGATCCCCAGCTCCTACCTCTCCACTCTCTGATCAAAGAATAAGCCTTTCCTTTGCTTCTGAACCCAACTCAGTCTATTTCTATTGGTGCAAGAGGACACTTGTCGGAGTTCAACTCCAAAAGACATAACACAACCACCAAGTAGATTAAGATGTAGAACATTTCTAGCAGTCCAAAAGGCTTCTGACCCTTCCCAGGCAATACCTACCCCTGCCTCAAGAAACACTATTCTAAGTTCAATTCCCATAGATAAATTTTGTCTCTTCTCAAACTTTGCACAAATGGAATAATACAGAATTTATTACTCTGGGTCTACTTTTTTTAAATTCATAATCACATCTATGACATTCATCCTTGCTATTGCATTCTTTTTTATGGTTCTGTAATATTTTGTTGAATGAATATACTACCTTACTACAATTTATGGATCCATTCTACTGTTGAAAGACATTGGATCATTTCCAGTTTACAGCTTGAGTTGGCAATTCTTATACAAGTCTTCTGGTAGATATGCACTATCCTTTCTGTTGGATGTACCCAGGAGTTTCAGAAGTGCTGAAATGTAAGGTAGCCACATTTGTTCAGCTTTAGGAGATATTGTCTATCAGTTCAGTATTCTTTTAAGAAGTTATTATGTAAATTTAATCTAGACATAAGAAATAATCAATTTAAAACATTTAGATTATCCACAGTATCAGATGAAACGAAAATTCTACTTGATTGATATTTATTCCCAAGCAATCTCAAAAATCATGGTTAGCAAATTAGATGATTACTGAATGCCATGTTTCATAAATAGTTGTCCATCTGATTCAAAGAAAGATAACTATAAAGAAGATTAAAGTTGTGTATGAGTCAGAATAAGCTATACATCTTTCTGCTTATCTCCATGCACTTTAAACTGTGGGCAAAGGCGTTATTGCAGTTATTCATAAGTCCTATTATTATTCACAACCCGAGAAATGCAGATTCCCAGGCCACACCCCAGGACTATGTTGTGTCAGTCACCTATTGCTGCATGACGACAAACCAGCTCAGAACTCAGTGGTATACGACAATGGCATTTATTCCCACACTCAAAGTTATGCAGGCTTGGCTCAATTGTACCCCATGTGTGTTTATTCTGAGACCCAGACCAAAGAGGCAGAAGCCACTGGGTGCATATTCTTCTCATGACAGAGGCTGCAAGTTCCCGTAGGCGATTCCTCTGAAGACATATGCTGGAAACTTCTACCCACATTCAACTGGTCAAGTAAACCACATGGCCAGCATCAATAGTACAGGGAAATAAATTTGCCTTTAGTGGGAAGAATTGCCAAGTCACATGGGAAAAGGTCTGGATACAGATAGGGGTGAAGAAATAGGAATAATTTTTCACATATGCAAAGCCTTTAACATATTATCACACATAATCTGCAGAAAAACTGTATGGAATTGGCCCTATTATTACTAAAATGTACAGATAATGAAACAGAGGCTTAAAAAGGATGGGTGACTTAGTCAAAGTAATCTTGTTAGTAAGTGACCAAGATAGAGTTCCAAATGTGTTTAAAGTTTAATATAACCCCGACAACACAAAATATTTACATGACTCCCTAGAAGAGGCTCTGAACAGTATTACAATGCATGTTATTTGAGCTGTGCTCTCAAGATCCCCTTTATCCATCCACTTGTACCTGAAACCTCCATTCCCCAAGGTGACTACTACCAATCTTTTTTATCTGGATCCCCATATACATACATGTAAATCAAAACTCCTCTGGCACCTACTTTTCCATCTTGGAAAGAAGTTTGGCCAGACCTGGCTTTCTACTCCCTTTACCCCTTTCTCCATTATAGAAATCAATAAGGTCCAGAAAATCACTGGTATTACAACACATTTAAAATAACTGAAAATACCTTAAATGAACTATGGCCTTATTATGAGGTGCTAAGCCAGTCATTGAGAAGATATATGTTTCATTGTTCCTACTTCTTACCAAGAATAGCTACTCTTCATTTTTCTATACTCTACAGGATAGTGAAGAAAAGTTTGATTCACTCAATTTGCTAAGTGCTGATATCTTGACCCTCACCCTGCTCACTTGAGACCCCCATTTCATCCCATTTCTTCTCCTCTGCTTTTGCCGCCTGTTCTGTCTCTCACTTCTACTACTAGTGATAATTATTTATACAAACTGAAACTATGAATCCTAAATTTCCCCAAATGTTAAACATCTTTTGGGTAGCCATCAAGGCGAAAACCAAGAGAATTCCCTACTATGCCTTGCTTACATATTCGCAATTCCAGAGGACACTAACTCACCCAGTATGTTGTGTTTGTTTGTTCGGTATCTTATGGTGATGCTTAACATTATTCAATGATGTAGATTACTTGGGTCTCAGAGTTAAAGGGAATAGTGATTATGGACTAGTTTAGAAACTGCCTGATGATATTTCCTGACACACAACTCCTTGAGGAGGGCATCTCAGCAGATAATGCTCAGCAGTACCTTGCCCTTTGGATGGATGGGTCAACCTAGAAAGTGGCACTTTAAAGAGTGTTTGAAGGATCACTTGGCCTTTCTCTGCCCTCTGGGAGTTGTTCCTGGATATGGGCAGAGACACCTGACCTTCTCAAGGGCTCATTGTCCTCTTCGGCCCTCTGCCTTCCTCTCCCACCATTATTACTTATTTCAGTTTTAGTTGACCTTGATATTTGTCTATTACCTTACATTTGTGGATCATTAAATAATGAGAGACCTTGTCCACCAACAATTATTAGAAAATGCAAAACTAATAAAATACTTTAGAACTTAATCAGAGACCAGAATGGATGGGGGATATAAAAATTACTTTTTTATAACATTCAAACATTTATTTATGAATTTTAATTAAAAACCTTTTAACTAAAATAAAGTGTAATTTAGTAGTAGCTCTTTTACATTAAATTTGTATTAGACACTTTTCTAATTTCATAAATGTAATGCACCTTCAATTAAAACATAGATTTCTCAATTTGATTTTTCTTATGTTTTAATGTATCTATAGCAACAACCAGAGTTATGTCTGTGTCTATATTTGCATTAGATTACTTTTATTTTAAAATATAAATGCTTGCTCAGTTATTAGTTTTGTAATACAATGTCCTCTTCCTTGAATATTTGATTTTTGTAGGTGAGTTAGTTAGATCTATGTTGGAGAATTCTTTAGTTGTCAACTGAAAGTAGGGCTAGTCTTGGTTTTTGGAAATGCTTAAATGTTGTTCCAACTTATTGTCCCTAAAGCCTGTATTCACAGGGATGACAAATTTGCATTAGTTTCAAAATGAAGAGAGATAACTTTTCCTACATTAAGCTTACAGAGATGTGACTTCTTTTTTTATGTTAACCTTGTTACTAAAATTACAAAAGAAGAACTTTGGGAATCTTTGAAATTTGCATTAACAAGGAAATTCTTTCTTTAATTTGCCCAAATTCTATAAATTTTGGAGTCATTAAGAATGGAAATAACCTTAAAAAAACTAAAAATAGAACTACCATATGACCCAGCAATCCCACTACTTGACATATACCCTGAGAAAACCATAATTCAAAAAGGTATATGTATCACAATGTTCATTGCAGCACTATTTACAATAGCCAGGACATGGAAGCAACCTAAATGTCCATCGACAGATGAATAGATAAAGAAGATGTGGCACATATATACAATGGAATATTACTCAGCCATAAAAAGAAACGAAATTGAGTTATTTGTAATGATGTGGATGGACCTAGAGTCTGTCATACAGAGTGAAGTAAGTCAGAAAGAGAAAAACAAATACCGTCTGCTAATGCCCATATATGGAATCTAAAAAAATAGTAAAGATGAACCTAGCGGCAGGGCAGGAATAAAGACACAGATATAGAGAACGGACTTGAGGACACAACGGGGGAAGGGGAAGCTGGGATGAAGTGAGAGAGTAGCATTGACATATAAACACTGCCAAATGTAAAATGGATGGCTAGTGGGAAGCTGCTGCATAACACAGGGGGATCAGCTTGATGCTTTGCAACAATCTAGAGGGGTGGGATAGGGAGGGTGAAAGGGAGATGCAAGAGGGAGGGGATATAAGGATATATGTATACATATAGCTGATTCACTTTGTTGTACAGAAGAAACTAACACAACTTTGTAAAGTAATTATACTCCAATAAAGATATAAAAAAAGAATGGAAATAAGCAGGCATTCATTAGAACATCTATAAAATGGTACACACAATTTTCTTTATATCACTCTTGATTTGCTATGCCCCAAATATTCATGATAATAAATTATCCACATACATTTCAGTCTCCATTTTAAAATTTCATATGTATTACTCCTAAAAAATTGAGTATCAATTTTGTTTGTTAAAACTCCCCAACGCTATCATTTCTGGGAGGAATCACTACTCTAAAAACAGAAGATTCTCTGCTATTGCTTTATAAGAACTCCTTTGACTTCAAAATTCTGAAAATCATGATATTCTCATAGCTCAGGCTTGCTAAGTAAATTCTGGTCCTCCAAATGAACTAGCCTGTCAGGCTTCAGCTGTGACCAGGTGGGGAGGCAGACCAGGGGTGAGAGAGGGCCAAAAGGAAGATGCTGGCACCATCAGCTCTGTTTCAGCTGTTGACATAACCTTTACTTCTTATCAAGCTTTCTACATTTTCATGATGGTTGCAGGAAACAGGACATTCCCAGGAGTCTATGTATGGGACTTGGGACAATCACATACTCTCCACTGCTCTCTACCTCTTTCTGGATTAGGAAAAGCTTCAGCACAAAAAAGAGCTGCCATACTCTGAAGTGAAAACTGAAGGCAGCACTGAGAGTCCCAGATTCAAACATCATACCCCACCTTTGAGAAGACTTTTCCGGCCCTTTCACTCTCTAGGAATCTTTTGCTCTAGTCTTTAGTTCATTCAGCAAAAGATTACTGTAATTTTTTAGCCACCAAAGAAATGCAAGAAAAAATGAAAATGACTAAAATGTAAAAGACTGTCAGCACTGTGGTGCTAATGATATGAAGCAACTGGAATGCCTATGAACTGTTTCTTTTTCAAATTGTTTTTCATTTATAGGTGTATATGTATCTACTTTTTAATTCACAATAAAATAATTCCAATATTTTAGTCTTAATTATTTATTTATGTTACATTCCTTCTCACCTACTTCCAATTGTATTTATGGTTCATTAAGTAAAAACCAAAATGTACTTGCTGATAAATAATAAAAGTAGAACCCATTACTGTCTGGTGTATTTCTACTAGGTGAAATCCTCAATCTTTAAGCATAATGTTCTAGGAACTTGATTTTCAAAGGTAGTAGAACGTTCTATTTGAGATTTGTGATTGTCTCTCTTTGTCTGGCTAAGCAAATTTGTCAGCTTCATTTTCCTCAAGCTGTTTCCAGTTATACCTTTATAGAAACTCGAGGGTGGTCCCTTAGCTTTTCCTTACCATTTGTCAGGAGGCATGGTCTCTAGGTCTACTGAGGGCTATGGAAGAATACGCAAGGATATGGAAGATCTCTTGGATCTTTTCAGCAGGGTGACATGGACATATGTGGCCACTGCCTACACCAGTTTGTCACCACAAACCTTGTCAAGATCAAGCTTCTTGAGCATGAAGAAAAAGAAAAAGAAAAAAAAAACCTTGAGGTCATCATTAATGCTATTTGTAAATTTTCCTCATTTTCCTTCCAGGTCTTGATGTCAGGTACAGTACTGTAATTTTCTTTTGCCAATGATATGAGCAGAAGTGATTACCTCTTGGGGAAAGCTGTAAGAGTCAATGTGTAATTCACATGCTCTCTCTTTCTATTTGCCATGGTGATCAGTAATATTCTAAATAGAGGCTCTTTTGTCAGCTTGGTTCCCAGCATGAGGACAGGGCTGAACATAGCCCCCAGTTGACCCATTGATGGACATGCAGCATGAACAATAAATTTAAACCTTTGATGTTTTAGGCCACTGAGTGTTCTTTGTTTTTGTTACTGCAGCATAACCTAGCTCATCCTGAACTTTTCAGATGGGTTAAATAATTAGTCTTTGAAAGACCAATCTTATTAACATGCCCCAAACAATAGGGCTTCATACAACAGAGAGCACAGTCATTCCCAGGAGACAAATGGACCTGGAAAGACACCTGATGATTCAGAATCCTGGGGCACAGAGGGAAAAACATCCTTCCTTGCCCTGCCATTCTTTGCCAAACTCCTGAGCCCAAGTGAAGCATGGTTCAGTGATTCACAGTGTGAGTAAAGTCACAGAGAATCAATAAACCATTTCATTTCATATCAGAAGTCCAACAGTCTTTCCTGTTGTCCATGGATGAGAGCTTTGAGGGTTTAGTGGAGTTTTCTGGTGAATCATAGTTGCTTATTCTAATTTGGACTTGAGACTATTTAGGTGTTTCCTACTGCTTGTGATAACAAATGGCTCTGATTCACTGTACAGGGAGTTGTATAAGTAATAGATGCAGGTGCTGTTAATACTTGTGGCCCTGGTCAGTTCTTTATAAGTCTTCTACTCTTATTTGTTATTTTTAAGATTAGGAATCTAAATCTAGAAAAGTTAAGTGACTATGTCACAGCTATACAGCAAATAAGTGGCAGAGTCTGGCCTGGAATCCAAGCCCCATGTCACAATTACAGTATTCTTAACACACACTAAATGGTATGTTTGCTTGGAACCAGAACAGAAAGAGAGGTTGGGTCGTTCTTTTTATTTTTTCAAATTGAAGTATATTTGATTTACAATATTATATTAATTTCAGGGGTACAACATGGTGATTCAATATTTTATAGATTATACTCCCTTTAAATTATTACAAAATAATGGTTATATTTTCCTATTCTGTACAATATAACCTTTAATTTATTTTATACATAGTAATTTGTATCTCTTAATTCCCTACCCTCTCCCCACTGGTAACCATTAGTTTGCTCTCTATATCTGTGAGTCTGTTTCTGTTTTGTTATATGAATTCCTTTGTTTTATCTTTTAGATTCCACATACAAGTGATAATGTAGAGGATTTGTCTTTCTCTGTCTGACTTATTTCACTAAGCATAATATTCTCTGGGTTCATCCATGTTGTTTCAAATGGCAGAATTTCATTTTCTTTAATGGCTGAGTTATATTCCATTGTATATATGTATTGTATATATATATATGTGTGTATATATATATGTGTATATATATTATACATACCACATCTTCTTTATCCATTCATATGTTGATGGACATGTAGATCGCTTCCATATCTTGGCAATTGTAAATAATGCTGCTATGAACATTGGGGTGCACATATATTTTCAAATTATTGTTTTTTTTTTTTCAGATATATGCCCAGGAGTGGGATTGCTGAATCATATGGTAGTTCTATCTTTACTTTTTTGAGGAAGCTCCATTCTGTTTCCCATACTGGCTGAACTGATTTACATTTCCACTGTTATTAGTAGACTTTTTAACAATAGCCATTGTGACAGGTGTGAAGTGATATCTCATTGTGGTTTGATTTGCATTTCTCTGCTGATTAGCGATGTTGAGCATCTTTTCATGTGCCTGTCAGTCATCTGTATATCTTCATTGGAAAAATGTCTATTCAGGTTCTCTGCCCATTTTTTAATCAGGCTTTTTGTTTTTTTATATAGAGTTATATGAGCTGTTTATATATTTTGGATATCAATCCTTATTGTTCATACGATTGGCAAATATTTTCTCCCATTCAGTAGGTTATCTTTTTTTGTCCATGGTTTTCTTGGCTGTACAAAAGCTTTTAAGTTTTAGGTCCCATTTGTTTATTTTTGCTTTTGTTTCTTTTGCCATAGGAGATAAACCCCCCCAAAAAATATTGCTTTGATTTATGTCAGAGAGAGTTCTGCCTCTGTTCTCTTCTTGGCATTTTATGGTTTTAGGTATTACTTTTATTTCTTTAATCCATTTTGAGTTTATTTTTATTTATCATGTAAGAAAATGTTCTAATTTTTTTCTTTTACATGTAGCTGCCCAATTTTCCTAGCTCTACTTATTGAAGAGACTGTCTTTTCTTTATTGTGTATTCTTGCCTACTTTGTTATAGATTAATTGACAATAAGTGTGTGAGTTTATTTCACAGCTCTTTATTCTGTTCCAACGATTTATGTGTCTGTTTTTGTGTCAGTACCATGTTGTTTTGATTATTGTCACTTTGTAGTACAGTCTAAAGCCAGGGAGCATGATACCTCCACCTTTGTTCTTTTTCCCCAAGATTGCTTTAGCAATTTGAGGTGTTTTGTGGTTCCATATACATTTTAGGATTTTTTGTTCTAGTTCTATGAAAAATGTCTTGAGTATTTGGATAGAGATTACAATAAATCTGTAGATTACTTTGAGTACTATGGACATCTTAAGAATATTAATTCTTCCAGTCCAAGAGTATGAGATATCTTTCCATTTCTTTGTACCATCTTCAACTTCCTTCATCAATGTTTTATAGTTTTCAGAGTACAGGTCTTTCACCTCCTTGGTTAAGTTAATTCCAAGGTACTTTATTCTTTTTGATGTGATTTTTAAACAGGATTGTTTTCTTGCTTTCTCTTTCTTATAGTTCATTATTAGTGTATAGAAAAGCAACAGATTTCTGTATGTTAATCTTGCATCCTGCAATTTCAAAGAATTCATTTATTAGTTGTAATAATTTTTTGGTGGTGACTTTAGGATTTTCTATATATAGTATCATGTCATCTGCAAGTAGTGACAGTTTTACTTCTTCCCTTTCAATTTTGATGTGTTTTTTTCTTGTCTGATTGCTGTGGCTAAGACCTCTGATTCCATGCTAAAGAGAAGTGGTGAGACTGAGCATTCTTTTCTTCTCTGATTTTAGAGGAAAGGCTTTCAGCCTTTCACCATTGAGTACGGTGTTAGCTGTGGTTTTGTCATAAATGGCCTTTATTATGTTGAGACATGTTCCCTCTACACCAACTTTGATGAGAGTTTTTATCATGAATTGATATTGAATTTCATCAAATGTTTTTCTGCATCTATTGAGATGATCATGTGACTGTTATCCTTCTTCTTATTAATGTGGTATATCACATTGATTGATTTGCAGATACTAATATTTTGTTGAGGATTTTTGCATCTCCATTCTTCAGAGATATTGGCCTATTAACGTCTTTTTTGAAGTGTCTTTGGTTTTGGTAATGTTGGCTTCATAGAATGAATTTGGGAATGTTCCTTCCTCTTCACATTTTTGGAATGGTTTGAGAAGGGTAGGTATTATCTCTTCTGTATATGTTTGGTAGAATTGACCTGTGAAGCTATCTGGTACTGCACTTTTATTTTTTGGGAATTTTTAAATTATAAATTCAATTTCACTACTAGTGTTTGGTCTGGTCAGACTGTCTGTTTCTTCCTGATTCAGTCTTGGAAAGTTGTGTGTTTTTAGAAATTTGTCCATTTTTTCTAGGTTGTCCAATTTTTTGGCATATGATTTTTTGTATCTCTGTGATATCAGTTGTTAGTTCCCTTCTTACAGTTCTTATTTTGCTTCTCTGTGTCCTCTCTCTTTTTCCCTTGAGACTGGCTAAAGGTTTATCAACTTTGTTTATGTTTTCAAAAAAGCAGTTCTTTGTTTTACTGAGCTCTTCTACTGTTTTGTGGGTCTTGATTTTATTTATTTTCTCTCTGATCTTTATTTTTTCCTTCCTTCTGCTGACTTTGGGCTTTGTTTGCTCTTCTTTTTCTAATTTATTCACATGGGAGGTTAGGTTTTTTACTTGAGGTTTTCCTTGTTTTTTGAAGAAAGCTTGTATTGCTAAAAACATCCCTCTTAGGAATGCTTTTGCTGCATCCCACAGATTTTGGAAAGTTTTGTTTCCATTTTCATTTGTCTGAAGGTATTTTCTGATTTCCTCTTTGATTTCTTCATTGACCTTTTGGTTTTTGAGTAGTGTGCTATTTAGTCTCCACGTATTTGTGTTTTTCTCATTTTTCTTCTAATAATTGATTTCTAGGTTCATACCATTGCTGTTGGAAAAAAAATCTTCATATAATTTCTTTCCTCTTAAATTTGTTGAGATTTGTCTTTTGGCCTAGCAAGTCATCTATCCTGAAGAATGTTCCATGTGTACTTGAAAAGAATGTGTATTCTGTTGTTTTTTGGAAGGACTATGCTGTAGATCTCTGTTAAGTCCAACTGGTCTAATGTGCCATTTAAGAGCACTGCTTCCTTAATGATTTTTTTTTTTTTTTTTTGTCTGAATGATCTGTCCATTGATGTAAGTGGGGTGTTAAAGTCCCATACTATTTTTGTGTTATTGTCAATTTCTCTCTTTCTGTCTTTTAATATTTTACATATTTAGGTGCTCCTATATTAGGTGTATATGTATAAAGGTGTGTTATATGTTCTTGTATTGATCCCATTATCAGTATGTAATGTGTTTATTTGTCTTTTATTATAGACTTTGTTTTAAAGTCTATTTTGTCTGATATGTGTATTGCTTGTTCCATTTTCTTGTCATTTTCATTTTCATGAAATATCTTTTTCCATCCCCTCACTTTCAGTCTGTGTGTGTCTTTAGCTCTGAAGTGAATCTCCTATAGGCAGCATGTAGACGGGTCTTGCTTTTTTATTCAATCAGTCACCCTATGACTTTTGATTGGAGCATTTAGTCCATTGACATCTAAAGTGATTATTGATAAATAGGTACTTATTACCATTTTGTTCCTTGTTTTCTGGTTGTTTTTGTAGTTTTCTATTCTTTTCCCTTTCTTTTAGTTTCTTCCCTGTGGTTTGATGTTTGCTTTAGTGATATGCTTGCGTTCTTTTCTCTGTAGTCCTTGTGTATCTATTGTAGGTTTTTGATTTGTGGTTACCATGGGGTTAATATATGTTGATCTATAATTATATCTACTTGTTTTAAATATGTATCATTTAAGTTCAAACACATTCCAAAAAAATCTACATTTTTTTATGCCTGTCCCTTACATTTTGTGTTTTTGATGTCATATTTTACATATTCCTGTTTATTTCTTTACTGATTATTGTGGTTTTAGTCGATTTTACACATTTTTGTCTCTTAATCTTTATACTAGTTTATTTAAGAGGTTGTTCCTCAACTTTTACTATATACTTGCCCTTACTAGTGGTATGTTTTCTTTCTTAGAGATGCTTCCTTTTTGTTATAGCCTTTTCTTTTACACTTAGAAAAGACTTTTTAACATTTTTTAGGTTAGGTTTAGTATTGATGAACACTTAGTTTTTGCTGTCTGAGATGTTCTTTATCTCTCCTTCAATTCTGAATGATAATCTTGCTGGGAAGATTATCCTAGGTTGCAGGTATTTCCCATTCAGCACTTTGGATATATCATGCCATTTCCTTTTGGCTTGCAAAGTTTCTGCAGAAAAATCAGCTGATAGCTTTATGGGGGTCACCTTGTATATGATTCTTTGTTTTTCTCTGGCTGCCTTTAAAATCCTCTCTTTATGTTTAACTTTTGCTGTTTTAATTATGACTCAGTGTGGGTCTCTGTTGGTTCATCTTGTTTGGTATCCTCTGTGCTTTCTGTGCCTGGATATGTTTCCTTCTTCAGGTTCAGAAAGTTTTCAGCCATAATTTCATCAAATACAGTTTTGACCCCTGCCTCTCTTGCTCTCCTTCTTCTGGTAACGTTATAATGCAAATGTTGGTTCACTTAATGTTGTCATAGAAGTCCCTAAAACTGTTCTCATTTTTTTAAAATTTGTTTTCGTTTTTGCTGTTCTGATTGGTTGATTTCATTATTCTATCCTCCAGATCACTTATGCATTCTTCTGCATCACCTAGTCTGCTGTTAGATTCTTCTAGTGTTTTTTTGTTTCATTTTAGTTACTGTAATCTTCAGTTCTGGGGTGTTCTTTTTTTTTTTTTTTTTTTTTTTTTGCGGTACGCGGGCCTCTCACTGTTGTGGCCTTTCCCCATGCGGAGCACAGGCTCTGGACACTCAGGCTCAGCGGCCATGACTCACGGGCCCAGCCGCTCCGTGGCATGTGGGATCTTCCCAGACTGGGGCACAAACCCGTGTCCCCTGCATCGGCAGGCAGACTCTCAACCACTGTGCAACCAGGGAAGCCCCTGGGGTGTTCTTTTTTATATTTCCTGAGTTTTTGTTAACTTTCTTACTATGTTTATCTGTTCTTTTCCTTAATTCAGTTAGCATTCATATTAGTAATGTTTTGAACTTTTTGTTTTTCCTTTTTTTTTTAATATCTTTATTGGAGTATAATTGCTTTACAATTGTGTGATAGTTTCTCCTTTATAACAAAGTGAATCAGTTATATATATATATATATATATATATATATATATATCCCCATATCTCTTCCCTCTTGCGTCCCCCTCCCTCCCACCCTCCCTAACCCACTCTTCTATGTGGTCACAAAGCACCAAGCTTATCTCCCTGTGCTATGTGGCCGCTTCCCACTAGCTATCTATTTTACATTTGGTAGTGTATATATGTCCATGCCTCTCTCTCACTTTCTCCCAGCTTACCCTTCCACCTCCCCATATCCTCAAGTCCATTCTCTAGTAGGTCTGCATTTTTATTCCCATCTTGGCCCTAGGTGATTCATTACCATTTTTTTTTTTGTTTTTTAGATACCATATATATGTGTTAGCACACGGTATTTGTTTTTCTCGTTCTGACTTACTTCACTTTGTATGACAGACTCTAGGTCCATTCACCTCACTACAAATAACTCAGTTTCGTTTCTTTTTATGGCTGAGTAATATTCCATTGTATAAATGTGTAACATCTTCTTTATCCATTCATCTGTTGATGGACACTTAGGTTGCTTCCATGTCCTGGCTATTGTAAACAGAGCTGCAATGAGCATTGTGGTACATGACTCTTTCTGAATTATGGTATTCTCAGGGTATATGCTCAGTAGTGGGATTGCTGGGTCATATGGTAGTTCTATTTGTAGTTTTTTAAGGAACCTCCATACTGTTCTCCACAGTGGCTGTATCAATTTACATTCCCAGCAACAGTGCAAGAGGGTTCCCTTTTCTCCACACCCTCTCCAGCACTTATTTTTTGTAGATTTTTTGATGATGGCCATTCTGACCAGTGTGAGATGATATCTCATTGTAGTTTTGATTTGCATTTCTCTAATGATTATTGATGTTGAGCATGCTTTCATGTGTTTGTTGGCAATCTGTATATCTTCTTTGGAGAAATGTCTATTTAGGTCTTCTGCCCATTTTTGGATTGGGTTGTTTTGTTTTTTTGATATTGAGCTGCATGAGCTGCTTGTAAATTTTGGAGATTAATCCCCTGTCATTTACTTTATTTGCAAATATTTTCCCCATTCTGAGTCTGTCTTTTCATCTTCTTTATGTTTTCCTTTGCTGTGCAAAAGCTTTGAAGTTTCATTAGGTCCCATTTGTTTATTTTTGTTTTTATTTCCATTTCTCTAGGAGGTGGGTCATAAAGGATCTTGCTGTGATGTATGTCATAGAGTGTTCTGCCTATATTTTCCTCTAAGTGTTTTATAGCATCTGACCTTACATTTAGATCTTTAATCCTTTTTGAGTTTATTTTTGTTTATGGTGTTAGGGAGTGTTCTAATTTTATTCTTTCACATGTAGCTGTTCAGTTTTACCAACACCACTTATTGAAGATGCTGTCTTTTCTCCATTGTATATTCTTGCCTCCATTATCAAAGATAAGGAGACAATATGTGTGTGGGTTTATCTATGGGATTTCTAACCTTTTCCATTGATCTATATTTCTGTTTTTGTGCCAGTACCATACTGTCTTGATTACTGTAGCTTTGTAGTATAGTCTGAAGTCAGGGAGCCTGATTCTTCCAGCTCCATTTTTTTCCCCAGATTGCTTTGGCTATTCGGGGTCTTCTGCATTTCCATACAAATTGTGAATTTTTTTGTTCTAGTTCTGTGAAAAATGCCGTTGGTAGATTGATGGAGATTGCATTGAATCTGTAGATTGCTTTGGGTAGTAGAGTCATTTTCACAACGTTGATTCTTCCAATCCAAGAACATGGTATATCTCTCCATCTGTTTGTATCATCTTTAATTTCTTTCATCATTGTCTTATAGTTTTCTGCATACAGGTCTTTTGTCTCCTTAGGTAGGTTTATTCCTAGATATTTTATTCTTTTGGTTGCAGTGGTAAATGGGAGTGTTTTCTTTATTTCACTTTCAGGTTTCTCATCATTAGTGTATAGGAATGCCAGAGATTTCTGTGCATTAATTTTGTATCCTGCTACTTTACCAAATTCATTGATTATCCCTAGTAGTTTTCAGATAGCATCTTTAGGATTCTCTATGTATAGCATCATGTCATCTGCAGACAGTGACAGCTTTTTTTCTTTTCCAATTTGGATTCTTCTCCCTTTTTTTCTTGATGAGTCTGGCTAATGTTTTATCAATTATTTTTTTAATCTTCTCAAGGAACCAGCTTTTAATTTTATTGACATTTGTTATTGTTTCTGTCATTTCTTTTTCATTTATATCTGATATGATCTTTCTGATTTCTTTACTTCTGCTAACTTTGTTTGTTTGTTTGTTTGTTGTTGTTGTTGTTCCTCTTTCTTTAATTGCTTTAGGTGTAAAGTTAGGTTGTTTATTTGAGATGTTTCTTGTTTCTTAAGGTAGGATTTTATAGCTATAATCTTCTCTGTTAGAACTGCTTTTGCTGTATCCCATAGGTTTTGGGTCATCGTGTCTCCATTGTCATTTGTTTCCAGGTAATTTTTGATTTCCTCTTTGATTTCTTCAGTGATCTCTTGGTTATTAAGTAGTGTATTGTTTAGCCTCCATGTGTTTGTAGTTTTTTCAGATTTTTTCCTGTAATTGATATCTCGTCTCATAACGTTGTGGTTGGAAAAGATACTTGATCTGATTTCAGTTTTCTTAAATTTACCAAGGGTTGACTTGTGACCCAAGATATGATCTATCCTGGAGAACATACCATGAGCACTTGAGAAGAAAGTGTATTCTGTTGTTTTTGGATGGAATGTCCTATAAATTTCAATTGAGTCCATCTTCTTTCATGTATCATTTAAGCCTTGTGTTTCCTTATTTATTTGCATTTTGGTTGATTTGTCCATTGGTGAAAGTGGGGTTTTAAAGTCTCATAATATGATTGTTTTACCATTGATTTCCCCTTTTATGGCTGTTAGTATTTGCCTTATGTATTCAGGTGCTCCTATGTTGGGTGCATAAATATTTACAATTGTTATATCTTCTTCTTGGATTGAATTCTTGATCATTATGTAGTGTCCTTGTTTGTCTCTTATAATATTCTTTGTTTTAAAGTCTATTTTATCTGATATGATAATTGCTAATCCAGCTTTCTTTTGATTTCCATTTGCATAGAATATCTTTTTCCATCCCCTCACTTTCAGTCTGTAGGTGTCCCTAGGTCTGAAGTGAGTCTCTTGTAGACAACATATATATGGGTCTTGTTTTTGTATCCATTCAGCCAGTCTATGTCGTTTGGTAGGAACATTTAATCCATTTATATATAAAGCAATTATCTATATGTATATTCCTATTACCATTTTCTTAATTGTTTTGGGTTTGTTATTGTACGTCTTTTCCTTCTCTTGTGTTTCCTTCCTAGAGAATTTCCTTTAGCATTTGTTGTACAGCTGGTTTGGTGGTGCTGAATTCTCTCAGCTTTTGCTTGTCTGTAAAGCTTTTAATTTCTCCATCAAATCTGAACGAGATCTTTGCTAGGTAGAGTAATCTTTGTTGTAGGTTTTTCCCCTTCATTACTTTAAATATGTCCTGCCACTCCCTTCTGGCTTGCAGAGTTTCTGCTGAAAGATCAGCTGTTAACCTTATGGGGATTCCCTTGTATGTTATTTGTTGTTTTGCTGCATTTATTATATTTTCTTTGTATTTAATTTTTCATAGTTTGATTAATATGTGTCTTTGCATGTTTCTCCTTGGATTTAGCCTGTATGGGACTCTCTCTGCTTCCTGGACTTAATTAACTATTTCCTTTCCCATATTAAAGAAGTTTTCATCTATAATCTCTTCAAATATTTTCTCAATCCCTTTCTTTTTCTCTTCTTCTTCTGGGACCCCTATAATTAGAATGTTGTTTCATTTGATGTTGTCCTAGGGGTCTCTGAGACTCTTCTCATTTCTTTTCATTCTTTTTTTCTTTATTCTGCTCTGCAGTAATTATTTTTACTATTTTATCTTCCAGGTCACTTATCCATTTTTCTGCCTCAGTCATTCTGCTATTGTTCCCTTCTAGAGAATTTTTAATTTCATTTATTGTGTTGATCATCACTGTTTTATTTGCTCTTTAGTTCTTCTAGGTCCTTGTTAAATGTTTGTTTTATTTCCTCCATTCTATTTCCAAGATTTTGGATCATCTTTACTATCATTATTCTGAATTCATTTTCAGGTAGACTGCCTATTTCCTCTTCACTTGTTAGGGCTGGTGAGTTTTTCCCTTGCTCCTTCATCTGCTGTGTGTTTTTCTGTCTTCTCATTTTGTGTAACTTACTGTGTTTAGGGTCTGCTTTTCGGACGCTGCAGGTTTGTAGTTCCCAGGTTTTTTGGTTTTGCCCTCAGTGGCAAAGGTTGGTTCAGTGGGTTGTGTAAGCTTTCTGTTGGAGGAGACTAGTGCCTGTGCTCTGGTGGATGAGGCTGGATCTTGTCCTTCTGGTAGGCAGGTCCATGTCTGGTGGTGTGTTTGGGGGTGTCTGTGGCCTTATTATTATTTTAGACAGCCTCTCTGCTAATGGGTGGCATTATTTTCCTGTCTTGCTAGTTGTTTGGCATATGGTGTCCAGCTCAGTAGCTTTCTGGTCATTGAGTGGAGCTGGGTCTTGGTGCTGAGATGGAGATCTCTGGGAGATTTTCACCATTTGATATTACATGGAGCTTGGAGGTCTCTGGTGGACCAATGTCCTGAAGTTGGCTCTCCCACCTCAGAGGCACAGCCATGACACCTGGCTGGAGCACCAAGAGCCTGTCATCCATATGGCTCAGAATAAAAGGGAGAAAAAAAGAAAGAAGAAAAAATTAAATTAAATTAAAAAGTTATTAAAATAAAAAAATCGTTATTAAAATAGTTTTTTAAAGTAATAAAAAATAGAAAAAGAAACGAGGAAAGAATAGAGCAACCTAACCAAAAAACAAAGCCACTAATGATAACAAGTGCCCAAAACTATACAAAACAAACAAACAAAAAACAAACAACAACAAAAAAACGTACTAACTGAACCCTAGGACAAATGCTAAAAGCAAAGCTATACAAACAATATCACACACAGAAGCATACATATACACACTCACATAAAGAGAAAAAGGGGAAAAAAAATATATATCTTTGCTCCCAATGTCCACCTCCTCAATTTGCGATGATTCATTGTCTATTCAGGTATTCCACAGATGCAGGGTACATCAAGTTGATTGTGGAGATTTAATCTGCTGCTCCTGAGGCTGCTGGGAGAAATTTCCCTTTCCTTCTTTGTTCGCACAGCTCCTGGGGTTCAGCTTTGTATTTGGCGCCGCCTCTGCGTGTAGGTCGTCTGAGGGCAACTGTTCTTTGCTCAGACACGGTGGGGTTAAAGAAGAAGCTGATTTGGGGGCTCTGGCTCACTCAGGCTGCGGTGAGGGTGGGGTACAGAGTGCGGGGTGAACCTGTGGAAACAGCCCAGTGTGACGTTGCACCAGCCTGAGGTGCACCGTGTGTTCTCCTGGGGAAGTTGTCCCTGGATCATGGGACCCTGGCAGTGGTGGGCTGCACAGGCTCCCAGGAGGGGAGGTGCGGAGAGTGACCTGTGCTTGCACCCAGGCTTCTTGGTGGCTGCAGCAGCAGCCTTAGTGTCCCATGCCTGTCTCTGTGGTCTGCACTGATAGCCGCAGCTCGCGCCCATCTCTGGAGCTCCTTTAGTGGCACACTTAATCCCCTCTCCTCGTGCACCAGGAAACAAAGAGGCAAGAAAAAGTCTCTTGCCTCTTCGGCTGGTCCAGACTTTTTCCCAGACTCCCTCCTGGCTAGCTGTGGCACACTAGCCCCCTTCAGGCTGTGTTCAGGCAGCCAACCCCAGTCTTCTCCCTGGGATCTGACCTCCGAAACCAGAGCCTCATCTCCCATCCCCCACCCGTCCCAGAGGGTGAGTAGACAAGCCTCTCAGGCTGGTTAGTGGTGGTTGGCACCGATCCTCTATGCGGGAATCGCTCCTCTTTGCCCTCCGCACCCCTGTTGCTGTGCTGTCCTCCGTGGCTCTGAAGCTTCCCCCCTCTGCCACCCGCAGTCTCTGCCCGCAAAGGGGCTTCCTAGTGCGTGGAAACCTTTCCTCCTTCACAGCTCCCCCCACTGGTGCAGGTCCCGTCCCTATTCTTTTGTCTTTGTCTTTTCTTTTTTTCTTTTGCCCTACCCTTTGGGAGGTCTGAGGTCTTCTGCCAGCATTCAGTAGGTGTTGCGTAGGAGTTGTTCCACATGTAGATATATTTCTGATGTATCTGTGGGGAGGAAGGTGATCTCCATGTCTTGAAGCTCCTCTCACTTTGAACCCTTTATCCGGTAAATTATTTATTTCTGTTTAATTAGTTGTTTTTTTCAGGGGCTTTCTCTTGTTTTTTTCGATTGAAACAAAATCCACTGTCAACTCATTTGGCTTAACTTTCTCTGTGTCTATGGAATTAGATGAAACAGTTACCTATTGTGGTGTTGAAGCAGTGTCCTTATGTGAGAGCATCCCTACACAGTCTGTGTGTGCCCAGTTGCTTTGATGGGAGAGCTGGATCTGAAGTGAACATAAGTCAGGTCTTTCCCCAGGTTGTGCTAGCAGCTATCACTTTGGTAAGAGATGGGGTTGGAGATTGAGTAAGGGGGGCAGTGCCAGAGCCAGAGTCAGGTGCAAGCCAGGGCTTCTCCTCTGCTCAGTGGCCAGAACCAGCCTAGTGGGGATGAGGATGAGTCCCAAGTTGCTGGAGCAGAAGCTCTGAGGGTCAGGTCTGAGCTGGCTCTATTCCCTTTAAGCTCTCTCCCCATCCCAGCATCAGCACCCTGGTCCTAGAAGGGAACAGTGCTGGGGCAAAAGGGGCTGGTGTGGGCACTTGGTATGAATCTGGGTGTGGGCTGTGGTGGTCCCAGCTGCAGTCAGATTCCCAGACTCTTTCCCAGTGCTACCTCCATAACCCCCAGTAGTGGCTGCTCCTTCTCTGCTCAGATGTTGCTCTGGTTCTGAGCTGCTTTTGTCCCTTTCAACAGAGCTTTCCCTTGGCAGTGGCAGCCCTTGCCTTAGTGTGGAGCTGTGTCATGAAGCAAGTGGGTCTGGAGTGGACAAGTGGCTCAGGCTGAAGCACGTGTTGGAACAATTGCAGGAAACAAGCCAGCATCCCATTCAGTTTCAATCTGCCCTCTCTGCCCTGTTTTGGGAATAAGCAAACGAGTGTGCACTCCTTATGAGTTGTCAGACTTCCCACAACCTTCCTGTTAGTCCTCTTGGCTGTCCAACTAGCTAAGGGTACTCATCTTCCTGGTGTTGGACTTCAGGGCTTAGGTGACCATATGTGGCTTGAACTGCTCACTCCCCAGGTGGGATCTCCACCAATGTATTCTCCTTCCTCTTCTGAGTCCTCTCCCAAGGGCAAACGTCCCAACCTGATCACTTCTCTCCCCTTGCTACCTGATTCTGTGTGGATCTTTCTTACAGCCTTGGTTGTACAAGTGTTTTTCTGCCAGTTTCCAATTAGTTTTCAGTGGAAATTTCTCCATGTGTAGATGAGTTTTTGATGTGTTCATGGGGGGTAGGTGAGTTCCACATCCTCCTACTGCACCATCTCCTAGTAAGGGTGGGTCATTCTTGCTCTTGGTTCCCAAAACACCTTCTGCAAGTGATCTCTGAATGGGTAATGAGGGCTGTTTACACTAGTGCCTGTTTGGGACCCTTAACTAAGAGAAAAAGCTAGATAGTTTGGGCACTGTGGAGAGAAGATAGATTAGAGAAGAGAAAGCCATTGAGTTTACAACTCAGAATTTATCAGCTATAGAATAAAAGAGTTATCTCAGCCACTGCTGGTTATCACTGGGGAAACCATGCTGGAATGGAGAGCAAGATGAGGTCAGGAGCCTCCCAGTAGATTACAAGCATGAGGTCAGCTCTCAGGTCTCAAGAGAACTGTTGTAAATGATGAATGCCTCATAGTCACTGACATGGATAAAAAGAAAATTTGGCTGGCTTCCCCTGTGCTTATCAGTGAGTTTGTATGTCAGAAGCTGGCTGAAAATGGGGGAGTAGATGAGGAGGAGAGTTACTGAGAGCACCCCTGAGGGAGATGGCACCAGGTAGCCCAATGCCTCTCAGGGTCTTCTCTCTTCCACCCTTCCAAAAAGTTTGGCCTCTCACCAGAAATCTGGTTTCTCTTTTCCCCTGTGTTTTTTCTCAGAGGGTAAGATTACAAAGTTTGGAAGTCATCAAAAGTAGAAGGGATTAATGCGTATGGTGTACAAGATCATTTGTCTCAGCCAAACAGTTCTTGCCTAAAACATAGGATTTCCTGACTCAGGCACGGATTGTATTCGTGTATATGCATGTGCATGTATCTACTTTTTAATTAACCTAATTCAGAATAAAATAATTTCAGCAATTGCTTTGTATTATTTATGTAAGTATTTATGTCACTTTTCTTCTCACCTACTTCCAATTATATTTATGGTCCAGTAAGTAAAAACCAGAATGTACACTCTCTGCTAAATGATGAAAGTCAACCCAGTTAGTGTTTGGTATAGACCATGTATATTCTTATTACTGGACTGCTTTTACTCTCTGAAGTCAAATTCCTCCCACAGGAATCTAATGCTGGGCGAGGGTTTAAGGCATTTGAACATCAGCAAAGTGATGAAAGAATTAGATGAAAACAGGGAACTTCCCAAGCAGTGAGAGTCAGCCTGGTTTCCCACATAGCCCCTCTGTCACACTTATCTCTGGAAGCCTTTGTAATAATAACTGTCACTTTAACCACAAACATCCTCCAGCCACGGAGCCTGACTTTTCCCAAGGAAGGTGACCTATTTCACAACCTTGAACTTTTTTAACAAAGTTCACAACCTCAGGTTTTCTCAAGATAGGTTAGATTGAGACTGAAAGAACTAAATTGCACCATGTAATAAAATAAAAGGAACTTTTATAGTTTTCATAGACAACCCATGAGGGAAGAGGGGGCACAGTTCATGAAATGAGGGGAAGATAGGATTATTAGAGGGGTCTGGGGCCCCAAGGGTGAGAGATGGATAATTCAGGATGTGAGAATGGTTTGTGCATTTTTAAGAACATAGCTGGCTTATACCGATGTTAAGATGTTTTCTGTTCTGTGTTCCATGATTTCTCCTCTCCTACCATTATCCTCACTCTTTGATACAATTCTAGTACATAAATCCTGCCTCTTATGAGTGACATATTGAGGAAATCGATTAAGTAGATCAGCATTTGGGTCAACATGGGAGAGAATCAAATGGCAGCTGGGGGCCATGAGATAATAGAGTTCGAGAATACATCAGAAGAAGAACATTGGGACAAAAGATGACTAGAAGAAAGATACCCTAATCCACCTCCTGCCCATCTACCACTGTCATGGAGGAATCTTCAAATATATGGAAGATGGGGATAAAGGAATTTGAGTTTGGGACATCCTTTTAAAAGTTGTGGATTTGGACATCCTTTTAAAATATTGTGCTACAGGATAACGTCTTGAAGTCTGGCAAAGTTAGGGGATATCCAAGAGGTGATATCAGCTTTATTTTTGTGTTAAGCCATCATTTTCTTTATTTTTGAAGACACAGAATGCACACATATATAAAATAAACACAGTATAAAATAAACTCTGTTGGTTATGCTTGCAAACAAAGACCATCTAGTGAACTACTTTTGGTAATTCACTTACCTTATATATTTCAAATTCACCTGGATGTTCCGCAAAATGTCAGTTTAGGTATGGATACTGTGGGCTTCTGGCTTCTCAGTTTTTTATTTGCATTTTTTTTTTGTTTTTATTGTTAGAGCAAGAACCAAACCTAGTGAATTTTACAAACAACCTGGTTCATTTTTGGGATTTGTGGATGAGTAATAAAAATGTCTGGGTTAGTTAATTCCAGCTAAAATACCCCAGCTTATCTCCAAATTGTTTGAGATCCCACAAATCACTCAACGAAACTTAAACAACTTGGGGAGGAATGCTAGAGCTTCAGGGCTGGAGAACTGGGGGCAGCAAATGTAGTCATTAGGGACTTTGGCTTTATAGTCAAGTAGGTCATGGTTCAAATCCTAGTTCTTACTAATCGTGTTAATTATGTTGTTTACCTCTGAGTCCCAGTTTCTTCATCTGTAAAGGAGGGTAAGGATGTCTAGGTTGGTCTTGAGAATGTAATGAAATACATTTGGCACATTCCCTAGCTTATGGAATGCACTCAACAATAGTAGCTCTTCTTTGATTATTGATAATGTAATTATTGTGATTTAATTCATGCTCCTCATTTCAAAGTAAGAAAATTTAGGCCCATGCTGGCTTGACGAAGGGTACATAGTTAATTAGTTAGAGTCAGAGCTGGCATTAGATATCCCAAGCTTGAATCCAGCTTTCACTCAATTACTTTGTGAAACTTCTCACAGTGGTTGCCAAGCAATGATTCAGTTCTACCTTGCACATCTGTATGCTTACCCGGGAGATAAGATGATGCAGACAGACGTGGCCAAGTGGGTCTGTGAGCAGTGGATGAACAGGCACATGTGTTGGTGGGCTCACTGGGGAGCCTTTCTTTTTGTCTTTCTGATTCTGCCCTTCCTGTTGAAACCAAACGCTCTCACCTGGAAACTATGCATCACCCTTGGACATGATGTTCATCCCACACTCTCTGTGGCCGAGAGGCTGTTTACCTTCCTCAGACCTCTACCTAGTGCTTTGTAATGAAAGAGAACATCCATTACTGTGATGTAGTGGAAAGAACAGTGAGATGAGTTCTGGTATAGACATTCTCCAATGGTTTGTTTTTCTAAAAACTGAGGGGATTGGATTACGACATCTCTCTTAAACAAGAATGTACGAATTTATGAAAAGGAAGAAGTGAAGACATGCTAAGTATACAGAACAGATCTATTTAAACTGCTGTTTGATATTTCCTTGTTTTACTAAAATGGGGAAAGGCAGTGTAGTGATTTTTTTAAACAAATAGAAATTTGTTATATTGAGGTGAATTTCAAAATTCTATTAAATACATGATTTTTGGCCAGCCTTTAAAAGATAATAGGCATAAGTATATCTTTTTTTTTTTGGTAGATTTTTGTGTAGCAAGTAAATAATTTCCTGCATAAAATGAAGGTGCTAGCCCTTCTCTTTAGGCCAGGATTTCTTAACCCCAGCATGACTGAAATTTTGGGCCAGATAATTCTTTGTTGTGGATGCTATCCTGTGCATTGTAGGATATTTGGCAGCATCCCTCTCCTCTGCCCACTAGACATCAGTAGCACATCTCCCCACCCCCAGCTGTGACAACCAAAAATGTATCAGATACTACCAAATATCCCAGGGCAGGGGATACATGTACCCCAGGGCAAGGGATACATGTACCCCTTGGCAGAGAAGCACTGCTTTAAGTACATGTATATGGTTATTTGAATGGAACGCTTTTCTTTGCCCTAAATCAATGTATTTTTCAGTTGTATTAGTCAGGGTTATAGTAACAAACTCCACATGTCAATAGCTTAATGGAACAAATTTATCTCTTGTTCAAAGGCAGTTGTCCCCCACGTGGTGATTGAACGGCCCATGTTGCCTCCATGTGAGTTCCCTCATCACAACACGAGGCCTCTGTGATTGTGGAGACAAAAACACACAGAGAACTCACACCAGCTCTTATATGCTTTGGCCCAGAAGTGACACATCTGCCATCCATCCACAGGTCATGATAAGATCTAGTCACATGGCTCTTCCCAACTGCAAGGGGCCTGCAGAATATCAGGAAGCATATGGACCATTTCGTGAACATTGTGTACCATACCAAACATTCACAGCTTGGAGAGTTGGCTGCAGATGGCAGAAGCTCAGAGGGAATTTTCCATTTAACTGTTATCTTTCACCTTGGGAGAGGCCAGTCATAGCTAGAACAGAGAATGTCCTCAAATTCTTCTGCATGCTATTTTTTATTCTTTATTAAATAAGTGCTAATGCTTCATCGTGGTGATATTTTATTAATTCATCCCGTTTTCTTCAAATGAAAGTCCCCAGAGAATTCCAGAATATAAAGCAATTAAAAGTCCAGCTGGAGTGGTTGAAGTGGGGATGGTACCTTGCTCTCCTTGTCCTCCAAACTCATGTGTAAAGGGACGACAGAACGTAGCAAACTTGTGATCTAAAACATTTTAAGAAACTTGCTCTGAATAAATATAACCTATCTGATCTTGTCACAATAGCTGTTACTCTGCTTGGAGAAAGGCAATGTGGGTATATGACAAGTCATTTGTTTGCTGTTGAAAACAATAGTTTCTTTTCACTGATATTAAGTCAAAACATCTTAGAATTGGAAGAAGAATTTCTGCACCTCTGCTGAGGTAACATATTATAATGGTGTAAGAATACACATTTCTGGAGCTAGACTGCTTTGGTCCAATACATTGTCTTATAAGCTGCTCAAAATGAAACACATTACTCAAGTCCACCGCCTCCACTTCCTCATCTGTAAAATGGGAATAATAATAGTACCTACTTCATTGGGTTACACTTGTTAATATTTGTAAAGCATTTGAAAGAGGGCCTAGGATTTAGTATATACTATGTGCTATTAAATTACAACAAATAAATAGATAAAAAATATATCAGTAGCCCCATTATAGCACAAAAGCAATCTGCTATATCCTGGAGAATCCTCTATAAAAGGCCCCATTATTATTCTAGAAAAATAACAGAGGCCAGCCAGAAAATCCTGGTATAACAGGTTAGCTACTAAAGCAGATGCCACGTCATTTGCCAACCCTAACATGTAAAAGTGAATTTGCTAGTTGACATTCTATTGTAAGGAAGAGCTTTCCCTTCTCTAGAATGAAGGAGTCTGACTATCACAATTTTGTAAGACTCATCAGTGGATGCTTTAAGAAAAGGTGAAATCTTGATAAGAAAGAGGACATTTACAGTCTCAAATTATCTCCCTAGATTTTACACATTAATTACAAATGGAAACATAGTAATTTATCAGTGGAAAAACTCTGGTAAATACCATGGTAACTATGTGATTAAAGTTCACATCACTAGCAATAAAACAAACTAACACTAGATATGTCTTGATGGGATGTAGTGAGAAGAACACATCATTTATGTAGTAACCCTGCAAAATTTTCATAAATTGACCTAATCCTTGGAAACATCAGCTCAACTCAAACTAAGAGGCAAGCTATAAAATGACAGTGATATTCATCCAAGGTATGAATATCATGTCGGCAAAGAAAGACTGAGGAACTTTTCCTAGTTAGTCTCTTAAAGGAAACTAAAACGATATGACTACAAAATATCACAGGTGATCCTGGACTGGATTCTGTACTTGGTGGGGGGAGGAAGAGAATTGTTATAAAGGACATATTGGGTCAATTGGTGAAATTTGAATATGGATTATGGACTGGCTGGATATGGATTATGAGCTATTTTATCAATGTTATATGTCCTAATTTTGATAACTATGTTGTGGTTTGATAATTATACAGTGTAAGAGCATGTCCCTATTCTTAGGAGATACACACAGAAGTATTTAGGGGTAAAGATGAATGTCTGCAACTTATTGTCCAAGTGTTCAGAAAAAAATTACTCTGTGTGTTTGTGTTGTGTGCATGCATTGAGAGAGAATTACAAAGCAAATGTAGCAAAATATTGATGATGGTGTATCTGGGTAAAATATATAAATATCTGGATATAGAATTTCCTAGTACTACTCTTGCAATTTTTCTGTAAATTTGAAATTAATTAAAATTTTAAAAGTTTGAAAAAGAAAAAAATATAGAAAGATATATTATCCTTCCACTTCCAAAAAAGAGTTCATTTGTTACTCAACTCCTAAGGCCAGCATGAACCTGGATGATTAACTTGGAAATTTAGTAGATACCCAGGAACTACCCTGATAGTCAAAGACCTGTGGAGAATTACTAAATTACTAAAGAAGAGAAATGGTTCTCTGATTTGGGTTTACAATCTAAAAAAGGCAAGCATTTTAAGTAATCTCTTGGATACCTGTTGGTATTTGCTGGTGTATTTGTTGGTATTTTCTGATGTACTTTTTTTCTTGCTGAGTTAAAAAATTTTTATGGGATTTTGCTCCATGTATGAGGCTGGTGTGGGGCCCCTCTGGTGGTAGCTATAGATGTGTGTCATACCAGAGGAAGTCATCCTGGGAGAAGAGTACATGGTATTAATTATAGCTAAGGCATTATAATGTTGTACACAAGAATTGATTCTAACTAAGCTCCTGCATTCAGAGGTTTGTCCTCTCAGACTGCTTGTCTTTATGCACTTGCCTCCTCCCTGACTGTGCATGAAATCCAGGCTCTTAGGAGGACACAGAACATCCTCACAGACCACATGTTGACTCAGCAGATGTCCTCAGCAGGTACTCAGGTTAAGTCCTTGTGCAAAGAGGAGACAAAACATTTTACTTTATTTTTATAATACCTTCTGCATTCTAAAGGTATGGGAGTGAGGGAGGGTCTCTGTACCTGAAAAGACATTTGTTTCCTGAGCTGGAGCTTGATGACTGTACCCAATTTTGAAGATACAGGCAATTTCTGGGCATAAAAGAAAAAAACCAATTGACTTGGGTGATAGTGGGAGGGGGGTGTTCCTGGGACAAAGAACTACCAACCAATAAGGCTGGGGTGGTTGTGTGCACAGGTTACATGAATGTTTATGACTGAGGTCACATGTATTTTCTCCTCATACAGTGCCAGCTGGTTCTACCTTAGATCTCTCAAGTGCTTACTCAGTATTTCTCTAGGGAAAAATCTGTCCATGTAACATAAATCCCTGGCTACTTTCAGAAAAAAAAGAAAAAGTTTTTGTCTGTAGATGAAATGCAGTACCTGAAAATAAATTACCCCTCCCCACATACCCTTGTAAGAATTTCATTAAGAAAGCAATTTCATAAAAAATTTCCAGCAAATACTCCCAAGCTTCCAGGGCATTGCTGGATTTTGCTGGATTTAGGAGTCACTATTTTAGCCTGCTTCATCCATCTGGCATCCATAAATTCACTTCTAAGCAAAAAGGCACAGTTATCTTCATGCACAATTGTTCTTGCTCCCTCTGACTGGTTCATTTTCTGCTTTATGATTGTCTTGACCTGTTCAAACTTTGTGATCAACATTCACACTTTCCTCTCTGGTCCCCTGATGGCATCCGTTGAGACATGATTGGACAAGACTCCATGTTACCACGGGACTACAGGGCAGAGCTACCAGGACTTGTAAATAGACTTTGTCTGGGTTGCCATCTGTGTAAGTGTCTCCGCACAGGCAGAATATCTAGGTGTTGCTTCCTCCATTATCTATTTAACTAAGAGCCTCAGAGGGGCTCTCTCTGTCCCATCCCCACTTCAGCTGGCAGAACATGAAGATTTCTCTAACCATCAGCAAGTGAGCTGTTAAATATTACTGTTAAAAGGAAGGTGATTATTTTGGTCTTCCTATGTAAGACAAAACTAATTATTTAATACCAAACTTCATCAACTTTGCAGTGTCGTTCAACAATAAGTACCTACCAGTGAATTGCTATAGAGGAAGAACTATACTACAGCCTGGCCTTGGCAGGAGCCACTACATGTGTAATCATGCACCACTTCATAGACTCAGCCTTCCATTATGCCTGATTAACTGCTGTTCAGCTTGTCCCTCAGCTCCTGAGGGGACATAGCCTTAAATTAGCTTAGATATTCAGCCAGGCAGCAATTTGGTGTGGGTCTAAGAAAAGTTACATTGTCTGTACAGGAAATGACCCTAGCTTTAGAAGCATTTTATCACAAAGTGTGTATGGATGTTTGAAAAATCCCTCATTAGCACACATCCTCCAACTCCTTCCCCCTTCTTTTCTTTTAAACACCTCTTCCCTACCTCAAATTGGAAAGGGCTTTTTAGCTGGTGAATGCCCTCCACAATCTAAAGCAATTTACCATTACTAGACAATGTTAGTGGGCTGATAAGTAGGCTGTTATTAGTACTGTGCTGATAGCAGGCTCTAGCTATGGTTTTTTTGGGACTCTTGATAACTTAACTTTGGATGTGAACAGAGTGAGTGAAGTCCTTTATGTCTTTTTTTTCATCCCAAGGGGATTATTTTCTTATCTTTTCTAGTGTTTTCATTCTGTAATTATAACTTCTCTTCCTTCCTTCCTCCTTCCTTCCTCCCTCCCTCCCTCTCCCCCTTCCTTCCTTCTTTCCTTCCTTCCTTCCATCATCAAAGATACTGTAGAACTCCTACTATGTACCAGGCACTATAACGATTGAGAGTTCACTGGTGGATGGAGCCTATAGAAACCAGGCAGATTGGAGAGATACATGTAATTATCAAGGATAGGAGGCTCACAGAAGCTCTACTTGGATCCTCATTCTGCCCTAGTCTTCCTGCTTCTATACTTTTACTTATTAATATATAGTTTTCACCAGGTGAGAAATTCCCCATGTATCTTCCACCAGTGACTTTCCACATGGTCAAGTTTATCTTCTCCTTGAGGATGACTTTCCAGCTTACACTGAGCTTTTACTCTTGAACCCTAACACTTATTTGGCCATAATGTATTCTCGTGGCAACCTGCCTTAGTATCTTTATTGGAATTTTTCTTTTTCTTTTTTAGGTAGAATTGAAATTCTTCAAAAAATGTTTTTTCTTTTTTTTATTAAAGTATAGTTGCTATACAATATTATGTAAGTTACAGGTGTACAATATAGTGATTCACAACTTTTAAAGGCTATACTCAATTTATAGTTATTATAGAATATTGGCTATATCCCCATGTTGTACAATAATCCTTGTAGCTTATTTTATACCTAATAGTTTGTACCTCTTACTCCCCTACCCCTATATCCCCTATATTGTTTCTACTCCCTTCCCTCTCCCCACTGGTAACCACTAGTTTGCTCTTTATATCTGTGAGTCTTGTTTCTTTTTTGTCATATTCACTAGTTTGTTTTATTTTTTTAGATTCTACATATAAGCAATGTTTGTATTTGTCTTTCTCTGTTTGACTTTGACTTATTTCACTTAGCATTATGCCTTCCAAGCCCATCCATGTTGCTGCAAAAGGCAAAATTTCATTCTTTTTTGGCTGAATAATATTCCATTGGTGTGTGGGGGTGTGTGTGTGTATACACACACTACATCCTTTTTATCCATTCATCTGTTGATGGACACTTATTTTGCTTCCATTTCTTGGCAATTATAAATAATGCTGCTATGAACATTGGTGAGCATACATCTTTTAGAATTAGTGGGTTTTTTTTTTTTTCAGATATATACCCAGCAGTGGAATTGTTCTTTGTTGAAATTTGAATTTGTGCCATCATTTATCATTTCATGGTTTTGAATTCTGTTTTCCTATTTAGACTGCAAGTTCCTTTAGGGCAAAGTCTTGTATTTGACTTCCCAAAATTGTATCATGGGAGAAGTGCTATTCTAGATTTCTGGAGTTTAAGTTCTAGTCTCAGTTCTACAACTAACTGGCTTTGTGACTACAAGCCAGCAATCTAGTGTCTTGAGTTTTGAATATTCTAATATAGAAAATACGATGTTTGGATGTGATAATTTTCACAGTCCCTTTAATTCTGGAGTGTCCTACACAGCACCCAACTCAGTGCCTAGAACAGTTCCTTAAACATAGCAGGAATTCAATAAACATCTGAATAATCTTTTGAAACATTGTTCATTATTGTCAAGGGCACTCAAATGTGTATCTCTTTGGATAGGCCACCATTTTTTAAAAGGAATGTTAAACTATTGAGAATGTACTTTATACAAAGATCTTTACTGACAAGAATCAATGGTTTTTCTGATAGTGAGAATAACTATGGAATCAACTCCCAAGCCTGTTTTTAATTACTTGCATGACCCTGGATAAATTATTTGATATCTCTGACCCTCAGTTCTTTCATATGTATTCATAAAATTATGACTGATGCTTGCCTCATAGAGTTGTTTATTATGAAGTAATCTTAGCTTCTACCTTGAGCAGAAGTAGAAGTTAGATATATGTATTATAAATTGCTTGTGTTTTAAATTTTTTGTATTTTAACTTGAAGCTTGGAATAATTTATCCATGATTCTTAAGGAAACAGTGACAAAGGGTTTAGAGTAAATTCTGAATTTTTCAGATGATATTATTTCAAAATCCCATAGATTCATTAAGACAAGATGGCTGCCTTGACTTTCTTTGGCTGGGCTTGTCACTCTTGAGTAGCATCATTACTTCATAAGGTAGGTCAACAAATGGAAAGGCAGTGGCGTAATCAACCACTATTGTTCCTTAGCAAGAACTTTCCATGGTAAGTTGATGGGCCAAAACATTGGAAATAATGGCCATGTACATATTCACACGAGGGTTGAAATAATTGGGAATGTAAGCTACTGCATTTGTGCTTCCATCCCCTAAAAGCACAATTAGTGGATTGAGATCTGGTTTCATTGCCTAGAATCCTCCTGAGATCATTTACTTTCTACCCCTCTATGGCCCCTTTCTCAAGCAATCATAATCAGAAAGGCCAATTTACTTGAAATGAATATGTAGCTTATTTCAGAACTAAATACAATTGGTTATTGGACTGTCAGTCTCTTCCATTTGTGTGGCTGCAATTTTCACTATTAAGAGTCTGCTATTAAAATACCTTCTGTCCATTTATATTAGAATGCAAGGTTCATGTTTAATAATCTTGAGGGAGAATGCCTGGCACTTACTGAATGACCCAGTAGAACCATTCTGGTACTTGGTGTCCTGTATTCATTAAACTGCCTTCTTGGGAAACAGCCAACTATCCCCCAAATAATAGAGAAACCAGATTCCAGGGCTAGTAGCAGTAAATGTTTAAAAGTGAAACATGTTATATTTAAGAGGAAAACTATCCTTAGGGATTTTTCCCTGAAAACTTTAGAAGTAATGACCAAATCACAGCAACAGTCTCACAAACAAACAAGTCCACCTTTGGAGATGCCATTTAAATCAAAGAATACTGGAGAGAACATGTAAATATTAGCCAAACTGACGATTTCTCCTCAAGCAGGCTTGTTCCTTCTGTTTGATAGCAGTAGCTAACACACAGCTCTGAAAGCAGGAGTTTGTTTTATTGAAGAATGTTTGGAACTAAATGGTTGCTTATTTCCTTAAATTGCCAGCAGGTGATCTTCAAAAGACAAGGGTACTCAATTAAAATAAAATAGCATGCAAGCTAAACAATTCATGTTAAGTCCATTCTAGTCTTCCTTCTATTTGTGCTGCTTCTTTATCGTAGCTTCTTTATGATTCTTTCCCTTTCACACTTTCTGGCTAACTTCACTTCTAACCATTCTTAATTCAATTCATCAAATTTCTACTGGAACAATAGTATTTCAGGTTACAGAGGAAGTCAACTATAAATTGATCATTGGATCTATCTTCAAGATTCTCACTCCTCTGTTTGGGTTGCGAAAAGAAGCATTAGCCCATAACCCAAAACATAGTGACACCTGAATAACTGGCCCATCAGGAATATATTTCCTTGGCCTCTTTTATGAATTTTCTTCTGGGATAACTTTTATAATGCTATGAAAGGATGCTGAATATATTTATTATTGTTCTTATACTTTCACCAAGAAATGAGTAGTGGAATGAGGAGAACATGAACAGAAGTGAGGAGACATTACTGGGAACCATAGGAGGTTCTAACAAAGTCAACTTGTCAGATGGCCTTTTAGTATGCCTTCTATGTGACTGCTCATCAAGCTTCATGCTACAGTGAAGGAGGTCCAGGCTCCATTCATATAATTCTGAATGATAGTTGGAAAGGGAGCATCCAGAGCTAACTGCCTAGTTACAGGCAGATCTTAAAGGTTTGGTGGAAGGACTTAAGTCCTCAGAGGGACCCTGACTGAGTCTCAGGGCTCATTAAATTAATTTAGTCGACTTAGTTCTCTAATCTAAGTGTATAGTTTCTGTTTTTATAAATAGTAAGAAAGAATGTCTCATGGAAACAATTTCATGATTGCTTTCCATGTTAATGTTAGAACTAAAAACCTGGGCCAACAATCTCTGGTCAACTTAGTAAGCTATTGCCAATCTATTATCTATAAATTAATTGCTTCTTGCCCTTCTGACTAAACTCATCTGTTATCAATGAAGTAATCTTGTGAAATTATTTATTTTTGTGCATCTCTTGGCATAATAAACTTGAAATGCTTGTTAATCACAGAAAATTTTTATCTATTACTCTTAAATTTTACTTTTTTCGATGTTGAAGGTAAATTGTGGTCTTGCTAGCCAACCATATTATGCTTTTAGACTATATTCTTTTAGGGTTTTTGTCTTTGCAAACTGAAGAATACTATTTCTTAGTCTGTTCTCGTAAAGAAACTCCTTGACCAATTTAATAGCTCTTCTCTGGTTGTCTCTATGCCAATTCTGTTTTCTTGAGCTATAATGACCAAATGATACTCATGACTCTAGATGTGGGTAAAACAGATGAGATAGATAAAATTTTCTGCTCTGTTTCCCATACTCTTCCTAATGATGCTGAGGGTTCTGCAGCCTTCTCAGCCACAAGAGCACTTTGTGCTCATTTCTTACAGTCTACAGTATGACTCTTTTCTGAGTCATAATTGTTCAGATTATTTTGAGAGTAAGGTACACTTCTATCCTTCTGTTGCTACTGAAACATTTGGTAATTACCAGGATCTTTGAAATACTGTAGAAAAACCTCAACCTATTGATCCCAGATTTATTTTCTCCTGTACTATGTTCTTATTTTAATTGAATCGTTTTTTCCCATTTCTAGCATTTGGTCTTCTAACAGAGTGAGGTTTCACGGTAGGAAATGCTTTATAGAAGTTAGTATATTAAATGCACTTTTACCTCATTAATGTTTTATTCTCCATAACATAATGTTTATAATGTTTCCATTAAACATATAAATAAACATTGTATGTTTAATGTTCCAATGAAGAGGACAGAAATGAGAGGCAGAAAATATGGGATTTGGTTCAGATAAAGTCTAAACAGGGCAATGTTAAGTTCTTTCTATCTGAAAGTCTCAGCAGCATCATTTTCAAGTTAAAGAATGTAATTCTTTATTGACATTGCGAAATTAATAGCATGATGACTGTGGGATATCTTTGAAAAGAAAGAACTATTTAGATTTAATTGATGGGTCAAAGGAAGTTTACATACTGGTTAAGGCAGTGTCACATACTAGTTAACAAAAGGGTTCCCTGGACTCAGACTTAAGTTAGACTCTGAGTTCACCACATATTGGCTCAGTGACCTTGGGTATGTTGAAATTTTAAAGTCTGCTATGCCATTTGTATCTTGGAGATAATGGTAATATTTATCTCACAGGTTGTCATGAAGATTAAAAAAGGGAATACATGTAAAACACTTAGCATAGCATCTGGCATAAAATAACTGCTAAATATACTAGCTATAATAATAATAATTACTGCTATTACTATTATTGATATAGGGTCTCAGGGTTTTTCAGTAGAACTGATTATTGAAATTTATTGACTATGATAGAAGGTAATTGAATTAAAGTTTGAATGCTTATAAATTAACCCAAGGAAAAATGTTTCCAATTACTATTTTATATATCAAAGTAATTATAGCCAGTAGAGGAAGACAAACACATAAAATATTACAATGCAATAAGATAAGGACTATCTTAGAGGTATGAACAAATGTCTGGGGTACCCCGTGATTATTGTGGATATCTATCATTTTCAAGACTTATTTTGGGGGAATAGGGCCTATATGTTCCTCTGAGGATCTTGATTTCACCCTTGACTCCAAAGTTGGGGACTTAACCCTGGCCTGGCCAATTAGAGCATTGTATCCTGCTCACCATGGTAATTGTTTCAGAGAGGGGCACATGACTGTGAAAATCAGGTGTAGGACTTGGTTTAAACTTTTGGGAGAGATCCTTTTTATTCTTTCCTGGACTCTTAACTGTGAGGATGGAAGCCTGGCATTGTTGGCATTCATATTGGTGTGATAAAGCAAGATCTTATTTGTCAATGGAAATAATACAAAGGACTATGGAACAGATGGAGAGAACAGGTCCTGATGACACTGAAAATTACAGCTGTAAATGTCTTTATGTTTACGCCAGCATGAGTTGGGTTTTTTGTTTTGTTTTTGCGGTACGTGGGCCTCTCACTGCTGTGGTCTCTCCCGCTGCGGAGCACAGGCTCCGGACGCACAGGACCAGTGGCCGTGGCTCACGGGCCCAGCCGCTCCGCGGCATGTGGGATCTTCCCGGACTGGTGCACGAACCCGTGTCCCCTGCATCAGCAGGCAGACTCTCAACCACTGTGCCACCAGGGAAGCCCGTGAGTTGGGTTTTTGATTGCTTGCAATCAAGAAAGTCTTGGCATGTGTAATAACTAATTTTACGTGGACAATTAAGAAATGTTCTGTATGGATTGATTCTAATGTCACCAGAGGAGATGGAATAGAGGAAATTCAGAAATAGGCAGTCTTCTAAGGCAGAGAGAATAGCAGGGCCAAGGTACATATGTATGAAAAGGCTTTTGGACAATGTATTATCATCACGGCCAAAGCTTCTAACTTTCTGACAGTAATGCTTGGACTAGCCAGTTTAGTTATATTCATGGATGTCATGGTACGGTTTAAAGAAAATGCGCTTGAGAGAAAGTTTAAATCCAGGATATGTCAATAATTAAGTGGTGACCCTAGGCTGTTACCTACACTCATTGAAACTCACTTTTCCATTCTTTGCTATGAGCATAAAACTACCTATGTTTTATAGATTTTTTTGAAGATTAAATTAAAATTAAATATGGTGAGCTCCTAAAACAGCTCCTGCCTGCCCCAAGGGAGAGGTGCTCCATGAACATATGATTTATACTGACTTCTAATTCTAGTCACTGGAGGAATGACATCTTCTGATTAACTTAATGTTAAACAAAAACCCCTTTGTGCTTTGACATTTTTGCTGGAAACCTTTATAGATTATGTTGGTTCAACTTCTTGTCTTACAGTTGGGTATGTTAAACATTAACAAATATCTCTTTGAAGAGTAAGGATCTGTCACTGTGCCCCAGCATGACTGCTTTCAGAAGCAGATGATAATCCTTACGGTGTCATAGATGTGGATTATTGGGCAAAAATCTCTCATGACTCCTGTATTCCAAAACCATGGAATATTTCTAAACTAAAATTTCAATAGGACTTTTTATTAGTGTGTCTTGCTTGCTTCTGATGAAAGCAAATAATAAAGTAGAATTTTGGTAGAGGGCCCAGAACCAGTTGGGTACTATTTAACCCATGTTTTGCTATTAGTTCATTCTCTTTTCATCTAAGACTAGGAATAGCCCACAAATGTTTCATATCAGTAAAATGCTAACCTTTGAAAGTCAAGACTTTTCCTCAAATCTTTACTTGACTAGATTTGCAACTTCTACTCAACTTCAATTCTTTAGTATTTATTGAGCACATAGTATGTGAAGACCATGTTCTGGACGATGTCTGCCAGAAGTGGGGTGCAGGTTTATTGGATGAAGCTGTTGTAGTTGAAAATGTATCAGTTGTCACAGTGTAGGAGAAAATTTAAAAAATATATTTAGATCAGTGATTTTCAAAATTTCTGTGATTGTAATCTAGAATTAAAAATTCATTATATATTTATATATACATATGTGTGTATATTAATGCAATATGTAATACATCATATATATATGTGTGTGTGTGTGTGTGGTATGTGTATGCACATAAACGCGTGTGTGTGTGTATAAACTGAAACAAAAATTTCTTGATTTAATGTTCATCTTACTCCTTGAATACAATCTGACACTTTCTGTTCTGTTCTATGCAATACTATTTCATTTTTAAAAAGCTGTAAATGCTGGTCAGCAACCCTTTAAATTTATTTTGAAACTCATGAATAAGTGGCAAACTGATATAGACAAGCTAAGAATCATCATTCAGGTGACAATTATGTACAGCGAACTACTCTTTCTTGATTGACTTTTATTACATTCAGCTAGGAAAGACCTTCCTTGGAGGAGAAATTGACCTAACATATGTAGATCACCTCAGATTGACTAAGGAGAATATTTGGACCCAGTTTGACAGACTGCATGTTTGGGCATAAACTGGCTTAGTTAGTAAACCACAGGAACCAAGATTCTAATGTAACTCCTGACCACTTATCACTATTTAGTTGAATGTGGGCCTTGAAGGCATAAAAGAAATCATCAAAATTAAATATAGCACTGCTCAACAAAGTGAAAAGATGAAATTATGTGATAATTGAGAAAATGTTGGGACATGAGTCTTACAGTAAAGAGAAATAACTCACTGGTTTGCAGTGCTAATATATGAATCTTGGTGCTTTGGTTGCAGTATGCTAACAATCCTGAAATTTCATGTTTAGCTGGATAATCAAATCTAACAGGTGGATTCTGCTTCCCTTGTAATATTGTTCTTCTTAACCTTCTCTTCTATGCAGGTGCTCAAGTTTCCCCTTGCCGCCCCACAGGCAAAGGGGGACTCTAATGAACTGGCTCTGAAGATAGAGCACATTCTACTTGGGCTCTTGTCTCTTACAAGTGAAAAGCTAAGCAAATCCCCACAGTGTATTGCAATTCTAATAGGACTATTAGATGCCATGCCCTGACATCCAGAGGGGCTCCTTGTGCCACTTGCTCCTGGTCTGTTAGAACTGACTGCCTCGGCAAACGGGAGATGAACCATGAGGTGAACAATTGTAATCCACAGAATGGCTACCTAGTTAACATTTTCCTGGTTTTAAACAGTCAAATGTCATAGGATATACAAATTTCTCAGTACAACATTTTTCAGGTCACTGTTTATAGGAAAAATTATACTTACATTCCCAAAGCCCAATACAACATTAACGATACATTAGACAAGAGAAGTTTTGAATTATATTCCAGATGCAATTGGTAGAATGCCAGAAGCACATGTGGGCATTTTAGAAATTGCAACAAATGTCCATAGATACGATGGAGGTGCTAGATCTAGGAGAAGATGGGCCACTCCAGGCACAGAAACTCCTTGCTAACAACCACATGAATTGTTTTGATTGGGAAGCCATTTTTTAAGCATGTCCATCTTAACATGACAATTTGCTACATATATCTTGGCATTTTACTATGTTTTACTATGCTTGGGGATTTCAGGTTGACATTAACATAAATTGTTACCATTTAAATATTTGCACAGAATATCTGATTTTTGGAAACACATAGCAAGAGTTGCCTGTAATTATAATAGTAAATTAATAATAAGTTACAGTAACTAAAACTTTAATTTGAGTTGTGATAAAATGTTAATGCCTAGAGTTCTCACTTCTGTGAAGTCTGTAACCGTTTGAATTTCTCTGAAATTTATTTTGGTATGTGATATAAAGTTACACTTGTTTAAAATGGTTAAGATCAAACTCTCTCTAATGTCTTTTGTTGAAGAGGCCATTTATATATATCATGGATTTATGCTGTTTCTTAATCATATTTTCAGTTAATGCACATTTTCTCAACCTTGGCATTACTGACATTTTAGCCTGGATCATTTTTTATTGCACGTTGTAGGATGTTTGGCAGCTTCCGTGGGCTCTACCACTGGAAGCCAATAGCATCCCCCAAGCTGTGATAAGCAAAGATGTCTCCAGACATTGCCAAATGTGCCCTGAGGCCTCAGTTAATAAGCATTAAGTCACTGCATCAGTTAGGGTCCTGACAGGAAACAGATGGTGCACTTTCATGGCGTAAATGAAGTGTGTAATAAGGGAACTGTCTGTAAAGGTACAGACAGGCATAAGGAAATTCAGTAAGGGGCAATGGAGCACCTCGGGGCTGGTAAGAGTGAGGAAGGTTACCATATCTGGGCCTGAAGGGCAAGGGATGGGAGAAACTACAGAACACAGCAGAGTATAAGACAGGACTACATGACAGAAGCTGTGCCTTCTGTAAAGTGACAAACTGGCCACTAAAAATTTGGCAAGGAGATAGTTGGGAGAAAAAATGCCTCAACTTGAATCTCCAGTGGTGCCTCCCATTTCTTGAACTTAACCATAAACCAGAGGAAAAGGGAGCCTTTGATGCAATGCTGAAAGATCAGTCCCTTGAGACCCCTAGCAAGATGGAGAAGGGCAAAGATTAGATCTGGTACAGCAAAGGAAGAATATTCAACACATGTTCATATTAATACTGTGTTGATTATTGCCTCTGCTCCAAATTATTGCCATTACTTATAGCTTTATAATACATTTTAATACCTTATAGACAAATTTCACCACCACCAGTTCTCCTCCTCCTTTTCTTCCTCCTCCTCCTTCTTCTTCAAATGTTGTCTCCTATTTATGAAAAACTATTATATTGATTTTCCTAATATTTTTTTGCAGTCTTTTCTTCTGGATTCATTTTCTGTCTTCCTAGGATAGAAGGTCTGTTGGTAGTAAATGTTCTATGTATCATTTAAGATAGGTGAAGCTATGCCACAGTCAGAAAAACCCTGTAAATTTCAATTCCTTAACACAAAGTTTATTCTTTGACTTGCAAAGTCCAATGTGAATCAGGTGACTCCATGACTGCTGCTTCATGTGGAGGTGTTTTTCTCTTTTTTTTTTTTTTTTTTAAACATCTTTATTGGGGTATAATTGCTTTACAATCGTGTGTTAGTTTCTGCTTTACAACAAAGTGAATCAGCTATACATATACATATGTTCCCATATGTCTTCCCTCTTGCGTCTCCCTCCCTCCCACTCTCCCCATCCCACCCTTCCAGGCTGTCACAAAGCCCCGAGCTAATATCCCTGTGCCTTGCGGCTGCTTCCCCCCAGCTATCTACCTTACTACGTTTGTTAGTGTGTATATGTCCATGACTCTCTCTCGCCCTGTCAAAACTCACCCTTCCCCCTCCCCATATCCTTAAGTCCGTTCTCCAGTAGGTCTGCGTCTTTATTCCTATCTTACCCCTAGGTTCTTCATGACATTTTTTTCCCTTAAATTCCATATATATGTGTTAGCATACGGTATTTGTCTTTTTCTTTCTGACTTACTTCACTCTGTATGACAGATTCTAGGTCTATCCATCTCATTACAAATAGCTCAATTTCATTTCTTTTTAAGGCTGAGTAATATTCCATTGTGTATATGTGCCACATCTTCTTTATCCATTCATCCGATGATGGGCGCTTAGGTTGTTTCCATGTCCTGGCTATTGTAAATAGAGCTGCAATGAACATTTTGGTACATGACTCTCTTTGAATTTTGGTTTTCTCAGGGTATATGCCAAGTAGTGGGATTGCTGGGTCATATGGTAATTCTATTTGTAGTTTTTTAAGGAACCTCCATACTGTTCTCCACAGTGGCTGAACCAATTCACATTCCCACCAGCAGTGCAAGAGTGTCCCCTTTTCTCCACACCCTCTCCAGCATTTATTGTTTCTAGATTTTTTGATGATGGCCATTCTGACTGGTGTGAGATGATATCTCATTGTAGTTTTGATTTGCATTTCTCTAATGATTAATGATGTTGAGCATTCTTTCATGTGTTTGTTGGCATTCTGTATATCTTCTTTGGAGAAATGTCTATTTAGGTCTTCTGCCCATTTTTGGATGGGGTTGTTTGTTTTTTTGTTATTGAGCTGCATGAGCTGCTTGTAAATTTTGGAGATTAATCCTTTGTCAGTTGCTTCATTTGCAAATGTTTTCTCCCATTCTGAGGGTTGTCTTTTGGTCTTGGTTATCGTTTCCTTTGCTGTGCAAAAGCTTTGAAGTTTCATTAGGTCCCATTTGTTTATTTTTGTTTTTATTTCCATTACTCTAGGAGGTGGGTCAGAAAGGATCTTGCTGTGATTTATGTCATAGAGTGTTCTTCCTATGTTTTCTTCTAAGAGTTTGATAGTTTCTGGCCTTACATTTAGGTCTTTAATCCATTTTGAGCTTATTTTTGTGTATGGTGTTAGGGAGTGATCTAATCTCATACTTTTACATGTACCTGTCCAGTTTTCCCAGCACCATTTATTGAAGAGGCTGTCCTTTCTCCACTGTACATTCCTGCCTCCTTTATCAAAGATGAGGTGTCCATATGTGCATGGGTTTATCTCTGGGCTTTCTATCCTGTTCCACTGATCTATCTTTCTGTTTTTGTGCCAGTACCATACTGTCTTGATTACTGTTGCTTTGTAATATAGTCTGAAGTCAGGGAGCCTTATTCCTCCAGCTCCTTTTTTCGTTCTAAAGATTGCTTTGGCTATTCGGGGTCTTTTGTGTTTCCATACAAATTGCGAAATTTTTTGTTCTAGTTCTGTGAAAAATGCCAGTGGTAGTTTGATAGGGATTGCATTGAATCTGTAGATTGCTTTGGGTAGTAGAGTCATTTTCACAATGTTGATTCTTCCCATCCAAGAACATGGTATATCTCTCCATCTATTTGTATCATCTTTAATTTCTTTCATCAGTGTCTTATAATTTTCTGCATACAGGTCTTTCGTATCCTTAGGTAGGTTTATTCCTAGATATTTTATTCTTTTTGTTGCAATGGTAAATGGGAGTGTTTTCTTGATTTCACTTTCAGATTTTTCATCATTAGTATATAGGAATGCCAGAGATTTCTGTGCATTAATTTTGTATCCTGCTACTTTACCAAATTCATTGATTAGCTCTAGTAGTTTTCTGGTAGCATCTTTAGGATTCTCTATGTATAGTATCATGTCATCTGCAAACAGTGACAGCTTTACTTCTTCTTTTCCGATTTGGATTCCTTTTATTTCCTTTTCTTCTCTGATTGCTGTGGCTAAAACTTCCAAAACTATGTTGAATAAGAGTGGTGAGAGTGGGCAACCTTGTCTTGTTCCTGATCTTAGTGGAAATGCGTTCAGTTTTTCACCATTGAGGATGATGTTTGCTGTGGGCTTGTCATATATGGCTTTTATTATGTTTAGGAAAGTTCCCTCTATGCCTACTTTCTGGAGGGTTTTTATCATAAATGGGTGTTGAATTTTGTTGAAAGCTTTCTCTGCATCTATTGAGATGATCATATGGTTTTTCTCCTTCAATTTGTTAATATGGTTTATCACATTGATAGATTTGCGTACATTGAAGAATCCTTGCATTCCTGGAATAAACCCCACTTGATCATGGTGTATGATCCTTTTAATGTGCTGTTGGATTCTGTTTGCTAGTATTTTGTTGAGGATTTTTGCATCTATGTTCATCAGTGATATTGGCCTGTAGTTTTCTTTCTTTGTGACATCCTTGTCTGGTTTTGGTATCAAGGTGATGGTGGCTTCGTAGAAGGAATTTGGGAGTGTTCCTCCCTCTGCTATATTTTGGAAGAGTTTGAGAAGGATAGGTGTTAGCTCTTCTCTAAACGTTTGATAGAATTCACCTGTGAAGCCATCTGGTCCTGGGCTTTTGTTTGTTGGAAGGTTTTTAATCACAGTTTCAATTTCAGTGCTTGTGATTGGTCTGTTCATATTTTCTATTTCTTCCTGATTCAGTCTTGGCAGGTTGTGCATTTCTAAGAATTTGTCCATTTCTTCCAGATTGTCCATTTTATTGGCATAGAGTTGCTTGTAGTAATCTCTCATGATCTTTTGTTTTTCTGCAGTGTCAGTTGTTACTTCTCCTTTTTCATTTCTAATTCTATTGATTTGAGTTTTCTCCCTTTTTTTCTTGATGAGTCTGGCTAGTGGTTTATCTATTTTGTTTATCTTCTCAAAGAACCAGCTTTTAGTTTTATTGATCTTTGCTATCGTTTCCTTCATTTCTTTTTCATTTATTTCTGATCTGATTTTTATGATTTCTATCCTTCTGTTAGCTTTGGGGTTTTTTTGTTCTTCTTTCTCTAATTGCTTGAGGTGCAAGGTTAGGTTGTTTATTCGAGATGTTTCCTGCTTCTTAAGGTGGGCTTGTATTGCTATAAACTTCCCCCTTAGAACTGCTTTTGCTGCATCCCATAGGTTTTGGGTCGTTGTGTCTCCATTGTCATTTGTTTCTAGGTATTTTTTAATTTCCTCTTTGATTTCTTCAGTGATCACTTCATTATTAAGTAGTGTATTGTTTAGCCTCCATGTGTTTGTATTTTTTACAGATCTTTTCCTGTAATTGATATCTAGTCTCATGGCGTTGTGGTCGGAAAAGATACTTGATACAATTTCAGTTTTCTTAAATTTACCAAGGCTTGATTTGTGACCCAAGATATGATCTATCCTGGAGAATGTTCCATGAGCACTTGAGAAAAATGTGTATTCTGTTGTTTTTGGATGGAGTGTCCTATAAATATCAATTAAGTCCATCTTGTTTAATGTATCATTTAAAGCTTGTGTTTCCTTATTTATTTTCATTTTGGATGATCTGTCCATGGGTGAAAGTGGGGTGTTAAAGTCCCCTACTATGAATGTGTTACTGTTGATCTCCCCTTTTATGGTTGTTAGTATTTGCCTTATGTATTGAGGTGCTCCTATGTTGGGTGCATAAATATTTACAATTGTTATATCTTCTTCTTGGATCGATCCCTTGATCATTATGTAGTGTCCTTCTTTGTCCCTTTTAATAGTCCTTATTTTAAAGTCTATTTTGTCTGATATGAGAATTGCTACTCCAGCTTTCTTTTGGTTTCCATTTGCATGGAATATCTTTTTCCATCCCCTTACTTTCAGTCTGTATGTGTCTCTAGTTCTGAAGTGGGTCTCTTGTAGACAGCATATATAAGGGTCTTGTTTTTGTATCCATTCAGCCAATCTGTGTCTTTTGGTGGGAGCATTTAGTCCATTTACATTTAAGGTAATTATCGATATGTATGTTCCTATTTCCATTTTATATATTGTTTTGGGTTCGCTACTATAGGTCATTTCCTTCTCTTGTGTTTCGTGTCTAGAGAAGTTCCTTTAGCATTTGTTGTAAAGCTGGTTTGGTGGTGCTGAACTCTCTCAGCTTTTGCTTGTCTGTAAAGGTTTTATTTTCTCCATCAAATGTGAATGAGATCCTTGCTGGGTAGAGTAGTCTTGGTTTCAGGCTATTCTCCTTCATCACTTTCAGTATGTCCTGCCACTCCCTTCTGGCTTGTAGGGTTTCTGCTGAGAGATCAGCTGTTAACCTTATGGGGATTCCCTTGTGTGTTATTTGTTGTTTTTCCCTTGCTGCTTTTAATATGCTTTCTTTGTATTTAATTTTTGACAGTTTGATTAATATGTGTCTTGGCGTGTTTCTCCTTGTATTTATCCTGTATGGGACCCTCTGTGCTTCCTGGACTTGATTAACTATTTCCTTTCCCATATTAGAGAAGTTTTCAACTATAATCTCTTCAAATATTTTCTCAGTCCCTTTCTTTCTTTCTTCTTCTTCTGGAACCCCTATAATTCGAATGTTGGTGCGTTTCATGTTGTCCCAGAGGTCTCTGAGACTGTCCTCAGTTCTTTTCATTCTTTTTTCTTTATTCTGCTCTGCAGTAGTTATTTCCACTACTTTATCTTCCAGGTCACTTATCCGTTCTTCTGCCTCAGTTATTCTGCTATTGATCCTATCTAGAGTGATTTTAATTTCATTTATTGCATTGTTCATCGTTGCTTGTTTCATCTTTAGTTCTTGTAGGTCCTTGTTAACTGTTTCTTGCATTTTGTCCATTCTACTTCCAAGATTTTGGATCATCCTTACTATCATTATTCTGAATTCTTTTTCAGGTAGATTGCCTATTTCCTCTTCATTTGTTAGGTCTGGTGGGTTTTTATCTTGCTCCTTCATCTGCTGTGTGTTTTTTTGTCTTCTCATTTTGCGTATCTTACTGTGTTTGGGGTCTCCTTTTTGCAGGCTGCACTTTCGTAGTTCCCGTTGTTTTTGATGTCTGTCTCCAGTGGCTAAGGTTGTTTCAGTGGGTTGTGTAGGCTTCCTGGTGGAGGGGACTAGTGCCTGTGTTGTGCTGGATGAGGCTGGATCTTGTCTCTCTAGTGGGCAGGTTCACGTCTGGTGGTGTGTTTTGGGGTGTCTGTGGCCTTATTATGATTTTAGGCAGCCTCTCTGCTAATGGGTGGGGTTGTGTTCCTGTTTTGCTAGTTGTTTGGCATAGGTTGTCCAGCACTGTGGCTTGCTGGTCGTTGAGTGAAGCTGGGTGCTGGTGTTAAGATGGAGGTCTCTGGGATATTTCCACCGTTTAATATTATGTGGAGCTGGGAGGTCTCTTGTTGACCAGTGTCCTGAAGTTGGCTCTCCTACCTCAGAGGCAGAGCCCTGACTCCTGGCTGGAGCACCAAGAGCCTTTCATCCACACAGCTCAGAATAAAAGGGAGAAAAAGTAGGGAGAATTAGTAGAAGTATGAGTAAAGAAAGAGGGAAAGGAGGAAAGGAAGGAAGGAAGAAAGAAGCAAAGAAGGAAAGAAAGGAGGGAGGGAGGGAGGGAGGAAGGAAGGAAGGAGGGAAAGAAGGAAAAAAAAGACAGAAAGAAAGATGATACAGTAAAAATAAAATAAAGTATAATATAGTTATTGAATTAAAAAATATTTAGAAAAAAAAAAGGGATGGATAGAACCTTAGGACAAATGTTGGAAGCAAAGCTATACAGAGAAAATCTTACACAGAAGCATACACATACACCTTCACAAAAAGAGGTAAAGGGGGAAAAATCATAAATCCTGCTCCCTGAGACCACCTCCTCAGTTTGGGGTGATTCGTTGTCTAAAGGAGGGAGGGAAGGAAGGAAAGAAAGAAAGAACGAAGGTAAAGTATAATAAAGTTATTACAATTAAACTTAATTATTAAGAAAAGGAATTTTAAAAAAAAAGTCATGGACGGATAGAGCCCTAGGACAAATGGTGGAAGCTAGAGTATACAGACTAGATGTCACACAGAAGCATACACGTACACATTCACCAAAAGAGGAAAAGGGAAAAAAATCATAGATCTCGCTCCTAAATTCCACCTCTTCAATTTGGGATCATTCCTTGTCTATTCAGGTATTCCACAGATGCAGGGTATATCAAGTTGATTGTGGAGCTTTAATCCGCTGCTTCTGTGGCTGCTGGGAGAGATTTCCCTTTCTCTTCTTTGTTCTCACAGCTCACAGGAGCTCAGCTTTGGATTTGGCCCTGCCTCTGCGTGTAGGTCGCTGGAGGGCGTCTGTTTTTTCGCTCAGACAGGACGGGGTTAAAGGAGCCGCTGATTCGGGGCCTCCGGCTCACTCAGGCCGGGGGTTGGGGGATGGGGGAAGGAGGGGCACTTCGTGCGGGGCCGGCCTGCGGCGGCAGAGGCAGCGTGACGTTGCGGCAGAGGCCGGCGTGACGTTGCACCAGCCTGAGGCCCGCCGTGCGCTGTCCCGGGGAAGTTGTCCCTGGATCCCGGGAACCTGGCAGTGGCGGGCTGCACAGGCTCCGCGGAAGAGGGGTGTGGAGAGTGACCTGTGCTCGCACACAGGCCCCTTGGTGGCGGCAGCAGCAGCCTTAGCGTCTCCCGCCCGTCTCTGGGCTCCGCGGTTTTAGCCGCGGCTCGCGCCCGTCTCTGGGGTTTGCGCTTTCAGCCGCGGCTCGCGCCCGTCTCGGGGGTTCGCGCTTTTAGCCGCGGCTCGCGCCCGTCTCGGGGGCTCGCGCCCTCAGCCGCGGCTCGCGCCCGTCTCTGGAGTTCCTTTAAGCAGCGCTCTTAAACCCCTCTCCTCGCGCACCAGGAAACAAAGAGGGAAGAAAAAGTCTCTTGCCTCTTCGGCCAGTGCAGGCTTTTCCCCGAACTCCCTCCCGGCTAGTCGTGGTGCACTAACCCCTTCAGGCTATGTTCAAGCCGCCAACCCCAGTCCTCTCCCTGAGCTCTGTCCGAAACCCGAGCCTCAGCTCGCAGCCCCGCCCGCCCCGGCGGGTGAGCAGACAAGCCTCTCGGGTTGGTGAGTGCCGGTCGGCACCGATCGTCTGTGCAGGAATCTCCCCGCTTTGCCCTCCGCACCCGTCGCTGTGCACTACTCCGCAGTCCCGAAACTTCCCCCTCTGCCTCCCGCAGTCTCCGCCCGCGGAGGGGCTTCCTAGTGTGTGGAAACTTTTCCTCCTTCACAGCTCCCTCCCACTGGTGCAGGTGCCGTCCTTATTCTTTTGTCTCTGTTTTTTCTTTTGCCCTACCCAGTTACGTGGGGAGTTTCTTGCCTTTTGGGAGGTCTGAGGTCTTCTGCCAGCCTTCAGTAGGAGTTCTGTAGGAGTTGTTCCACGTGTGGATGTATTTCTGGTGTATCCGTGGGGAGGAAGGCGATCTCCGCGCCTTACTCTTCCGCCATCTTCAAGGTCCCCCCCACAATCTTTTCTCTTTACGGCAATGATTACGAGGTAATCTCGCCTACACAGCTAAAATGCAGCTGGAGGAGGTCATGGAGAGGACATAAGGGCTGGGTGCACGGAGAAGCGGGCCCAGGCAATTCCACGACTCGACCATCGGGCTAGCCGAAGCGCCTTCCTCACATCCTGGTCTGGAGGTGTTTTTGATAAAAGGCTTATTTGAAAGTACTTCTAGGTTGGCAGATATTTTGTCTCAGCAGTCTGAAGATAAAAGTCTTCTGCTTTGCATTTCTGTTGCTGCTGTTGAGAAACCAGGTAGGAGTGTAATTGTTATTTCTTTGTAGATGAGCTGTCTTTCCCACTCACAGTACACCCCACCCACCCCCAGTTGCTTTAAAGTCTTTAATTTTAGTGACCTGCAATTTAACTCTGATAGATCTGAGTGTGTATTTCATTTAATTATTCCTCTTGGGATTCTCTCAGCTTCATGAAGCTGAGGTCGTGTGTCTTTCACTTATTTTGGAAATGCATCAGATTTTATTTCTTGAATATTAACTCTTTCTCACTCTTTCTATCATATCTTTCTAGATCTTGGATCAAATGTATGTTAGATTTTTCATTATAGTTTCCCTGGGTCCTAGCAGTTCTTTCCATTTTCTGACCATTTATCTCTCTGTACTGCATTCTTGGTGATTTTTTTTTTTAGGTTTATGTTTTAGTTAATTTATTTTCTATTCAGTTAATGCGTCCTTTGGTTTTCTAATTTGAGTGATAATATTTTTTATTTTTACAACTCTTTTGTTTCTTCTTCAACTTCAACTGGTCACTCACTCCAGATCATAATTTTGATACAAACTTATATTTCTCTAAGCATTTAAAAAATATATACATACTTTTTCTTTCCTGATAATTCCAACATCCTTCATCTTTATGGGCCAGATTTTGTGTGTGTATGTAAGTGTGTGTGTGTTTCCCTTGCTAACTCTCTGCTTGGGGTGGTTTATTTCATTATGTGTTTTGTGATTTTTGATTGTGATTTCATAATACTTGAAGCTCTATCTATGGAAATTCTTGATACCTTTTGGAATATCAGCTCCCTTCAGAGTTCTCCATCTGACTTAGCACATTGCAGAGGCCATTGACTTTACCTTCCTTCCCAAAGCCCACAAAACCAGATAACAGGAGACAACCAGGGATTGGAAGGTGCCCTCAAAATAGCCATCAGCATGTGTCTGCATTCATGATGTCATGCACTATTCTTTGAATTTTTCTGTAGTTTTGACATTTTCAAATAAAAATTTGGGAAAATGTAATTAAATTACTTTAAAAAGATTAAATTGACTCTAGATATCCCCTAACTAAAAAAAATAAAAATATAAAAGGAGGTGGATGTTTTATAGAATAGGAATAATCTGCTTACTTTTTCAAAGAAGGAGCTTTTGTAGTTATTAATTCTACTGCTTCTCTTTCTTTAATTCTATCTTTTAACTTGTGATTTCTGCTTCATCTTTATTTTTTTCTCTTTTTCTCTTGCTGTTTTGGTAGGGCTTGTTCTTTTTATAAATACTGATTTTAATTTTTTAATTTATTTTAAAAATAAGTAATCTTACACAATTTTCTCCAAATCAAACTTTGGCTACTTCTTAGAAGTTTTGATAGTATTGTAATGATTTTCATCTTTTCTAAATAGTATTTTATTTGTAAAATTTTAACTGATAAAATCATAATAAAAGTATATGCATTTGGAAACTTTGGTGTATATATAGATAAATATGAAAATGCACATACCATAATATTCTGTATATATGGGTAAATATAAAATATAGAAAAATATGAAAATAAACATTAATTATTATTCCAGCCCCTTCTCCATTTTGAGAATTACCATTGACATTTTTATGTATATCCTTCTAGTCTTTTTATCCACAAAACATAAACTTTTATGTTTGTTTTAAATAAAATTGAGATCTCATTAAGGTTTTGTATTCTGATTTACATCATATTTTTCTATGTCATCATATATTCTTCTAGAAAATGGTATTAATAGCTATATATCTGTCTATCATGTGCATGTATTTTATTAAATCAATCCCCTCTTTTTAGTTATCTAGATTGTTTTAATTTTTTTGCTATGATGAATTACATAATAATATATGTCTTTATACATAAATCTTAGTATACACTTAGGATTATTTTCTTAAAATGAATTTCTAGACACAAATTGTCAGACAAAATTAGATAAACATTTTTAAGGCTTTTGATATATAAGATTAAATTGTCTTATAGAAAAGTTGTACAAATCATGCAACCACCAGCTGTCCATGTTAGAATGTGCATTTCATATCCAGGAGAACAGTTTAAAGAAAATCTTTGCCAGCTTGGTTGGTGTCATGTGGTACCATCTTGTCTTGATTTGAATTTAATTTTTAGTACTAGTGATTTTTATTATGTTTTTCTTATGTTTGTTGATTATTGATTTTTCTTTTTATGTCTGTGCCTGTTTTTATGTGCTTTCTTTTGGGACATTCATGTTTTTCTAGCAAATTTATATGATATTTTATATATAAAGGATGTTAACTCTGTCATTATGTTACAAATATATTAAAGAAATTTTAAAAATTTGTTAAAATGTGAAGAAATTAAAAATTTTTAAACAATAAAAATAATCAATTTTAAAATTGTGTCTTCCTTTTTCTTTCCTGCTTGGAGAAATCTTCCCCACTTTGTGAGGAACTAAATATTCACTAATATCTTCCTCCATTTCTTTCATATTAATCATGCGTTTAAAGTTTTACTCATTCTGAAATAAATTTTAGTATATATTATAAGGTAGTAATCCAAATTTATATGTTTCCATGCACTTAATTAATGACATTAATTTCCTCCACTAATTTAAACTCCCACTTTTATCATATTGTAAATTATAGTTTTGTTAGCCTTCATTGACCAGGATTTAAATAGGAAGGTGCTTTTGAATTTCTAAACTTTAGTAAAAAACTTGCTGTATCCAGAGACTATGGCATCTGCAATTTCCATATTTTGTCATTTGTTGAGTTTGTCTATTGTAACTCAATATTAACTAAAGTTTAGTCAATGTTCAATATATTCTTACATAGAAGATACATACTATACCTATATAGTTTAAAGACACTACTATTCATTCAATTCTATTTATTTTATTGTTCAACTTATCTATAATAATAAATCCAATCTTTCCTTGTTAAAGGAAGTTTAATGGTTAAGTTTAATAAACTTTAAAAAATTACTTGGTAAGATTTTTATTTAAGGATAGTATCCGAGGTTCTTTCTAGTGTAATGCACCTTATTAGCACATGGCTAGTGTTAATGGTATCCACTAATCAAATTGTAATGAAATGTATACAGTTCTTGTCTCACTGTGATTTCTCTGGGGGCAAAAGTCATGCCTTCCTTGACCTTATCCTGGTACATTATTTGCAGGCAATAAACACTTTTAAAATGCAGTTGAATTTTACCCAAGTTAAACTCAGTGTGATCCTGCAAGAGGAAATTCCTAAAGAGAGTATAACCCAGAAATAGTAAAGAAAATCATTGTGTCCTTGATGCTAGATTAATGGTCATTGAGTAGAAAATGACAGGCCTTCAGAGATCTGGTCACTGTTTCTTACCCCAAACACACACAGGTCTTCTGTCTACACCCATAAGGTTGCCCTATGATGAACTCAGTCTTAACAGTGGGTTGAATATGGTTGGCCTCAGATAGGAATTTCTCTTCCTAGAAAAATAGATGTTTATCAAATCAACTATAGTACTGTTATTGAGGTAACCTTCCCAGAAAACTGTACATTAACCCAGAAGTAGAGCCAAGAGCCTTCTCAACTCCAGACAATAAAGATCACTGCTGACGTCCTCATCTGGGCAAGCCCTCATGGGACTTGAAAGACACACTTCTGCCCCTTCTGTAATAAATTTAAGCATATAATTCTTTTTTTAAAATAAAATTAATTAATTTTTGGCTGTGCTGGGTCTTTGTTGCTGCACACGGGCTTTCTCTAGTTGCAGCGAGCGGGGCTACTCTTTGCTGCGGTGTGTGGGCTTCTCATTGTGGTGGCTCCTCTTGTCGAGGATCACAGGCTCTAGGCACACAGGCTTCAGTAGTTGTGGCTTGCAGGCTCTAGAGCGCAGGCTCAGTAGTTGTGGCGCATGGGCTTAGTTGCTCTGCGACATGTGGGATCCTCCCAGACCAGGGCTTGAACTCGTGTTCCCTGCATTGGCAGGCAGATTCTTAACCACTGTGCCACCAGGGAAGCTCAGCATATAATTCCTTACCCACATTAGTAACCCCCAATATCCAGCTTCAGCCTTTCTAGATAAGCAGCCATTCTTCTCTGAGGTCCTCCCATGGTGCTCTCAGCATGTGGGTAATGTGGGCCACTCCTGTCACCCACCGACTTGCTCCCTTTCCCAGTCTGGGGAAGGGTTTCCTCCTCCACTCCTTTTGCGTCTCTCTTATTAGGAACTCTCTCTTCTCTCCTCCTCTCTGTGTACTGAACGTCTAGCATTATTACCTCAAGAATTTATGTTTTATAAGGATAATTAGAAAGATGATCTGGAGGAAATTTTTTTTCAGCTGCCACATAAATCTAAACATCCCTGAAGGCAAGATAGTAGAAAGGACCTGGTCAAATAGAAAGGGGTGTGTGTGTGTGTGTGTGTGTGTGTGTGTGTGTGTGCGCACTCGTGCATTGAGAAAGCAGGAGAGAAAGAGGGAGAGAGAATGGGAAACACAAATGAGTATCTCAATGAATTATCTTAAATGTGCTAGATTCTCTCAGTTCTTTCTAGAAACAATCTGAATTAGCTCTTTCTGGGCCCTTGAGTGCTACAGACACAGTGAGTTCTCTCTGACGACCCAGATGGCGGGCTTTCAGGGCAGAGCTAGAGAAGCCCAGCTGAGGTTGTGGAAGGTCAAGGAATCTGTTGGACTGCTGACCAGATTCAGATCCAGACTCTGCCCTACAGGAAGCCTCCAATTTCCTCTCCCCAGACCTTCCATCTTCATTCCTTGCCTACGTGAGTTTGACCCTTCCTTGCTTTCTTTAATCTTGACTCATTCTCTATTTTTCCCTCCCTCTGTCCTAGGAACCCCAAAGGAAACAAAATGTTGTCCCACATGTGATTTCAGCCTGCAGATGTATTTGTCTGGCCTGTGCTATGGGGAAGGCTTTACAGTTTATGTTTAATATGGATTAGTGAGAAACACTGGAAAAAATCATGTTAAGAATCCAGATTTCCAACTTCTCTCAAAATTTGGAAGATCTGGCCACATTGGGCCCATATCTCTGGCAAAAATGGGTTGGAGTCCTTGAAAACATTATGCTAAATAAAAGAAACCATTCATGGAAGACCACATATTGTATGATCCCATTTATGTGAAGCATCCAGAATAGGCAAATCTATAGACACAACCTTAGTGGTTTTCCAGGGCTAGGGGGGTTGGAGAGAAATGGAGAGTGATTTTAAAGGGTACAGGGTTTCTTTGCGGGGATGAAAATATTCTAAAAGCTATTGAGGTAATATTTGCATAAATCCGTGATTATATTAATAAATCATTGAGTTGTGCACATTAAACATGTGTAATACATACTATATGAATTATGTCTCAATACAGGTGTTATTTTTAAAATGGGTTGGTGCTGGATAGCATAGACCTTCTTTAGATGGAGTATATTAACTTCAATTTACCACATGGTCCTAAATATTCTGCACTGATTCCACCACCCTAGGGCCCACCTGGATTCTCTCATTTAGGTTATATCACTGTCCTCTGTTGGCATTTGACTTCTTAGCCTCAGTTTAACATCATGAGCATTTTTCTTTTTCTAGTATCTTTCTCATAAGTTCCTTTCTCTCATTCTATTTCTCATGAAAATCACCTTCATCTGTCTAGCTCGGAGCACAGCTTCTATGGTACTGAATACCATAGAAGAATAAAGAAATGTGTTTCCTTATTAGTAACAATATTGCTGTAATACTAAACCCTATCAAACCAAACTTAAATACAATCTGGATTCTGGATTTATTAAACAAATACTGTGTACTGTGCCAACAGAAGAATAACAGAAAATGGTTTATAATGGCAAATCATCTAAGTATTCTCCCCTGAACAGCCCTGCAGTATGAGCAAAGCAAGAGATGCTGCAAGTTTGGAAACTGAGCTGGAATAGCTGGCATTTAAAACAGTTTGTTGATGGACTGGCTTGTGAGAAAACCAACATTACATTGAAACTCTTCAGGATACTTTAAATTGGTGGATTATATGGTCGCTTGATTAAGTTTGGGTTATGTAAACAGTGGAGTGTTTAGATTTAGGTTTGGCTGTTGGAGTCCAGGCAGCTGTTTGTACTTAAGTCCAGCAAGAAACCTTGTTAATCAAAGAACTGACTGAACTTCTTTCTTTCTCCCACCCCCCGCCCACTGTTTTTTTTTTGTACCTGTGTTGTTTTTCCTCCTGTCCAAACCCTTTGGGCTCAGGACTGTTGGGAGGCAAGGCAGAGCGTTTTGAATTCTCCTCTGAGGATCAGGAACTTATTTTTTTGATTACGTGGATGTGCCCCACAGATTTCCCTCACTGTGAGGTAATCATTTCATTTATCCAAGTTCTACAAAGACTTTATTATTCCGGTTAGTTCATATTTTTGAAGCTAAGTCATCAATTTGATGCCTTTGTTGTAAAATGTGGTTTAACAGCTTGTTAGCACATTTATTTTTTTAATGGAACCCAAAGATATTTCATGCATGAGCAGCAGTGGATTTAAGAGCCGATGAAAAGCTCGGCAAGCTGTGTGCATTCAGCTCAAAACAATGGTGTGAGGACGTGGTGGAGTGAGGCATGGGGCTGGGAGCAGCGGGGATGCGGGCTTCTCCAGGAGCTCTAGGTAGTTGTTTTCCTGACAGTTTCTTATAAATAACCAGTGTTGCATGATGCTTGTTGGTTTCAGGTTGTCTGGGATGCACTGGATCATTTGAGTAGTCTGAGTCCATGTGGTTTATCTACCCTCTGAGATGATTCTATGTTATTTTGTCCATAGTGCAAAGGGGAAAGTTGGACTGTTTTTTTTCTGTCTTCCGCATGCAGCTTTGTAAAGTTGTCTCAGAACTAATGGGTTGGAACTGAGAGCCATTGTGGAGCTGGGTGAGTATGAGAGCCTTTGAAAAGTGAAAGTGGGGAAGCCACAGCTCTTTCCATGGCTTCATCACAAATACAAACTAGGTCATTTTCCTGGGAGGCAGCAAAAGTGAACATTCTATGTTTGATGAAAGCTAACAATTATGCTGAGATTTTGATAATTTGGGGGTGAAACAGAGGCACACAATCTCTTTTCCCTAAATCTAGAACTATCTTTGTACCAGATAAGTGTTGTTGGAGAAACCTCATCAAAGTGAAATTGCACTTTCTGATTTAGCTAATATGTGTTACCTTATCTGTCTCCCCTTTTGCACTACTATGCAGTCAGTGCATTAACAAGACAACAGTGATTTTTTTTCACCATTCAAGTCAGAGCTCATATTCCCTTTGCATTCAAGCAATTTAGAGAGTAAGGAATAGTATTAAGAAGAGAAAGAAGGCAAGTTTCTTATATAAAGGTTCTTAAATTAGGTAATATGTAATGCCAATTTAGTGCTTAGAGTATATATATATATATATATATATATATATATATATAGAGAGAGAGAGAGAGAGAGAGAGAGAGAGAGATACATATATACTATACTATATATATTTTATATACATATGGAGAGAGACAAAGAGACAGAGGTTGATTTTTTGAAGCACTTGCATGAGGGAAGAAGAGGCAACCGTATGAGAAAAATTACCAGCTACTCTGCCTAGTGATTACCTAATAATGGATGAAATTCATCTTTCCAGTCTGCCCACACCTCCAGTGTTTCTTTGAGGTTGAGAACATGAAATGGAACTCTTGTATGAGGAAATCTTACTTTCCTAAAATAAAGAAAAAAACAACTGTTGTTAATGACAATGGTGCTAACTCATACAATGATGACAAATGCTAGACCTGGAAAGGGACCTTTCATACAAACTGCTCCAAATGTCTGATTTTCTAGACAAAGAAAATGAAACAAAATTGCCTAGGCTTCTGTCACTTTCCTTCTGACCTCAATGCATACCCTTTAATTCTGGCTGTTTCATAGAAATGGAATCATAGATTGGCCTTTGTGTCTAGCTTCTTTCTCTTAGCATAATGTTTTCAGGGTTCATCCATGTTGTAGTATGTATCTGTATTCATTCCCTTTTATGGCTGGATAATATTCCATTGTATGAATATTACGTTTTGTTTATCCATTCATTGGTTGATGGACATTTAGGTTGTTTTCACCTTTTGGCTATTGTGGGTAGTGCTGTTGTTAACATTCATGTACAAGATTTTGTTTGATCATCTGTTTTAAATTCTTTTGAAGTAGAATGGCTGAGTCATATGCTAATTCTATGTTTAACTTATTGATGAACCACCAAACTGTTTTCACAGCATGCACACCATTTTACATTCCCACTGGCAAATGTACGAGGGTTCCAATTCCCCACATTCTCACTAGCACTTGCTATTGTCTGTCTTTTTTATTCTAACTATCCTAATGCATTGGAAATGGTACCTCATTGTGGATTTGATTGGCATTTTCCTCCTGACTAATAACTTTGAACATTTTTTTCATGCATTATTGGTCATTTGTATATCTTCTCTGAAGAAATGTCTAAAGTCTTTTGCTCACTTTAAAATTAAGTTCTTTGACTTTTTTTGTTATTGTTGAGTTGTAAGAGTTCTTTATATTCTCTGAGTACTATACTCTTATCACATATATTGTTTTAAAATATTTTCTCTAATTCTGTGTCTTTATATTTTCTTGGTAATGTGTTTAGATGCACAAACATTGTTATTTTTGATGAAGTTCAATTTATTTTTTTCTTTTTTTGCCTGTGTTTTTGATATCATACCTAAGAAACCATTGCCAAATCCATAGTCTTGAAGATTGACCCTATGATTTCTTCTAAGAATTTTATAATTTTGGCTTTTATATATAGGTCTTTAATACACTTTGAGTTAATTTTTGTATATACTGTAAGGTAAGGAATTTGTTTTTTTGAATTTGAATATCTAGTTATTCCAGAACTATTTGTTGAAAAGAATATTCTTTCCCCCACTGAATGGTCTTGGCATCCTTGTAGCAAATCAATTGACCATAGACGTATAGGTTTATTTCTTGAATATAAATTCCATTCTATAAATCATTGTCTATCCTTACACCAGTACCTAGAAATTCAGTTATGAGTTCCTTTTTATCCTGTTATTTAGAAATTATTTTAAAAAATTTTTAATTGAAGGGTTTTACAAGTAATACCTTTATTTTTAAACTACATTTTTCTTTCACTTGGTTTAGAGAATGTGGATGTCCATACTATCATTTCATTTTCCTTGAAGTTCATTAACTGTTTCAGGTATGACTGTTGATGCTTATATCAGTTTTCCCTTGAACATGACATGTCTTTTTTGAACAGCAAATTCACATCTGATTTATTTCAGTCAAGTTTTCTTCTATTATATCTCTGCTTATATTTTTTTATTTTTATTTTTTTTGTGTGTGTGCGGTACGCGGGCCTCTCACTGTTGTGGCCTCTCCCGTTGCGGAGCACAGGCTCCAGACATGCAGGCTCAGTGGCCATGGCTCACGGGCCTAGCCGCTCCGCGGCATGTGGGATCTTCCCAGACCAGGGCACGAACTCATGTCCCCTGCATTGGCAGGCGGACTCTCAACCACTGTGCCACCAGGGAAGCCCTCTGCTTACTTTTTATTTGATTTTTTTATATTATCTTCTTCAGATAATTCAATTATGTATGTATGATAGACCTCTTGTCTTTCTTCTACTTCTATTAATTTTTTAAAAATTTATTTTATTTTTGGCTGCATTGGGTCTTTGTTGTTGCACATGGGCTTTCTCTAGTTGCGGCGAGTGGGGGCTACTCTTCCTGGCAGTGTGTGGGCTTTTCACTGCAGTGACTTCTCTTGTTGCGGAGCATGGGCTCTAGGTGCTCGGGCTTCAGTAGTTGTGGCTTGCAAGGCTCAGTAGTTGTGGCTCATGGGCTCTAGAGTGCAGGCTCAGTAGTTGTGGCGCATGGGCTTAGTTGCTCTGCAGCATGTGGGATCTTCCTGGACCAGGGATTGAACCCATGCCCCCTGCATTGGCAGGTGCGTTCCCAACCACCGTGCCACCAGGGAAGCCCTAATTTTTAACCTTTGTTCTTTTTCTCTTCATTTATTGTGATTTTATCAGGTTGTCCTGTACATCTGTAGTATTTTAAACATTATGATTTTTTGGCATTGTTTCTTGTCTCAAGTGTGGCTTTCAACATTGTAATGCACATTTTAAAATCTTCATATACATATTAATATATTATATATATTTTAAACATATTTATGAAAACTTTTGAAGTCTTTGTTAAGTCAGACATCTGGACCCTTTTACATGCAGCTTCTGTTGCCTATTTTTTCCCCTTTTGTTTGAGGTACACACAAAGAAACTTTCCTGTTTCTTTGCATGTTTCATAAGTTTTTGATAAAAACCTGGCATTTTAGATAATATATTTTAGCAACTTTGGATATTGATTCCCCTCCAGAGTTTGTTGTTGTTTCAGTGTTCATTTATTTAGTGACTTGGCTGGGCAATTTTGGTGAAGTTTATTCCCCCTACTCCCAGTGTGAAGCCTCTGGTGTTTAGGGTACAGCCTCGGGTATGCACACAGTTACCATCTGATGACAGGTGGCTTTAGGAGGGCTGTTGTCAACTATGTCTCTTTGTTAAGCTAATCTGTTTAAACTATTTTTGTCATGCATCATTGTTAGGCTCCTCTAATTGCTGAGGGATTGCCATATTGTTTTCAATAATGCTCTGGGGCACAAATTGCACACAGTCTTATTCAATTAATTTTGGACTCCACTTCAGGAGTAAGTTTTAGGCCAGTCTCTGAGGTTGTTCTGACTGCAGGAGGGCTCTTCTTAGCTGTCTATTTCCTTGGTTCTCTCTGGTGATCCAGTTGATCTACAGTTTGACCTGTTGCTCTCATGAAGCTATCAGCCTCCCCCAAATTGTCTACTACTAAAATTTCCACTGTTTTTGAGAGTGACCTTAGGCTTGAATTTTCCCATACTCTCTTTCAAGAAGCTCTCTATTTTTATAGCCTGCCTCTCCCCTGTGGAAACTCTCTGAGACACTGTTCCAGCACAGGTAGTGATCACAGTGTCTTTCTTTTCTTAGAGTGATTTATCAGTGGCACACCAGGTAGAGCAGTAGCATCTGGTCTTCTCAGCTTGCTTCTCTGGAACCTCCACTCTATGAGTGAACTGGGATGAGAGTGATCAGGGTCCCAGTACTCTCAGCCTGCTGTCCCTAGTCTAGAGCCTCTGTCCTATGATTGGTGGCTGAGTTCTCTACTCAGGGAAGAGTCAAGGGGAGACCCTGACTCCTTGGCTGAAATCACCTGCAGTTTAGCCTCTGATATGTGAAATTGGGAAGGGATGAGAAATATTGATGGGCTGGCCATCAATATTTCAATATTTCTGAGAGATACTGTAGTTCTTGACTGTGAGCTGGAGTGGAGCTTCAGTCACATTGAACAGGGGGTGGGTAGAAAGGTAGCAGGTCATGGCTCAAGTGCCACAAATTCTCACTGTGCTTATCAGTATTTAGATTTTCTTGAATAAATATTTTGCCATTTGCTGTATGCCTGTAGGATAATTTCCAAAGAATTTAATTGAAACAATTTTTTTTCAGTTTCAGTTATATAGAGCTGGGGAGTGGTTCCATTTTCTTTCATTCTATTTCTTTTCTCTTTATCTTTTTTTGGAAGGTTTTCTTCTTTCTTCCTCCTATTATTTGAGTACCTGTGTGTACAATTTGTGCCTTTCTGAATTTTTGAAATTATGTTTATAATCTTCTTGGGTATGGAGATCTATTTGTCTGATTCCTTAAATAGTTTCTCTTGGGCTGTGTGTTCTTCCTCTGTCTTTTATTTATATTCCTTTCCTTTTGTTCTCTACAGTTTCTATTCATAAGTCCATAGCTGGTTCTTTTCTCCTTATTACTTCTCTCTGAAATAGTGAGGCTATTTTCAAATGTGTTTTGAGGGTGGGCAGGAAGGTAGAAAAGCCTTAAATTTCTATTTAGATTTATTTTCCTGAATATCTCTTCACTGGATCTTTTTTAAAAAATCTTTTGCTGGGGAGCACATCTCAGTCTCTGTGTGGCTCAGAGAAATGTCCATCAAGTCACACTCCCTGTTCGGTAACCTGGGGATGACTTTCTCTTTTCCTTCTTGGCTGGGCCTTACCTCCAAAAGTCTCCCCAGACTCCCAGGATAGGTCATACACAATTAGAAATGGCTATTTCTCCTTCAACTTCACTTCTCCTGCTGTTCTTTGGTTTCAGGTTGGGTCTCTTGAGGGATATTATCTGCCTTTTCCCAGGCCCAGTCCACAGACTTCAATTTCATTGCTAACAAAGAATCACTGGACAAGCCTTTCAATATTGTGCCATAAAAAGCAAGAAACCTGTTTCCTGATCAGTGTCTGAGGGGTTCTGTGTTCCCCTCACCAATGTTCTGCCTTAAAATCCAAATATCACTGTTTGGGGGTATATCTGCTTAGTAGTTTTCATTTCTGGTAGTGTCCTTTTTATTATATTAAAGATAAAGTAGTTTTTAAAAACATGTTTTATTGTTCCTTGTTTTGAGCATATATCAAGAAGTAAAAATGTCTTTCATCTTCCATATTTAACCAGATATCAATAGATATCACATCTATGTTTATAACTGATATATTTGATCACTTTTCTAACACCTTGTTTGTAGTTTTAAAATTTGCTCTCTTTCCTTGATAGTTCTATACTATCTTTAACAGCTGATTCAGTATTTCGTTTAGTGTTTGAGATCTGTCTTTCTGTTTCTTTTGTCTTAGACATTGCTCTTAAGTTGCTTAACACTTTTCCTATTGATCTTAGGTTAATCAATATTAATTACATCTCTGAAGAGACAAGGCTTCTAGCAGTCTTACATTATTATCCTCCTTCCCTTAAGATCTTGCCATGCTTCCCATATTTAATTGCAGTCACCTGTAGTTAACATCTAGCTCTATCTTAGAGCAAACCTCACAGACAGCTGTTCTGAGACTGGATTCTACTGTATCTAATATGCTTCTTTAATTAATGATTCCCACCAACTGCACCAGGCTAAATACTCATGACTCTTTGTTTTTTGAGTTAAAAATTGGAATGCTTCAAAGAAAGTTGTGTTCATGAAATCTGAGTCCTCAGATGCTTCTGGATACTAAAGTGCAAGGAGTTCAATCTCCATTCAGGGTATATCTAGAAATTTCAGAGACATGCTGCTTTATATCTGGCTGCTTCTTCACAAGGATTCACCTTATAGGTGGTATGTGTTGAATAAATGAATAAAAAATGTTAAATGAATTACCTAGGACATTTAAGTCAATAAGAATTAAGTGCTCACTTCCTGCATTTCTCAGTGTTATAGGACATAATTTTAAGTTCCTGCTTATGTTTGGTTATTGTTTTCCATTTTTATACATGGACCTTTTTGTTGTTTTTCTTAATATTGGGTAAAATCTATGAAAACTTTCTGTTTTGGCTAATGGGCTTGAGCTAACTAAGGCAGGTGGACAAGATGGCAGTTGAACATAAATATATATAATCACCCTTGCAATACTGACCCTGAAAGGGAAATTTAACCTGTTGCAGGAAGGGTTACTGCAGGGGAAGTTAACAAGGAAATAGGCCTTGAATCAGAATCAGGTGATTTGCGTTGGGGTCCTAAATCTGTTATTTCCTAGCTTTATAGCCTTGGACAAGTTCTTTTATCATGCTAAACCTCTGTGTTTAATCTGTAAATTGATAGTAATAATATCTAGTATGCAGAACTATTTTAATTTAATGATTATGTGAGATAATGTATGTAAAAGCCACTGAACTAGAGACAAGTCACTGAATGGTATTTGATTCTGAAACTTAAGGTCTAAGCACATATCGGCACATATAATTTTCAAAAACTATAATGTAACACAGTAAGGTTTATTTCTACATCTGTAGTTAATTTTGTGGTGTATAGATGGATGAAGTTTCATCTGCCTAAACATATTAATTTTCCCTTTCCTTTTGAATAATAGAAACTTTATATTATTGATGGTGGAAATGTACCCAGAAAATTCTGTGTTTTACAGCCTCACTTGCAGAAAAGGGTGACAAATAAAATACAAAATGGTAGCTGGTGATGAGGATTCTGAAAAAAATAGTTGAGTGAGACAACTGACTCTGGATGAAACAGAAACAATACATGAAATAGATGAGAACTGGAAGAGAAAATTTTAAATGTTTTGTAAGACCTAAGAAAAATGGATTTTTTGGATATAGACTGCCATAACTAAACTATAATTCAAGTGTGACAGCAAGTGCAATTCCATTGTATTTAAGATCTCAGAACATGTATTACTGTTAGGTCACTTAAAGAAGAATATTTTCAACATCAAGCTCAAATATATTTTATTTAATTTATTAAAATTTTCTTAATATTGTGATAATTATTTTATTATTGTGTTTTGTTTTTCTTGTAGCTTCTAAATTCCTTTATTATTTTTTGAGAAGAACGTGTCTTTATAATATCTTCAAGTTAATGTAAACTTTTAATCATACAGGATATTTGGATATTATAGACTCTCTTTCTCTCTCTTCTTTTGTCTTTCTCTCCTCTCTTCTCCTTTTTTTTAATTCCCTTTTTCTTTCTCCGTTTTTTAAAAACAAAATCTTTCTAGATCTGCTCAGAGATTTCATCATATTACCTTTCTTCTTCTCTCCAGGATTGTCCTGTATTTCCTTGGATCCTGTATATTCTTTCTAGGTCTTCTGGCCCTTAAGTAACCCTTAAGAAAGGAACATGGAAGCTATTTGCTTCCTGAGTCTTTATATGTTCAAAATGTCCTTGTTCTGATCTCACACTCAATTGAGAATAAAATTGGCTGTAGAATTACAGATCAAAGTCGTTTTGCTTGGGGCTTGAAGGCACTGTTTTTTATTACTCAGGATGTTTATTGCTGTTATGGGTGATCTGGGCATTGTTTTCCACTTACAAGATTTTAGGATCTTGTTTTCATTGATGTGCTGAAATTTCTTGAAAATATACCTTAGTCAGGGCTTGTTGTGTGGGATTTTGCTCATTTGTTTTTCTGAGGGTTTATTGGATTCTCTTAATCTTCATTTTTTTCAACCCAGAGGATTTTCCTATTGTTTATTTGAAAATTTCCTTTTACTATTTTCTCTGTCTCTATTGGACTCATTTGTTGGCCGTTGGACCTCTATATCTCATTTATTTTCACTCATAACTTTGACTTTTATTTTGCTCTTCATTCTTTGAAATTTTCTCAACCTTATCTTCAACTTCTTCCATTGTTTCTATTTTTAAAAGTCACAATTTTATTCCTAAGCATTTTTCTTTGCTTTTGATCATTTCTTCTCCATAGCATTTGTTCTTATCTTATGGTCAAACTATCTATCTATCAATATCAATTCAATTGTTGCTGATAAATTCTGCTTTGTTCTTATAGTAACATCTGGTTCTCCAGGGCTGTAATTTCTGTGTTTTGTCTTGGTCTTTGTTATTTGTGATGTTGGTTTTCACTTTGTAAAGTGAAAGCCTGGGATTATGATTCTAGGCTTGGATGTAAGCATCCTCTGTATGCCCCTTGAGTGGAGAGACTAAGTTGGAGCATTCTACATCTATCTGTAGGTTATGTTAATTTTGTGGTTCTGTCCTCGTGTGAGGGGACAGCCAGCTCTCAAGCTCCTAACAACCAAAATGCCAGAATAAGTGTGCATGGGAGATTTTTCATCTTGGGCAACAATATCCACAAGAGAAGGCCAAGCTCTCCCCAGGGCATCCATTCAATTTCTATAGAGAACCCTTCCCCTTTATTTCAGTGGGGTTAAATACTGAGTTTTCTGCCTGTGATTGGCTAACAATATGTGCAGCTTTATGCATACAGAATTATAGTAATCATGTTAATTCCTTTGTTTTCAGTATACTTCTTGACCCAAGTACTGATTCTGCATTTGGGGTTTCTCTCGGATCCCTTGACGGACTGTCTTCCACTTTCAGGCAGCCCTTTCATAGCCTGTTCTGTACTACTTGCTCCCATCCTAATTTTTAAAAAATTTTGATAAAATACACATGACGTAAAATTTACCATCTTAAACATTTAAGAATATACAACTCTGTAGTGTAAAGTGCATTAACATTGTTATATAACCAATTTCCAGAACCTTTTCATCTTACAAAACTAAAACTGTATACTCATTAGACAACTCCCCATTTCCCCTCCTCCAACTCCCTGGAAACCACCATTCATTTTCTGTTTCTATGAATTTGATTACTCAAGTTACCTCATATGTGTGGAATCATAAAGTATGTGTCTTTCTGTGACTGGCTTATTGCACTTAGCATAATGTTCTCAAAGTTCATTCATATTGTAGCATGTGTCAGAATTTCCTTTTCAAAGGTTAAATAATATTCCAGTGTATGTATATATTGCAATTAATATGTTATTCATCTGCTGATGGAGACTTGGGTTGTTTCAACCCTTTAGCTGTTGTAAATAATGCTGCTACAAATATGGGTGTGTAAATATCTCTTTGAGACCTTACTTTTAACTCTTCTGAATATATACCCAGAGGTGGAATTGCTGAATCATATATTAATTCCATTTTTAATTTTTGAGGGACTGCCATACTCTTCTCTATAGCTGTTGTACCATTTTATGTTCCCATAAACAGTGCACAAGGCTTTTAATTTTTCCACATTCTTGTCAACATTTTTCCTCTCCCTCCCTTCCCCTCCACTTTCTTCCTCACTTTCTTCCTTCTCTCCCCCCATTCTTTCTTTCTCTCTCTTTCTTTCTTATCTTAATGGGGCTGAAGTGATATCTCATTGTGGTTTTGATTTGCATTTCACTGATGATTAGTAATGTTGAAAATCTTTTCATATGCTTGTTAGCCATTTGTATATCATCTTTCAAGAAATGTCTATTCAAGTCCTTTGCCCATTTTATTTTTTGTTTTTCAGTTGCAGAGTTCTTTATATATTCTCTATATTACTCCTTTATTAGATACATGATTTGCAAATATTTTCTCCCATTCTGTAAGCTGCCTTTTCACTCTGTTGATCATGCCATTTGATGCACAGAAATTATAAATTTTGATGTAATCCAATTTATTTATTTTTACTTTTGTTGCCTGTGTTTTTGGTGTCATATCCAAGAAATCATTGCCAAATCCAGTGTCATAAAGTATTTATCCTGTGTTTTCTTCTAAAACTTTGATAGTTTTAGGCTTTACATTTAGGTTCTTAATCTAATTTAATTTTTGTATATGGTATAAGGAAAGGGTCAAACTTTATTCTTTTGCAGGTGTATACCTAGTTTTCCCAACACCATTTTTGAAGAGACTGTTCTTTCTCCATTGAATGATCTTGGAGCCCTTGTCAAAAATCATTTGACAGATATTGGGCAGGCAAAAAAGTTTGTTCAGATTTTCTGTAAGATGTTATGGAAAAACCCAAACAAAATTTTTGGCCAGCCCAATATATGAGGGTTTATTTCTGGGTTTTCTATTCTATTCCATTGTCTATACATGTCTTTGGGACAGTACCACACTATTTTAATTACTGTAGCTTCTTAATAAGTTTTGAAATCAGGAAATGTGAGACCTCCGCTTTTTTCCTCTTTTTCAAGACTATTTTGGCTATTTAGTGTTTTTTTGAGATTCCATATGCATTTTGGTATGAATATTCTGTTTCTGCAAAAATGCCATTGGATTTTGATAGGAATTGCATTACATCTGTAGTTCACTTTGGATAGTATTGACATCATAACAATATTATGCCTTCCAATTCATGAACACAGGATGTCTTTACATTTATTTGTGTCTTCTTGCAGTGATGTTTTGTAGTTTTCAGTGTGTAAGTTTTTACTACCTTGGTTAAGTTGCTCCCATTCTAATTTGTCTTAAACTTGTTTTTGTCTGCTTTCCTTCCAGAAATTTGTTGAAATTTATCTTTCAATGACTGCCCCACTCACTCATTTCCACTTCTCCTTATTGTTTTAGATTTGTTCTACATTACATGTCTACAGTCTTATTTCCCTGGAGATTTGGGAGTGATGAGAGGTAAATATATATACCCAGCCTGCCATCATATCAGGATATGGTATGACAGGGTAAGTATCTGTACAGTTTACCCTTAAACAACATGTGTTTGAGCTGTTTGGGTCCACTTATACTCATGGATTTTTTCCACTAAATAGATATTCCAACATTACATGATCTGCAGCTGGTTGAATCTGTGGATGCAGAACCATGACTGTGGAGGGCTGAGTCTAAAGTCATACACAGATTTTTGACGGCGTGGAAGGTTGACTTCTCTAACCCCCACGTTGTTCAAGGGTCAAGTGAATTCACATATGTCCATACAGAATACATTCATCAGTTAAGTGTGAGCTATGTAATGTACATCTATAACTGTAGTATACATATGTTAACATACATATACTGTCATATATACATGTGATATATAAACATTTATCATTATATATGACATATATGTATCATATATCATCACATATTTGATGTACATATATACATAATACACACATCATCATAAAGTATGCATATACATGCATCAGCAAAGACTGAGATATATGAGTTCACATATACAACATGGATGAATCTTGAAAACATCATGTTAAAGGAAAGAAGTCAGTCACAAAACACCACGTATTGTATGAGTCCGTTTTTATGGAAGTCCAGAATAAGCAAATCAAAAAAGACAGAAAGTTGATTAGTTGTGTTGCCAAAGGCTTGGGAAGGGGGTTTGGGGAGTGATTGCCCATGGGCATGGGGTTTCTTTATTGGAGTGATGAGGTGTCCTAAAATTAGATTGTGCTGATATTTGCACAACTTTGTGAATGTACTAAAAACACTTAATTTTATGCTTTTATGCTTTAAATGAATGATTTTTTATGGTATGTGAATTACATCTCCAAGCTGTTAAATGGTAAAATATAGACTTGAGGGATGGGATGAGATCCAGAGGACAGAGGTTTATTCTTGGTTAGGAACAGACACAGTTCTTTCACTATAATCAGATAAAAGACATCTCTCAGGCTTATTTTGCATTATTCCTTTTCCCCTATGAAGACAGTCACTGCTGTTGATTTTAACTAGATTTCATTTGTGTAAAAATATCCTGTGAATCCCATACCATGTAATTTGCTCTTATGCCCTATTTCCCTGAGTGATAACTTCTGCTGGTGGTCATTAGCATTTTGGACATGAAGTTCTAGACTCAGTCTCCTAGATGACCATACTCTTTCTCAGTCTACAGACAGATTCCAGGATCTACTTCATTATCTTTTCCATCTTTTCTTTCTGCCTGAAATAATTTTGAGATATTCCCGCCCACAGTCTAGGGTATCCAGCTGCATGGACTTTTAGGTGAACCTGTCTTTTCTTGGAGCTGCACACATGCTGTTTCCATAATCTAGCAGCTGGAGGTTAAGATGAGATAGATCTAGGTCTAGAGGCACAGCCACTACATCATCTTCCTGAGTTATAAATGTGTCACACAATTACTTTCTAGTCAGTAGGAAGGTATGAAAACCTGGAAAATTCTAGGTCACTCACTGCATAATCCTCTCTTATTTAAAGAAGGCATTTTAAATATTGCCCAGTCTTTTTTTTTTTTTTTTGGTCAACTCCTAGTTTCTGTTTTATTCAGAAATTTGGGGTAAAATACTGTGGAAGAGAAAGGAGATTATTTTCAGAAATGAAGATTATTTTCAGAAATGAAGACTCTATCAGACATGTAAAAGCTGAAATAATTCAACACAACAGACCCATCACTAAGAGAAATGGTGAAGTCTTTAAATCAGAAGAAAAATGATAACAGAAGTGGTAGCTGCATAGGTAAATATCTAAAAATTTCTTTATTATTAGTGGCCCTCCATTTGCTTTACTCTTGTTATCATAGTACCTGACTGTTGATGAAATCAACAATTTATGTGAAAGAAACACAAATGGGGAACAACCTGTTACAGCCATTGCTATGAAATGAACCTAGATTCACTGTAACAAACATCAATTATCTTACAAGTTCATACTGAAGTAATGCTTTCTATTGAAATATTACAGAAAAGTGCACAAATAATAATAATAGTAAATACAGCTCACTGAATTTTCACAAGGAGAGCACACATGTGTAACCAGCACCCAGATCAAGAAACAGAATATTATTAATACTCTAGAGACTCCTCTTGCACTTCCTTCTAGGAACTACTTCCTCCCAACCTCTAACACTATAAATTAGTTTTGCCTGTTTTTGAATTTTATATAATTGGATCATACAGTATGAACTTAAAATATGGCTTCTTTCATTCAATCTTATGCTTATAAGATTCATCCATGCTGTCCTGTGTAGCAATTGTTTGTTCATTTTCATTGCTGTGTTGTAGTCCATGGTACAATTATACAATTTATTTATCTATTCTACTATGTTGGGTATTTGGTTGTTTTCATATTTTGGCTGTTGTGAATGGAACTTCTATAAATATTCTTATATGTGTCTTTTGATGAACATATGTATGCATTTCTGTTGAACAGAAACTCCTTGCAATGGAGTTGTTGGATAATAGACATATATATGTTCAGTTTTCCTAAATGATTGTACCATGAACCATATCAGCAGTATATAAAATTTACATATATACATAAAGTATATATATATATACATTATATATATATATATATACATTATATATATATATATATATATATATATATATATATATATATAATTTATGCTTTGCCCCATTCTGTTATTTGCTTTTTCATTTTCTTAATAGTCTTTTGACAAGCAGATGTTTTAAATATTAATGCAGTCTTATTTATTAATTTTTCCTTTACTCTTAAAATTTCATGAGCCAATATGAGTAAATATTTTGATGTGGTTGCTAAAATAGCTAATGCTATTCAAAGCATCCATACTAATAATGTTATTACAAAGTGAATAACAGTCCTACTCCTGTCTATGACGTTTATACTTTACAGAGAAAAATTAATTTCTTTTTGAGCAATACATTGTATGAAAGGTTTGGAACACCTAGAGTGTGTTCAGGAAAGGACATCCAGGATGTTAACAGATTTTCAAAGCTTGACATTTGAGAAAGATTTAAAGGATATGGGGAGACTTAGGTTGAAAACCCTACACAACAGGTTTGAGGAAGTATTGCTTTGAAAGAAAACTTCATTGTGTTCTTTATCACTGCGAGAGGAAGAACAGGTCATAAGGGCTGAAATTGTCAGGGATATCAATTTCAACTTGTCAGGGAGCATTCAGTCTCATCACAGTTGTCCAGTGATGGAAGGTAAATGGAGATGTTTCCACCCAAGAGTAGTGTTAAAAGGGATTCTGGTGTTGGCTGGAAAATGACCTAAAGGAAATTATCCTTTACTGAGCACTGATCTTCCTAGGTCCTGCCATAGGTTGGGTTCTCCAGGAAGCAGACATTGTTATTGGCAGTGAAGGAAGCAGGAATGGGCAGAGGGAGGAGTCAAGAGTAATGCAGACCCAGCAACAGCCTTAGCCAACTCATCAGGGAACTCTGGAGCTGGAGAGACCATTCAGAGTTGTACCAAACTGAACTGAGATGGCCAGGCCTTTATTCCCCCATATTGCTTACTCACTGGGTGTGAGCTGCCCTGAGAAGGACCGTGACCTTGGACAGGGCAGTTTTCTGCAACTGAGACAATTCCTAAAGGTCCAGAGAGCTGAAGACCCTCTGATGACTACATTCCTAGGAGCTGGACAACAAGTCTTTCCTTGAAGGGGGGCCACATTATCTACAGCAGTAGGTTATAAATCTTTTCATAAATTTTCTTTTTTGTATAGCTTTTTAAATTTATGAGCTTCATTTGCTTTGTCATATCCATATAGTTTAACTTTATCTTCTCCAAATATCAACCTGACCACCATTCCAAGAATAGTAGCAATGGCTCCAGAAGCCACCCCTATCTAGTACCTCTCCTTGGGATAAGGAATCTCCCTCAGTGGACTCTTAGGCTGCCCTACGACCATATATATCACCCACCCCAAAAGTCCTGGCCATCACTCATCACTGTGGAAGCCAACCTGTGCTCTGGCTTATGAGTAAGGAATTGGGGCTCTGTGTGCTTTTTGTCCAGAAGCAATGTGCAGCCTATTATCTAATTTCATTTGATAAATGATAAGCAAGTTTCATGCCAACTGAGATGTGGTCTTCCAGGACCCCCAAGGCTGCTTCCACAAAAAATGAAATGTCTATCTACAGAATTCTCTGCTGTTACCTGGAACTCTTATTCCCAGAAGCAGCAAGAGCCAGATGTTGAAAAGATTCCTGGAAAATAAGAAAACTAAATATTTAAGTAAAAATTTATTTCATATTTAAGCTGCTATTTCAGATATCAGGATATGCTTGGATATGACTACTTCTTTATTTACAAAGGGGAGTGGGGGAGTGGGGGACATGTGTCCTGAGGCTGAACCTCCAGAGCACATACTGGATCAATTTATAGGTTATTGGTAAGACGAATTGGGAGCTGACAGTAAAAAAATAAGATGTATATATTTTTAACATTACTATTCATTTAAATATTTTACTTATTTGAATAGTTGTATGGTATTTAGGGAGAGACTAGATCACAAATAGATGTGCTTTGGTAGCAGGTGTTTCACGAGGGCCTGGCAGTCCGTGGGCAGTCAGGTTGTATGGTGGTACATTTTCTCTGGGGTCTTTTCAGCATGCCCAGGCACTCTGAATCACTGCTACCAAGCTCACCACTAAAAACAGGATTTATCTGTTTTTCTATAAGTTCTATTTGCTTGGCTTGATCATGTTGAGCCTGGTCAGTAGTCCTTGGGGAAGGCATCTCTAGGTTAACTGCTGGGATGTGGTTACCTTAGAACAAACCTGGTGTGAATGTTGTGATTCTCCCCAAACAACCCCCTTCAGGAATGGGGAATTCACTCCTTGGCTGCTGGGATATAGCAAAAAAAAGTCCCTTAGGTATCTCTCCCAATGTCTGGTCCCCATTCAAAGGCAGCCTGCATCCAATGACTGATCACTGTGAGGGGAATAAGGGCCCAGACCCCTCACCCTAACAAAAGGGTCACCCCAACTCTGAGATCCCCAAAGGTTGAGACCTTTGTCAGAGCATCATTGCAGCTCAGTTTCTCCTTCTGTCCAATCCTGCTTCCTTCTCCTCCTTCTACATGTGTGGATCCCAAGAGTTATCCAAAAGTTTCCTTAAGGTGAAAACAAAACAATGATGCTTATTTGTAAAGTATCCGAAAACACCCCATCTAGTAGCCTTGGTTTTGTAATGATGCTTTTGTGGCTATAGGCTCGGAAGTAAAACCTTTCTGGCTTCAAATCCTGGTTCTCTCATCTGTTCACTATAGGACTTTGGGAGATAACATCGCACGAGGCATTAGTTTACTCATCTGTAAAATGGGTATATTATGTGCAACCAACCTCATGGGTGTGCCTTAGACGGGGTCCCACAAGAAGCAGACTGACATGAAGTTTAATGTGTAGGAGGCTATTAAGGAGGAAATTGAAATCTAGGACAGATAAATTCTAATGGGTGGGTGGGGGGGGGAGATAAAGAGAAAAAGATCCAGATCATGGCATAGTGTCGAAGAAGAACTAGGCCTTGCGATCTTCCAGCACGATGGAGAAAATGTTATAAAGATACGGTCACAGGAAAAGTCAGGAACAAAACAGATGTGAAAGGTTATAGATGATCCTATTCAGTGGAGGAAAACATGTATTTTCATTCTTTACTATACTCCATCTACTTCCAAAACTAAGTGGATGTGGCTTATGAATTAGAGCACAATACGTGGCAAAGACAATTTTTTCTAAGGGAAGAAAATTTCAAGAAGCCAAAGTATAGATATTTCAGGTACCAGAAATGAAAACTCATTTTATTTCATCTGTTTAATAAAGTATACCATTTTCTGGAAAAAATAAAATTTTTCCTGGGATTTAATCTAAGGAAAAATGTATCATGTGTATTATTTTATATCTTCAAGGTGTTAGAAAACATCTACAGCAGAAATATTGTTTGACTGGATGTTTTTATTTATTCTCCGTTAAACCTGAGGACATAACATTGCATATTTATTCTCTAAAGGCATTTTTATGTGAATATTAGGAAATATGGTCCATTTACTTTGCTTAAGCTTACATTGCTAACATAACTAAGGGATAATATTTAGAGAATATAGAGCAGTGATTCTCAACCCTGGCTGTATGTTAGAGTCCTTGGGGAACTTTAAAATCCCTGATGCCCATACCACATCCTGGACCAATTAAATCAGGATTTCTCTGGGAGACAAGGCATTTTCTTAAAGCTCCCTGGGTGATTCCAGTGTGAAGTCATGGTTGAAAACCACCAATATAAAGGACTGAGTAGTTACTGTCTTCATTAGTCTGCCCTTTTTAAATACCATTTTTTCTCAGTGGAACTTTTGATAAGTGCTGAGTTGCAATCAAATAATATACCAATAAATATGTAAAGTGCTAGTATTATGGGAAATTGATTAAATATCTGAAGTCAGCAAAGTGGGCCCAGGAGTGACTAAAACCAATAGGCTGTGTGATAAATTAGTGAGGAATTTAATTATTATTTCTAGGTTTACAAAGAAGTCAATCAATTGCTTGTATTTTCAGAGGTCAAAGCCTATGACCAAGTTACTTTCCTCAGTAGTTTGCCATAGAACTGCAGGTTGATGAAGGGTGAAAAAAATTCCATGGGGTTGATGGCCTTAAATATCTGGGAACACTAGGCTGATTCAGGAGATGTTCTAGGTTCCAACACTGCAGTTTTCCCAAATGAGTGGAGACTGGTTGAAGTTCCCAGGAATTCTTCACTAGTGTAAGGTGGTAGCCTTACATCTTATCATAAGATCTAAGACCCAAATGGAAGTGCAAATCTTTCCAAGTGCTTTCATTCTTTTCCCCTGTGGAGGAGAGAGCTCTGAAAGGCTTATAGCTCAGCTCCTTTATTTCTGGCCTTTCTGAGTCATTTTAGGTCCTACAATTCATCTTGGGTGCAAGCCACTACTCTTTTCTCCCCATGCACTATTTGGGGTGATGCACAGGAAAGCTCAGCTGACAAACAGACTAAAGTTTTGACCCTCAGCCTGTTCCTAGCTCTGAGACCCTAAGCAAGTTGCCAAATTTTTGTGAACCCATTTCCTAGTGTTTAATGTAGGGATAATCTATCATCAGAATGTTTAATAAGATGCTATTTATTCAAGAAGTTATATGTAAAATAATTGATGAAATGTTCAACAAAAACAATTTAGGGAAAGAAAAATCATGGCACCAAATAGGATAACTAGAGTTTTTCTAATCGGTGTTCAACTAAAAATATGATAGCGTTTAGTAAAATAGATAGAAGGCTCTGACCAGATCCACTGACTAGAGGATAAAAGGGTGCTTATTTTCCAGTTCTGTGCAACATGGAAGCCACCCTCCACTTGAAATGTGACTAGGCTGAATTATAACGTGCTGCAGGTAAATATACACTGGATTTCAAAGAGTATGGAAATGAGAATGTAAAATATCTTTTTATTCATTTTATGTTGATTACATGATTTATTTGGGACTCATAGGATTAAATGAAATATACTGGTAAAACTAATTTTACATATCTCTTTTTACTTTTTTTAAACAAAGTGTGGCCCATAGAAAACAAAATTGAATATGTCTCAAATTTGTGTCTTGTGTTATACTTCTGTTTGATAGTGCTGTTCTAGAGCTTCATCTTAAATACAATTTAATAGGAAAAATTAAACCTCATAAAAATTACGTTTTCTGGAAACCACCTTGTCTTTCGCTTTTTCATACATTTGCCCTGGTGACACTATGATGTGGGATTCCTCTCTTGGACTTCTTCCATCTTATAATAGTGTTGGTTTGGGGCTATAGAAATTAAACATCCTTGAATAAAGACCATCATGGTTCTTTCATAAAATAAAACTCCTTTTTATTGTAATCAATATAATTGATAGATTTTACAAGGCAGATTGTTCTCCAATTTTTTTTCTTCTTTCACTGAAGATACTTTTTAAAGACCCTTGATTGCTCTCTGGATCACTTGAGATATTACCTATAATTTATTGGATACTTGAGGGAGAGTGAGTGGTTCTGTGTCTGTGTGGGATTTGGATGACTACAGCCAGGATGGCAACAATCTAATTTTACAAGGGAAAAAAAGGCACCAAGTAGAGTACAATAGCTTTCTGGAAGTGGAAGTCTGAAGTGCATCTGGATCTTGCTAGCAGTGTATTTTTTTGGTGATTGCTTTATACTCAAGAGCTCTTCAAGGTTATGGAATAATAAAGTCAGATGTCATAGAGAGGCCTGATGCACAGCCACCTTACAAATACCTGGTGGAAACCACTGTGAAATCATTAGAGTACAGTAGTTGGGCTAAATATCTGAATCATGCTAACTGATATGTGTGCTTGCTATGTGTCAGCTATGCTCAAATCTACAAAACTGCTTCTATTTTGGAGTGTGTCCACTGTGAGCCATTAGCTGAAACAATTTGTTTCCACCAGTGGTTTTCCATGATATACTTGTAAAACAATCATGCTGCATGGTCACGCTCAGAGAGGCGGTCAAAAGACCTGTAAGTGTACTTAGAGTCTTGGATCCTACAATTCATATTTTCATGTAGAACAACTTTGTCCAATAGAAATATAATGTGAGCCATATGTAATTTAAAATTTTCTCATAGCCACATTAAGAAAAGGGAAAGAAAAAAGTGAAATTGATTTTTTTTTTTTTTTTTTTTTTTTTGCAGTATGCGGGCCTCTCACTATTGTGGCCTCTCCCGTTGCGGAGCACAGGGTTCAGACACGCAGGCTTAGCGGCCATGGCTCACGGGCCCAGCTGCTCCACGGCATGTGGTATCTTCCTGGACCGGAGCACGAACCCGTGTCCCCTGCATCAGCAGGTGGACTCTCAACCACTGCGCCACCAGGGAAGCCCTGAAATTGACTTTAATGATATATTTTAGTTAATCTATCTGAAATATTGCCATTTTAACATGTAATCACTATTAAATATTATTCGTATATTTTACTTTTTTTTGTACTGTCTTAAATCTGGTGTGTATTTTCCCCTTACAGCACATGTCAATTTAGTCTAGTGACATTTCAAGTGTGTAATAATGACATACAGCTAGTGGCTCTTGCTTGAACAGTGTAGACCTAGAAGGATCTGTGTGTCCATGAGTGATCTATCTACCCTTTGTATCCCAGGAGGGTCCAGGTTGGCTGCATTTGATGTGGAGCAGGTTGGACCAGTGAGAGGTGCTGAGCCTTGATAAGGGTCTTATGGGCTGAGATACTCCTGGTCATTCTTGAGACAGGGCTTAGGATGACCCTAGGAGCATAATCTAGTGGCTTTTGCAGAGATCTCTGGACTTCTGGGGAACTATCTGCACTAATGGGTTCTAGAATAAGGAGTATGCCATGGAGCCAGGGAGAAGATGTGACATCCTGTGCCATAAAGGGTCAACTCAGCAGACTTGGATTATCCAAACCCTGCATATTCCAAGGGTCTGCACACTGGCCCTTGACAAGGTCCTAGGAAATAACCTCTGAGTCCCTGGAGTATCCTGCCTGATAAGCATGTCTTTGCATATCTCAGGCTTTGGGCCATGCCAGATAGTTTATGCTAGTGATGTGATTTATTGTGAATGGTTTTCATATGCCTGGAGCTTTGGGCCTTACTGTACCAGTTTGACCTCTTGGGGGCTGGAGTTTGGAGTAGCTAAGTTCAACTGCATGCCTATGTGATTGACCCCCCCCCCAAAAAAAAAAGAAAAAAAAAAACATGGACACCAAGGCTTGGGTGAGCTTCCCTGGTTAGCAACATTTCTCACATGTTGCCACACTTCATTGCTGGGAGAATTAAGCGCTGTCCATATGACTCCATTGGGAGAGGACAACTGGAAACTTGTGACTAGTTTCTTCTGGACTCTGCCCTATGTGCCTTCTTCCTGTGCCTATTTTAATCTGTATTCGTTCACCATAGTAAACCATAACCGTGAGTATAATAGCTTTTCTGAGTTCTGTGAATCTTCCTCATGAATTTATCAAACAAGAGTGGTTGGGGACCTCTGACACAAACCACTTGAAGTGATTTGGGGAGAGTGACACCCAGATAGGTGCACTGTCTATTATGCATCAACAGTGCTACTGATAAAGGAAAGGGAACACAGAAATAGGAGTGGGAAAATGGGGATAGGACCTGAAAGTCTTTGGTGCATTTATTATATCAGGCTCTTTTCTAGATGCTTTTCATGCAGCCTTTATCTGATTTAATCCTTGCAATAAATCTCTCATGTCTCTCTTGCAGAAGAGAAAATGGATATCCAGGCTCCAGCCCGCAAGAGGCCAACCTGATAAAGTGTGGCCCAAAGCTCCAGGCATACAAAAATCTTTCACCATAAATGAATGGTAGCAAGAGATCACAAGCCCTAGTTCCAGCATATGACAGCAAAAATGTAGCCACGTTCCCGGGGACACATTGGCCATTGCATATGTGGCAGAGTCTGTGGTTTTCCTGCCCACATCTCCTCAACTCATACCGCATTCACTGTCATGAGCTCCTAGGCAGGCCTGTGTCTTCCTGCATTTCTATGCCTGATGGCAGTTTGCCATGTTTGGACTGCACGTGGGGAGATGAGGCCCTCAAACAATGAGGCAAAGTAATTGGTGACTAAATACCTGCCTTTTCTGTCCCCTCTTTGGAGGCATTGGAGGCACAGAGCCTTTCACATGATTGCCAGTGAAATTGAACCCCAGTTGCCCACAGCTGTGTGCACTCCATCACGCACTCTTTACTGGCAGTCTTTCTTGCCCATCTACTTCCCCACTCCTTTTCTGTGTGACCTGTGATCCCCTCCCAAATCAATTGCCTGAACCAAAATCCTAAACTGAGCATCTATTTTTGGTGGGGACCCAGACCAAGAAAAGAGATAGGATCATACCTGAATGAGAATATACAAAGCAGAAGGTTTGAAGGACAGTGGCACTATAGTTATGCCCTGTATTCTGTATTTGTGTTACTTTCTTAGCACACATATAGTTCTTTGTCCCATATTTGAATTAAGTTGAATCCCTGCACACAATTCTAGCATGAAATATGTACGTGCTGCAAGTTGCCATGCATGGTTCTGTATTATAGTGTGTTCCTTGTACTTTAGTTTACAAAGTACACTAATTCTAGCTAATTCTTCTTGTTTTCCACCCTTAATACCATTAAAGTATGAACCATCATTTGTAAAGCTGAAAGCCGATATTTACTTAATCAAAATTAGACTTCCTAAGTTCTATTAAAGGAATTGGGGGAAAATTTAAGGGGGCAAACCCATTGGGGGAAAAAAATAGAGGATAATGCTCATATTATTTTTCAGAGAATAAACAACCTTGTATAATCCTATTATGAACATTAGCATACATTTCACAGCCCATCTGGCAAACAATAAAGGTCGTGACTGTGCATTTGAAATGCTATCCAGGGCATTGTAGTAAGAAAATGGCAAAACCTACAGCTGTGTCAATGGGTCAAAGAGCAGTCATAGGACATTTCTCAGACACCATGGATTACTCAGAGAGACTTTTGTGAAGACAAGCTGTGTGTTAGGAAACGTTTTTCACAGCTAAACAGGTCTGAAGGAATGGTTTATGTGATAAGCAGGGGTGAAAGCTGGGGGAGAACGTTAACCTGTTTTTAGTGATTCGTGGTTAAGTTAAACTGTGACAAAACTCCAGTGTCTTATGAAATGCAAATTGTTATTATAACAGTCTCCTTCAAGGGATGCAGAAAATACAATATCTGCTTCCAGTTAAAGAATTCCTTTTTCAGAACTTCAATAGAAGTCACTCAAATGTAATTAGTTTTACTGAGAATTTCTAACCTGGAAGACTATAAAAGATTTTGGACTTTTTTTCTAACTCAGGTCCCCTTCCAAGCAGATTTTTTTTCAGTAGTAAATACTACAGTGCTCCACAATCCTAGTTTGGTTGAATCTGTGGATGTGCAAGAACCGTGAATATGGGGTGGAGGGGGGTCCCACTGTAAAGTTGTGTGGATTTTGGACTGGATGGAGGATCAGCACCCTTAACGCCTGCATTTTCAAAGGTCAGCTGTAGTAGCTTATTTTATTGATATATTTTAGAACCCAATAGAAATATTAAAAGTAATGTAGGAATTGAGATCCATTGGATTCAGGATCGCCAATTCTTCATGTGCATATTTCATACTCCAGTTATATGCACTGGCTTGGTTTCTTTGATTTATTTCCTTTCTCTGTGCCTATCTCTTTCTGGATGAAATATGAAATTCACATTAAGACTGAATATAAGATATGAAATTATATCACCAAGGATTATAAGTGTTACATAGTATGTTTTGACTGCATTTCCATCTGAGCTAAACCTGGAAAAAGATGCCACCTCCATTAAATGCTGTTTTATTAGAGTGAGCATATATGACAGGTATAGTCTATTCTTTAAAATTAATATTTACGGATAGATTGACATTATCATTTAATTACTCACAAACTTTATAAATGTGAAACATTTGTCATTCTAAGCTATTTCTAATTATTTTTCTTGCATGCAATTTACTTAGCTTGTACCTGAGCTTGAAGGCAACTTTGTCACATTCCTTTCTCTGAACGATAGGGATGAATTGCTGTGAATTTGAAAGGAACTTTAAAACTCTATATCAAGTCTGACAGAATGATACTATTCACTGCTTGTCAACATGGTCAGTGCAATAGTGAGTGTGAAATTGATAAGCTGTCAAATCCCTGAGCTAATTCTTTCTCTGCAAGTATCATGGACCCAATGCATCATGGACCCAATGCATCTCTCTAAGTGGCTATGCATTTTTAGTAGGATCCACAAATAAGAAGTAACACTTCTTGCCAAAATACTAGAGGATAACACCCTGCCTCCCCTCGACAGTCTCCCAATATCCTCTCCTTATTCAAGAGAACTTGGAGTCAGAACACAGAAGCCATTATCTTGGTATCATAAAGCATTATGAGTCTACACAAACAGAGCGATGCATGCCTGGTTAACCCCAAGGCTGGCAACAGGAATTTGTAGGGTATCAGAGAAAGTGAAGCCTTCTTAACGTGCCATAGATATAGTCATTCTTTTTATCACAAAATGTGAACAACCATACATAGGACATAGAATTTTCTGCAACTTAAAATGTAATACAAGGAAGTAACCCGTCCATGGCAAAACTCTAGGAAATGCACAGAAGAAAGTGAGCAAAATCCAAGATCCCACTGGAAAAGAAATACTATTGCATCATAAGAGAAACTAGTTTCATCTGGCAAAATGATTTTTGTTAATTTCTTAATGATGAGGAATATTAGTTAAGATATTGATGTGACAAAGGCAGGCTTAAATTCAATAGAATGTATAAAGGCTCACATCTAAGGTTTTAATTAGCAGCTGTTTCTTCTCAACACAGAGAATGGAGAACAAGGTTCCCTCTACTTTGTAGCTCTGAATTTCCATAGGGCAGTTGAGGGAAATGGGAAAGAAAGCATGGAAGAGGCACATTTGTTTCTAACTGCCTTGGCCTGGAAATCACTGCCACGTATTTCTCATTGATGAGAATTCATCACGTGGCCATACCCAGCGGCAAGGAAGGGGAGGGATGTGGCCTGCAGCTGGGCAGCCTCCTCTGGGTTACAACTGTGTTCTATGGAAAAGGAGAAATGATAGAAGAGGGTAACTAGCCACTGCTATAGGAGGAATTGCAAATACCAGAATTTCATGTGTGATGTCTGTGGTGTTTACCGTCCAACGTCAAAAGAACAAGGAAGAAACTGTCCAAATAGATCTCTGCCTACTGAAGTTTTACTTATCCATCAAGACTCACTTTTAAGTGTTCCTTTTTCCATGGAGCCTTCCCTAGCCCCAACAGGTATTTCCCATCCTGCTTGTTGGGGAATAGTGACTGTGTGTGTGCTGTGTATTCCCCACTCAGATTGCCCTCACCAGGCTGTGCCCATCCCCCAGTTGCTGTGAGTACTGGCAGCTGAAGGCTCATTGCTGTTCCCTTCTCTGGAACTACCCTCAGCCAAATTGAGACACCTTACCTTAGAGGTTACAGGACCTTTCCCTGACCCTGGGAACAGCTGACAGCCAATGACTGATGGACATGTGAGTAAAAAAGGCCAAGGCAGGACAAACTCTTCTGTTCAGTTCAGTTCACACTCTAGAGCTCCCCATGGGCTTAGGTTGAGGCTAAACTCCAGCTCAACTCCTTTCTTGCCCTGTCCTGCTTCTCTCATTCTCCTTCTCTGAGCACATCCTCCCCCACCCTGCAAGAAACTCTGTGCACTGGAATCCCTGCTTTAGGTTCTGCTTCTCAAGAACCAGGGCCAAAAGCATGAGTCACCTTACTTTCTAAAGTTGAGAGACGGTCTGTAATCTTCGTGCATTCCCTTCTACTGCATTTCATTTTTTCAGGAGTGAAAAAATGGACCATAAATGCAATTTCATCAAAAAATAAAATACCAGAGTTCTCCTCATATCAGTTAAACTCTTTAATTTACTAAATCTTCCACATTTCAGGACTTTACACTAAGAAGGATCTAGGAGCCTTTTGTGATCCTCCATTGTCAGCAGTAGTTTTTTTTTTTTTTCTTCCACATACTAAGCAGCAGGGAGGTGGACAAATATTTTTACATTTTTAACCATCAGGGAAGCCTCCTTAACCAAAAAATACAAATGAGCCATAGCATCCCATCCATGAGCAATTATCACAAGGTGAACTGAGGATCAAATGAAATATGGTCCTCAGCAGGAGGTTAGTTCAGTGTCCAGGACATAGCAAAGTGGTCATAACTGTTCGTGTTCTTCTTACTTTCATTCTAAAGTATTCCCACTATGATTTTGTTGCTTCCATATAACCCCTAAGATAGGAAAGGAGAGCCATCGTTGGCCCCATTTCTCAGAAGTAAGATTGAAAACATCAGAGTCAGCTTCAAATCATGACTCCCCACAGCAGCAATGATGCCATTGATTTGGTCTGAATATCCCCCAATTTGCTCCAGGAAACTCTAGAGTGCAGTCAGAAAGGGAATCTCTGTTTGTTTTTTATAATGTTCATTCTTGTCTTATGACAATGAGAACACTTTAGGTTCTGGAATGAATTAATGCTTCATTAATATATTTAATAAGAATCAGACATAACATCATTGGTGTGTTTTAATTAATTCCTGTGGATATATCTACATGGAACTATTTCTTGAGGTGAAACATTTAGAAACATAGTTTAGAACTGCCCTGATTTTGAAGGTTAATGAGGCTTTTGCCTGTCTTCAGACAAAATTCTCATAATTTTCTAGATTAATGTGTAAATGTGGGAGTTCAGTTTCTCACGCAGACATTCAAACATCCCTATAATCTTTCCATCAGCAGGTAAATGGATTTCCCTCTCCTAATCAAATTTTTGCCTATCAAACTATTTCTCTCTTGAAGTAACTTGACTTTTCCATTTTGCAGTCCACATACTTTTCTGTCTTTCCAGCCAAACATTCACCGTGAAAACTTTTCCAAAAACTCTGCAATTATGTTGTTATTTTCTGACTACTCAAAGTGTATCTTGGTTGTGCAGTTTTTTATTGGATTATTCAAGTTATCACTTAATTTCTATTACCAGTTGACAAACTTATCTAGATCACACCCTTGCTTGAGGATCATATTGCTTGAGGATATAGATCATGTTTCATATACTGCAGTGTAGCCTTCATTGTGCCAGGCACACAGCAGAGCATACAGAAGATGCTCAATATACACTTAAATGTGTGAATAAATGCACATCTCATTTTCCTCGATGCCATCATTACTGGGTCTCTGAGATGAAAGGAGGTCAGGAATGTCATACGCTTCCTCAGCTCACTTCCTTGACCCAGTATGACCCAAGGGTGTTGGACAGCCAAGTGTGGAAAGGAATTCTCTCCCTTGCCCCCCTCTTCCAGCACATCCTGCCTACAGTCAGCTTTAGGCATTGTTGGCAAGAGAATGTCTGTAATCGGGTAAGATGAAAAGGTCATTCCTACCTTAGAAAAGGTCTGTGATATCTTTCCCTCAACAAGGAGCAAGACCCCATTAAGTGTCCATCAAATCACAGATAGTGTATGGGTATGGAAGAAAAGACACACAATCAGGGTTGTGTGTTGTCACATATGGGAAATGTGACTATTTGATATATTTCTCATGGTTATTTTCTAAGGATGCAACTATAAAGTGTGTACATATTATAAGTGGTATAATTCTAAGATGATTAATATATACTTATGTCACTGTCGATGTTTGACTGTAGATCACTGTGGATATTTGGAGTTTTACAGCATAGCACTGAGAACCAGGGAGAGACACCTGCTTCCCTTTATGCTGAGTGTGGAGTTCTATGATTCATGTTTCTTACACTCACATACTCCTCTAGAAATGTGCTTCATTTGGTCTTGCTTTATGTGTCACGCTGTTTGTGAGGACAGCCTTGACATTCAGCCTTTCAATTCAAATGAGGGTGAAGAGACTTGAAGAACATGGGCCATGGTGTCAGTCTCCAGCTTTTGCTAGTTTAGTGAATTTTGGGATGTGACATGATTTCTCTGCTATTCAGTTTCCCTGTCTATACAGTGAAGATAGAAGTGTCTACATGTTAAAATTGTTTTGAGCATTAAATGAGATGTGTATAAGCCACTTAGCACAGTGTTTGGAAAAAAATATCCAGTCATTTATCCATTCATTTAACAAATACTTATCATGTACCTACTATGTGTCTGCTTACATTCTAGTAGAAAGAGACAATTTAAATAAAGTATACAGTATGTTTTTCATATTCTATGGTGAAGACTAAAGCTGGGGTGGGAGGGGATGGGAAATTCTGGAGTGAGATTTTTTGTGAAGGCCTCACTGATAATGTAAATTTGATTAAAAAAATACCTTAATGGGGCAAGGTGTGAAGATAAGGAAAGAGAATAGAGGAAACAACAGATGCAAAAGTCCTGGGGTTGGAGCGTGTTTAATGAGTTTGATGAACTCTCTAAAGGTCAGTTAGCAAGGAGGAGCAAAGATTAGATGTGCAAGGTGATGGGGAGCTTGATCAAGTAGTCTTTTGCAGCCAATTCAAAAGGTGTGAGCACAGTGATATGGAGGGATACCTCCAGGTCCATATTCCACCACCTGCCAAGACTTTCAAGTAGGGTAGAGAGGCATCTTAGACAATCACATGCTTTCCCTCAGCAGGTGGGTTGAGAAAAGCAGTCCATAAATTTTGAAACTTATTATAACTCTTCCCTTGCTCAGAGAAGACACAGTTGCCCAGTTTGGCAATCTTCAAAAGAATTTTATGATTTACTTTCATTTTTAGTTTTGGAAAAGAAAATGAAATAAGAGGCATTTCTTATCAGCAACAGATGATGTTAGAGGATAATGGGGTAATATATTCAAAGTGCTAAAAAAAATTGACTGTTAACCTTGGATTCTACTTGGAGCACAACTCTTATTCAAGATGAGGGTAAAACAGAGACTAACATTCATAAAAATCCACAGGCCTTGCTGAACAGACTTAAAGGATACATTTTGGTTAAAAAAAAAACCACATTTGGTTAAACATTATTGCTGAGTATATCTGTGAAGGTGTTTTTGGATGAGATTGACATTTGAATCAGTATACTGAGGAAAGCAGATTGCCCTTCCCAATGGGGGTGGGCCTCATCTAATCTGTTGAAGGCATAAATCAAACAATGAGGCTGAGGAAGGAAGAGTTTGCTGTCTTTGCTTGACTGTCTTCAAACTGGGACATTGGTCTTCTGTTGCCTTTGAGCTTGTGCTTGGACTGGAACTATACTGTCAGGTCTCCTGGATCTCCAGCCTGCCAACTGCAGATCTTGGGATTTCTTAGCATCTATAACCATATGAGAACCAACTCTTTATTATCTATCTGTCTATCTATCTATCCATCTATTTTTCTATCTTCCTATTGGTTCTGTTTTTATGGAGAACCCAGACTAACACAAGCCTAAATTTAAATGTCACCTCCTCTAAGAAACCTTCTTGTCTTTATTATCTGGCTCAACCACTTGTTTCTTTCATAGTACTTGTGACAAACAGAAATTATCTCAGTTGTCTGTTTTCTTACTTTTTATGTGTCTCCCCAAGTATGATATGCTTCTCAAGGAAGAGAACAAATGAGACCTATTTATTCCCTAAGCCTTGCCCAAAGCCCGATACAAAGTAGGCTCTCAGTAAATATATGTAGAATAAATGAGTCGATCATTAAACAAATGCTTGAGAGATGGGCATTTTGCCTGGGTAATTGTACTTTTTTCTACTGGATTGAAATACTGTCTCTATATTTCTGACTTCCAAACCATAATCTTCAGTCTTGAATTTTCATCCCTGGAACTCAAGATTACAATTTCCAAGTGTATTTCACATATGTATTGCAAATATCCAAAACTAAACTCAATTTCTTTTACCCTCCAAAGTTCCCCGTTGTTTATAATAGTACAAGCATTCACCAAAGTCACTCAAGCCCAAGACCAGGAAGTCATCATTCATTCATTCATGTATTCATTCATTTGTTAATGGAGCAATTCCACACTATATCACAGCATACATAATGGTGAACAAAACAGACATAGTACATGTCCTCATGGAGTTTATTCTATCATCTTTCTCACAATTCTAATTATATTGACTGCCAAGACTTGTATGTTCATTCTGCTTTAAGAATGCCTCTTGAGCTGGTACCTACCTTTCTCTCTCTCACTCCTTTTCTAGATCAAGCTGACATTATCTCTTATCTGAACTTTTGTAACAGCTTTCAAATTGGTTTCCTTGCCTCTAGTCTCATTTCACACAAAATAACACTAAGAATTGTTTTTCCTAAATCAAAAATTTAACTACCTGATGGCCCTACAAAACCTTTCACAACTCACCATCACTTACAAAAGACAGTTCAAACTCTTTAGCATGACATGCCATGTCCTTTATGATTCAGCTCGGTCAAGACATACAGATCTATGAACATGACCCCATGCCTTTGTATATATTCTTCCCTTATCCTGGAATCTTCCCTCTATTTCTACATATTATCTTGACAAACTCCTTCAACCCTCTTCCTTCTTGTTGAAGCTTTCCTGACTCCTATGACCAACTAGGCAGATGCAAGAGTTTTGGAACCATATTCTCATAACCCCTTATAGGAATTTATGCCATCAGACTTCATTATGAATGTCAAACATGTTTACAGGTCTGGATTCCTCACTAGTGGGCAACTTGCGAGTGGAGGGCATGGTTTAGACAAACTTCTAACTGTATAGAGCTGACATTGGAAATATTACTGAATTTTTGCTTAATAAAGGAATATTGACTGAATGAAGGACATATGTTCAGTCATTTGCCTAAAAGTGATAGTTATCAGTGGCAGAGCTGACCCAAATCTACAAATTCCCACTCTAGTGTTTTTTCACTAGACTAAAGCACTTTTGTCATTTATCCAGTGATTGTTTAATTGGTTCAGGGGAGAAGAAAACAGTAAGGCATGCCCTGGATTACAGGTTGGTTCAGAATCACCTTGGGTTTTTCTGAATCTATATATGCTTGGCTTAGAAATTCTGAAATATACTCCCTGAAAAAAAAATCACAAATTGGGAAAAGAATCACCAAGTGTACTCCCTGAAAAAAATCACCAATGCTAACAGAGGTAGTGGGGGTTTGGAGTCAGGCAACTGTGAGTTTGAACATCTATTTCTTCATTGATCAGCCTTGTTTATAGATGAGAAAACCAAGGCACAGACTTGTGTCATCTAACTGTTCTGTGCCTCAGTTTCCTCACCTGAAAACAAGGCACCATGTTTTGAAAGTTATTATGGAAATTATACCAGATGAATGATCCTTGACAAAAAATTAGAATATTGCCTGGCACATACTAGGTGTTCTAAAATTTAGTTCCTTTTTCTCATTTTTTTCCCCTTGGGCTTTAATCAGAAATCTAAAGACACCAAAATGGCTTTTCCATTTGTGTGGGGAGAAGATGATCACTCTGCTGATGAATTGTCTGCATTTCACACACACTTTAACAGCCATGGGATGTCTCCACCGAGACTCCTTGTCACTCATTAGCACCATTGCAGGAAAGCTGATAAACCTCACCTCTTACTCGGCCTCTAACACAACGGGGGAAACCTCCATTTTCTTTTATCATCTGAATTCTGACCTTAAAGCTTTCACTCTAACCCGAGTGCTTAATTTATCTTCTGTGAAAAGCAGTCGTTTTTCCCTTACATGGAAACTGCCATGCCCTGAGTATTCACAGTGAGACCAAGAAACAGTCCTGCCTGGTTCATCTCAGACACAAGGGAAAAGTCCCTCCACCCTCCCCTTCCATTGCAGGTAGAAGGGGCTTTGATTACAGGGCAGCATATGAAAACCTCAGGCTGCTATTGTACACACCATGCTGTAAAGGTTTAAAAGTTGACAAAATGCCATGAATGCCATTGTATGAAGTCAACCTCATGTTTGTTTTACCTACTGTACATCACAGTACACTTCCTGATAGCTGAAAGTTTGTGTTGTTTTGACTAAATCTGGACAAATATGCATAAAATGTGTATTCAACAGATATTTCACTTAAAAACAAAGAAAGGTTTGTGTCTTTAGATTGCCCCAGAACCTGAGGGCTACTGAGAATTATAAATAAATTTGGCTTCACAGGCCTGCAGTCATAAATGACATTTCTTTAAATGATGGAAGGGGGTAGAATTGAGTTGTACAGGAACCTTCCGTTTAACTCCCTTCCTCCAAAATATGTCCAAAATTTAAAGAAAGCTCCTCTAAATATAACCCTCAGTTGAAAAGGAGCTTTTGATTCCTAGTTATTGGGGAAAGACCTGTTTAACTATTTATACATTGCTTTGTTTTCTTAAAATTGATGCAGAAGGATCATGGGTCCAGCTCCTTTAAAACCTTATGTTTTATCACTCTCCAGTTGATGGGCGCAATCCAGCATGAGGAAATTAGAAACAGCTGGAGTAGACACAATAACTTCTTTTGAAAAGATGGCTCAAAATTACTTGAGAAAAATAGAGATGGCACCAGAACAGCATATCTCAAAATGTGGTTTCTGGACCGGCAGCATCAGCATTACCTGGGAACTTGTTCGAAATGCAAATTTGGGGGCCTCACTTGACCTACTGAATTAGAAATTCTGAGAGTAGGACACAGAAATCTGGGTGTTTTTTCAGTCCCCAGGGATTCTGATACACATGAAGGGGGTAAACATCAGACCTAGACCATGAGAAAGAGTAGCAAGAGAGAAGGAAAAGCCGGGATTTTCTCTCTTGAAAAGCCAGAGAGGAGTGATTTTGGGACAGTTCATAATCAAAAGTGACCATGCAAGGTGCTAATCAAATGCTTAACACCTAACACACCTAACACAATGTGCATCTGTGTCTAAGTCTGAAATTTAAAGACAGACTATAAACTGCTTCTAAAGACAGTGGAAAATATCAATACAAACCAAACCAAACAAGCCAGAGTTAGAAAATATGTTGGTCACAGAGTAACAATAATAGTCATGTCACTTGGACTCAGATTTTTTTCTTGTAATACTAGTCTATATAGTTATTTTCACATTAATAAACAGGTATGAAATTAAATAAATGTATATAAGGAGATTATTAAAATATACTAATATACACTTTGCTTCCTGTATGAGAGTAACTTGTAGTAGACAAATGCTCCTGCCCAGAAAAACAGGAAAAGCTATATAAAATACAAAAAAACCAAACATGTTTTAAGGTCTCTGAGGGTTGTCTATGCAGTCAGATCCTGGAAAGAAGGGAGCTCATTGATGGAAGCCTAACTTTTGCATCCAAGTTTCCCCTGAAAGTGAACATACCCATGACTCAGCAATTTCACTCTTATATACATACCTAACAACAATGCATTCACACCTGCACCAAGACATGTACAAAGGGTTTCATAAATTTACTATTTGAAAGAGCCTCAAGCTGAAAACTACCCAAATGTCCGTAAATCACAGAGTGGATGAGTAAATTGTGGTATATTCACACATGAGATGATGAGAATGAATTAATCATAGCTGCAGGCAACAACATGGATGAACCTCGCAAATAGAGTGTGATATATGCCACTTACATAAAGTCTGAAATCCTGCAAAGGTAACCTATGGTGTTAGAAGTCAAGATAGTGGTTACCTCTGAGGGCAATGGAAAATAGGAGGAGGAAAGAGCGGTCTTACTGGGTCTGGTCTTGTCCTTGTTGCCAAAGCCTGAACTGTGTGTTTGCTTTGTGGCAATTCATCTTGCTGGACACTTGTGATTTGGGCAGTTTTCTTTATGTAAACAGTTTTATAAAACCTCTTACTTTTAAAGAAGTATTAAGAAGAATATTTCTTTTATTGTTTCTCTGTCATCTTTGTTTGGAGTCAGTCCATCAAATGTGTCTATGCCATCCCACAAAGGTACTGTGAATTCTCTGTGAGTAACTGGAGAAAGGAGAATGTTGTCACTAAGAATCTCAGATCAGGGAGTAGATAGGCTTGAAGGTGAATTGATGGGTGGCTTTTTCCTCACATCTGAATTGAGATGATCACTACAGTGGCAGATAACTTATAGAATTGAGTGAGGGTTAATAAGGGACTCTATCTGAAGTACTTAGCCCATACCTGTGAGTTCTCATGGAGGTGCGGGTGGACTTTTGGTCAAGAATAAAGTTGTGTATCTAAGAGAAATTGAAAATAGCCTTCCTCAGGCCCCTGTCTCTGTGACTGCACCCTTTTTGAGTTACACAAATATTGTGATTACTCACTTAGCAGAGTGGATATCCCTAAGAAATCAAATTATATCTGTTTTGGGTGAGGCAGGGCAGAAAGAGAGAAAGTGTTGGGTGAAGAAGAAGGCATGCCACCATGACTGGGAACTCTGGCCTGGGGTCATAGGAGCTTGATAAAAATATCACCTGTGCAAAGCAGAGCAAAAGTGCTGAGAAATCAAAACTCTCTAGGATAATCCTTCAACCAAAAATTGATGGGAGTTTGTGGATACTCTCTTGCCCTTCAAGCAAGATAACACTGAGACCTGTGTTCTGCACTGTATCCCAGAGATGCTCAGTGGAATTGAGCTCCAGTTGCCCACAGTGGTAACTGGCCTGACAGTACACCCTCACTGACCACCTTCCCTTCCTGTATCACTTTCCTCTCCTTTATCACTGTTTTCTGAGGTCATCATCCAAATAAATTACTTGTACTCAATTACTTGTTCTCATTACCAGTTTCTGAGGAAATCTAAACTCAGACAGTCTTTGGCCTTGCACAACTCACAGTGTATTCACAGTTGTGCTTTTCTGGGAACTTCTATCAGCCAATGCACTATGGCTGCTTCCTTTGAACACTGTAATTACCACCATGCTGCCGAGGAGGCTACACTGTGCCCCACTGATCTGAAAAAGACTTCTGTTGGTCCCTTCCTAGGTCCACTGTGCAGCCCCTGCCCCTTGCCTATACCAGGTGGCAGGAATGGGACAACTGCTCCTCTGCTACCTAGGTCAGTGGCTCCATCTCTTTACTCTTTTTATTTGTACCAAGAAGAGCTAGTGGAACCAGAAAGAAACAATCTTGCTATCTTCTAGTGACTAAGACCTCCTGCTCTTTCTCCCTGAAACTCTTTGCTTGGCCAAAAGTCTTCCAATCCATCTGGTAGTAGCTCCTGTCACTATTCACCTCTTTTGAGAAGTTTTGTTCCCCCGTCCTCTCCCCTAAAGTTGGACTTCCCCATGCTGAATCTGCATACTCTTATTGCTCCCTCTTCACCAGAGTCTTTATGTTAGTCTATACAGCTAGCCCTTTTGCTTTTGGATCCTGGGCCACATGTGGAATGAGAGAGTTCCCAGGGAATTCTCCCTTGAAGACACTGGGATGTTTCAATACATGACTTAATGCCAAATCTATAATAATCTCACCAAAAGAAAGAATCTCCTGTGTTCTTAATTTTTCAGGATTTAATTTATTCTCTCCTTGTGCAGCATCTTAACACAAACTAGAATGAAGATGATTATAATGATCCACGGTCATGAATAAAAAGAATGATCTAAAAGTACTAATTAGCCTAATTGGCACCCACAAAAATGCCCCAAATTTTACTTCACCTCTGATCACAGGATTTATCAGGTGTTTTTTCAGCAGCAACACAATGACTCCTAGAGTCTGACTTCCTCTCTCTCTGTGGCATGCTAATCCAGCACAAAAACACTGGTACAGATGTTGACCAGTGGGGGAGGGAAGGCCAAGAGAGCAATGTCTTGGCATCCTTAGAAGGGAGTCAAGGGCCTGTTGTTGAACCTGTACTCCCTGGTGTAAGGAATTTTGTCTCCTAAAAGGTAGGGGAAATTTGCCTGTGGTGGTGTGGGTTGCATTCTCCAGGGATGTTTCTAAGAATCATATTATTAAAATAGCTGCTGAGCAAAAGGCTGCAATTCCCAAAGCCGCTTTGAACACAAGTAATAAGAGGCAGAGATGAGATCATCTCCCTAAAGGTCAGCTGCATCCCCAGATGTGTACTTACCTCAGCCCCCACCCGCAGAGAACCAATGAATGGAAAGTGTGGGAACCCATGCCCACATGTCTGTAGCAGATCCAGCACCTGGCTGGGGCTGGAAGCCCGGACTGTCCCCACCCCCTGTTCTCTGCCAAACATTGTTCCGTGTACCTGGCCAGTGCCCGGGTTTTGCAGCCTCAGACACTTAACCACCTTTTCCGCAAGTACCTCACCCATTTTACCTCAGCCCCACCCCATCCCATCCCTTGTCCAGACCTGTAATTACAGGACCTGAAAAGCAGCCTCAGAGATACCACACAGGGCAGGGCAGCCCCCAGCAGGCAGCCAAGCTGTAAGCGTTTCTTTCTATAACATCCCTTCACTGTGGCCATCCTGCATCAACCACGCACTGCCCACCACAGGGGTCTGTGCCAGCCAGGTCTGACCCTCACAGTTTTGGGCCCAGAGCAAGAGTAAGATGGAGCCCTCCAGCCCATGGCTGGCATCTTGTCTTACTCCCCCCTGGCTCTGTTGTCATGTGAGGGCCCACAAATATGTATCGACACTCCCCCCACTTTACCATCCCCCTACAAACAGCAGCGCCTTGCCACCCCTTAGGCCTATATCTGTGCATACCAGTCACCCCTCAAGGGGACGGAACCAAGAAAGAGACCCTGCAGGTTGACATGCAGGCTCAGGTTTATTTGGGCAGGGAATTCCCAGGTCCCATGATGCCTCTCAGGGTGTGGCCTAGAAGGAGAGATGTAGGCCCCTGGAAGGTACATCCACTTGGCCTTCAGATTCTTTGCCCTGTGGGGAGGGGTGCAGCCAAAGAAAGGCCAGAGTTGAACTCGTTAAGAGGGGGAACCCAGGGCAAGGCACCTACCACCCACTCTAGGTTTGGTACCACCAACTTACCAAGGGGTCTCCTGGCTTCTCATGTCTTCTTTCTTCCACTGAAGTCATTTGTGAGGCATCCAATCAAAGGTGTTCTTTGGTCCCATTGTCCTTTGATGGAAACACAGCTTCTCCACTAGGCCATCCACAATCTGAACCCAGCCTTCCTTCCGAAACCCTTTTCTTCCCATGCCTGAACACTCTGTGACCAGAAAATGGGATCTTAAAAGGGAAGACCCAGACAGCAAAGGGGACATGCCTGAAGTGGCTGCCGTGTCTTCTGAGAATGAGGAGGTCACCTGGCATCCCTCAAGTCTTCAGCTTTCCTGGTTCTACTCCACATTGTGAGTGGAATTTGGACAGAGGAGTTTGTGTGGCAAGTCAAAGCCACTTGCCTTAACTGTCTTGCTGGAGGTAATATTTTCCTGTCTTTCCTGACAGTCATGGTGTTGATCCAGTTTCTGCCTTCCTTTCCTGGGCACATCAGTCACCTGGAAGTACAGACCTTCAAGCCTACAGGGTCTTGTTCTCTCCTTGCTGACACTTCTGCCGCAAGAGCTGTGGGTCCCTGACTCTGAAGGCTTTGGCCTCAGGTAGAGAAGAGACCCCCCAGGAAAATGGGCCAAGGCCCATTACATTTCCACAGTCAGAGCAGCTGCCCTGCTTCGCTGTCCTAGGTAATTTCAGTGGTGTCCCATCTCTCCATCCCCTGGAGGAGGGCATTGTTACTGCTCATAGTTTCTCTCCAGAGTAGTCACTACTCCTTAGCCACACTCAGTCAACCCAGGCCACAGACCGTCACTAATTACACATGCTTAGTCCCTTGTGGAACTTCATACATCCAAAATCACAACTCAAGGTGGTGAAACCCAGACCCTTTTTCCTTTTCCTTACCTAACTATTTCTCAACTGAGAGCCTGGGTTACATGCCCAAGGAGAAGAGGCCTGAGACTGAAACTCATCTCTTTTCACCAACACGAAGCCCCCTTGAGCTTGTCTTTATGGACCTCAACCATCATCATGATTAGGCTGCTTTACGGGGGGCACTGAATTTTCTGAGCTGCAGTCAGCTCTCACTATGCTGTCGACAAGGACCAGGAAGTTCTGTTTCCTCTTGTTTCCCATGGGCAGGGATAGCCCTCAGGGAACCTCTCAGAACCTGGCTCTGTGTAAGTACCCCCTAGTTCTCAAACAAGTTTCAGCAGCACTGGCCTCAGTTTCCATCTTCAGTAAAGCTCTCTGCCCTCAGGTCTTCCATCGCCCTTCTCTTGCTTTCCTGGGGAGCACCAGCTCCTGGTTTCTCTCTAAAACTGTTGCTGATTGCTGCGGTACTAGCTGAATTCCAAGTACTCTCTCATTAATGGCCTCTTGGCTATCAATTCTAGACATACATCAAAATGTTAACTTTCATTATGATTAGAAAGTGAAGTCTCCTTTCTTTAACCTGAGGAGAAGGGGTGAGATCTGGAAGCATTTCTGAAGCTTTGTCACTAAACGATACCTGTGGAGCTGAAGCCTGCGTCTCCAGGAGTACCAGCCCCACCACTCCATATCTAGGTGAATAACCTCTGTGGGCCTTGGTCTTCCTTTCTATGGAATGCGGGTAATAAAGCTACATAACGTAGGCCATGAGATAATGTAATACCCTTAGCCAAGGGCCTGATACATAGTAAGTGTTCAATGCATGCTTGATGCATTATTGTCTTTTTTGTTATTCAAATTATTATTACTGGAAGAGAAAATTGCCCTTCATGAAGGAGAATCATGAATCCTCATATGGGTTCACTTCTCCTTACAGAGAATAATGAGAAGTCTTCATTTAGAATATAAGTGTGCCTACAATGCAGAAAACTGGTAATTTAGAAGAATCAACCAAAGGATTTGAGAACCAGTGCTGAAATGGGCTACCACTTCTTAATCAAGTTATAATAATGGCTACATTTATGGAGACTTAACAGTGATCAGCTGCTCTCATAAGAACTTGATCTACATCAATTCATTTAATCTACCCAACGACTCTTTGGGGTGGTACCATCTTTATTCTCACTGGAGAATGAAGGTATTGAAGCACAGAGGAATTAAATATCTTGCCCAAGATCACACAGTTGTAAGACTGAAGGACAAGACTTAAACCCAGGCAGTCTGACTTTATTCTCGGCTATAGATCACAGCCCAGAAGCCAGAGCCTAGACAAATGGAGTGCACTTATCTTCAGGTGGAGGCTTCTTTCCACTGTGAGCAGCACTTGGACCAATTACATTATAGTTAAGGAAATGTATTTCTTCCTTAATGTAGAGATAACTTTAGTAACTCTGGGGTATTGGTTTGGGAGATATTTGGTCTTATCCCTGAATGACTAGAAGTAATTCTTATTTGACTTCTCTGATAGGTGGAGAGATTTTGAAGTGACCAGACATGGAATCCCAGTGCCCAACCTAGACTGTCAATCTCCAGCCTCACCGCCCCGTCCACCTTGCCCTTGGTTGAATAACTCACACCTTGTAGAATGTCCTGTTGAAGACTGCAGTAAACCCCAGATGGCCTGATATGGGGAGGGCAATGAACTCTGGGGCTAGAGCAACCCTGTGAGTTTGGGTTGGAATTTAAATTATTTTGCTTTGAAGAAAGAAGCATTTCATCTGAGGAGGAAGACAAGTGTATAGGGGATCAATACTAAGAACTTTGCTGGTATATTTCCTTTGGACTATGGGAATATTACATAAAGTAGACAGTCTAAACTTTTCTGAGTATTCACTGACGAAGCTTGTTAGTGGCCAAGTTATGGAATTTGATATATACTATGGAGGACCAAAAGCAAAATGTGTGCTCTTTGCTTTCATAAGTTGATAACATCGTTGGAGAGACAAGGAAAATGGATAGAAGAACACATGGTGTTGGGTCAGAAGACTTGTCACCGAATCCTAGTCATTTTGTCTTCTTGAGCCTCTGTTTTCTTCTCAACAAAATAAAAGGACTTTTGATTAAATAACTTCTTGTATAGTTTAGCTTTGAGGAGAATGATGTAGATGAGAAGCGTTTGTAAATTTAACCTTGATGCAAGTATCATTGTTATATTTCATTGATTCATTCAACAAAAATGTGTTGAGTGCCTGATATATGCCAGACACTCTTCTGGGCACATGAGACACACTAGTCAAAACAGAGATAAACAGCCCTCCCATCAAGAATCTGACATTATAGCAGGGGGAGGCAGATGATGAACAATAAGCAGTACAGTAAGTAATTATATGTTTGAAAGTGCCATAAAAATCTATAAGCACAGTAACAGAGATTGAGAGTGCAATTTTAAATGTGGGTAGGCTTTATTGAGAAAAATGACAGCTGAATGAAGAGCTAAAGAAAGTAAGGTGGTTGTCTGTGTGGATACCTAGGGGAAGAATCTTCCAGAGAGAGGAAACGCCAGCACAAAGTCCCTTAGTTGTGGGCCCAACTGGTTAGAGAAAGAGCAGGGAGGTCAGTATACTTGGAACTGAGTAAGCAATGAGGAGATGATAAGGGATGAGATGTGTGGGACTTTGCATGACTTCATAAGGGCTTTAACTTTCTCTCACTGATGAGTGAGGTGGAAGGGGAGAGGCTCTGGAAGGTCTTAAACCCAGTAGTTGTAGCAGGATGACTCTGGTTGCCATTGTTAAGAATAGGCAAGATTAGAAGCAGGGGGACCAGTTAGGAAGCTATTGCAATGGTCCAGGCAAGGGGTAAGGGTGGCACAGGCCAGGGTGGTAACAGTGTAGGTAGGAAAAAGTAGGCAGAAGCTGGATATATTCTGAACATAGGTTCAATGGCATTTTCTGGCTTTCTCCACTTTGGGATGATGCAGTCGCTCTGAGGTTAGTCCAAGACACTAGTACTCATCAAAGAGCAAAGAGTAACTAGTGGAAGCTACTTCCTCCGGTGAACACTATTTACTACGAGGTTAGTGTGAGGCCCAGCTCTTCATCTCTTCTTCTATTCCCAGGCTTAGGTGACCCTTCTCTCTCAGAACTCATGCTCTCTATATGTCCAGTTCTTCTCTGTACATCTCATCCATACATGATTTTGGTGCCAGTCACCACCTCCTTCTCATTTACCCACTGAATGCCTTCTGCAACAAATTGGGATGTGAGTAATTACATAGATTGATAGATAGATAGTTAGATGAATAATCCCCAAGTAAGAAATACGTAGATACAATAGTGTCTGCATTTGTTTATGTGCTTCCTTAGTTAGAAGTGTAATATAAAATAGTGCACCAGGAATTGAGCAAAGGGTCTAGCCTTGGTGGTCTTACTTAGTAATTGAATAACTGCAAACAAGTCACTCAAATCTCTTGGGCTTCTACTTTCTCCCCTGCAAAATGAAGCAAGTGGAAAGGTGCCAAGAACCATTTAAGTTTATCCATTGCACTTTCTGTTTCCACCGTGCCTGCTGTGCCTTTGTTATTTCCTTTCATTTCTCCAGGCTGTTCCCCTGTAGCAACTCAGCTTAAGCAGTATCTTTTCTCTCCTGATTTCTTCTCATCCTCACCTGTTTCATGAGCTTTCTCCACCGTGTGCCTTTTTTTCCCAGTAGATGGCAGTGTTCAGTTTTGTTTCCCAGTGATACTTCTTTCCCCTACTTGGAGGGACTTGGTCTGCTACCCTTTTTGCAAAGCTTGTGTCCCTTTTTCCCGCCTAGAGGTGATCATGGAAGAGGAAATAAAGGAAAGAACTGATGAGTGATGAGAGGGCCCCCCTTGAAACATTTGGGGAGGCCAAGTAGCCCCCTCTTGCTTCTTAAGCAGGTTTATTTTATTATTCTTAACTATGGGTTAGAGATAAAACAACAACTGTCTTCCATATTTCAAAGAATGATTCCAACGCATTTGATCCTTTGACCCTGTGAGGTTGATAATACAGATCTCATTTATCTCATCTCTTGAAGTTGTCATAGGATATCTCTGGCTGCCATCATTAAGAACAGTCAGGGTTAGAAACAGGAAGACCAGATAGGAGGCTCTTGCAGTGGTCTAGGCAAGAGATGGTGGTGGCTATGGGCTGGTGGGGGTGAAAGTGGGGAGAAGTGGTGTGGGGATGGGGAGATGTAGACACACTCCAGGCTTGTTACCTTGAGAAACAGTCTCCCCCGCCACTGCTATGCACTAACTTCTGCAAGACTCTCAGTTTCTCTGGGTCTCTGAAGTCCCTCCCTGCTCTAGTACTCTATGAATCCAGGTTAAAAAAAATGATCTACAGTTGTAGCTTTCAAACCACTTGACAACGACACACCATTAGCTGGTAATGGAGTGAGAACTAGACACCAGGTCTCTGACAGGTACTTCTCCTTGCCGCTTACTGAGGATGATGGGAGAAGGTCTATTTCAGCACTCAAAGTTTCTTTTCTTCCCAGAAGAAATCTTGTGGAGGAAAGCCAATACATTTAACAAATCAAAGCAAGCTGCTCTGGTTGAAGGAGGATAGAGTCTTGAGCTCTCTCAGGCCCTAAGACTGCAAGAAGCAGGGTAAAACCACTGAGAGGAAGCAACAGCCCTGCTAATGGGCCTTTGAAGCTTCATGTGTTCTGCACTGACCTATGCTCATCGAGGAATTCTGGGATCCCTGAGACCAGATTTTCTTCAGCTGCCTTGAGAAGATTTTTCAGGGAGGAGAATATAGTGGAGGTGGGAAGGAATTTTTATCTGGGCTAGCAGAAGCTATCTTGGTGTTGGTTATATTAGGGTGGGTGATGTCACATTCCAATTAAAAAAAAATTATGGTTCTTAGTTGACAAATGGATCAAGTTCAGATTTATTAGCATAGATAAAAGAGCTTCATAATCTGTCTCCCTTTGACCCCCTCAAACCCTGGAGGGTACACTGTGCTCCTGGCATACCATTGAAGATGCCATGTCTCTCAACATTCATACCCATTCTGGAAAATATGGCTCCAGGACTTTCCTTAAACAATACTCCTGGAAAACATTCATAGCATTTTGTGCATAATTCTGTTATAGGCCATATCACAGTGTTTGTCTTCTCACCAGCTTCCTCCATTGTTTGTGATTTGCTTGAGAACAAAGACCACGTCTTACCCATCCTTAGCATCAAGCTTAGTGTCCGACCCCAGAGCAGGTCTTCCTATGCTGAATCAGTGAATAGCAGAAGATGTTTGGAGTTGCGCTGTACAGTTAGGAGGTGAGAGAATGCCACAAATGAAGAAGCTAAGGGATGATTCAGAAATTTATTACAGAGAACTTAGTCAAATACAGCCACTGTTGCCTCACAAAGAACTATATACCTATATACTTAACCAAAACGTTTTATGTCAACCAGTTTAGTAACAAAGAGATTACATGGTTTGTGGTTCTTTGAAGACGACCTTGTCAGAGTTCCTTTACAACCCAATGGGCAAATAGGGCCTCAGTATAACCCAGAATATAAGAACCCATGAATTTAGCATATGTGATAATTCAACCAGTACTCTTTGATGTTACCATCCTTTTTAGAAAAAAAATAATCAAGATCAAATTAACTGTGAAAACAAGTTTATATAGAAAATCTGACCTATGTAAAGAAAACAAAGTACTTTATTGCACACTAACAGTACCAGTTTGTATACAAATAATAATGCACAAGTTTTATTTGCACATTTATATTTACTCACTCATTTGTCTGTTTGAAGGTAATGCCTTCAATATTTTATATTGGAGCTTTTTATTGTTTCTCCAATTGTTCCGAATAAATTCCTTTTGCAGTTTACTCTTATGATCATAGATGCTAAGGAGGAAATGACTCGTTGGCTAATGTTATTACAGCTGCTATATTTTCTATCCTTTAGAATTTAGATTTTTTTCACTTACATATTTAAATCAACTATGTCAAATTTTAAAATATCCCCTGCATTATTTGAAAATATTATATTAATTTAGTTCTAAGTAGTGTTTCTTTAGATAAGCAATTTACAAAGTCTTCTATGGTCTTAAATTTGGTGATATTTTCTGATGAAAAGGAAATGTGGTGAAGGGTTCAGAGCACTGACTCTAGGACCTTGGCTGTTTGGATTCAAATTACATCTCTGCCCCGTTTCTGCATGTCTCTGAACAAGTGACTTTACCATTTTGTACTTAATTTATCTCATCTGTAAACTGTGGAAATAAATGTACCAACCTACCTCAGCTACTGGGAGCATTAAATGACCTGAGATGCATAAAGGTTATAGTTTGAAAAGGCAAGGAAACCGATTCTCCCTGGAGCCTCGAGAAGAAAGCCACCCTACCAATACCTCAGCTTCAGCCCAGAAAATCTGTTTTTGGTATCCTGACCCCTAGAACTGTAAGAGAATAAATTTATTGTGTTTTACGTCATTAAATTTGTGGTAATTTGTTAGAACAGCTATAGGAAACTAATACAGATTTTGATAACGCTCACCTAATAATGGGCAAAATTATTCTGCAAGAACAGATCTACGATATTACCATAACAATCGTAGGAAAATACAACTTCTTTTACAAAAATTCAATTTGAAATACATTTTTAAAAATCCCATCAGTTTCTGGTGGATAGAAATCAAATTTTTAAAAAGCCAGTAATGTGTATTTTGAAGTTGACATTTTATATTGAAGACATAAGTATAGGATTCCCACATCTTCTGATTACAATAGAATGTTCCATAGGGAAGATGATTAAGTCTTCCCCATTTAATTAAACATAAAATAAAATCTTTGAATCCTTTTTTTTCATCACAGGATTTGGTCTGATGCCTCTGAAAGACTGAATGGTGCTTTACTTTTGTGCATTACTGCAGAATACTTTCTGGTCACTTTTATCTTTCACTGAATAGAATTCATCACCTTGGAAAATGAAACAAAGAAAAAAGAATGAGGGAAGGAGGAAGGGAGGGAAGGGAGGGAGAAGGAAGGAAGGAAGGGAGAAAAAAGAAAGAAAGGAAGGAAGAAAGGAAAGAAGGAAGGAAGGAAGGAAGGAAGGAAGGAAGGAAGGAAGGAAGGAGGAAAGAAAGGAAAGAAAGGAAGGAAGGAAGGAAGGAAGGAAGGAGGGAAGGAAGGAAGGAAGAGAAAGGAAGAAAGGGAACAGTGTTTACAAGTAAGAACAAACTTTACAACCATCATCAACAATTTACGACTCTACCCCAAAATACATGCAGACTTGTAATCATCTTCCATTAAGTCTACAGAAGTTTAAAACATTACAAAGGATATGAAACATTAAAAATAAAAGCCCTCCAAGTGTATGCACATGCATGCACGTTCTCCAAGTACACACATGCCCATAACCACTGCTACCATTAAATAATACTCATTCAAAAACTACACCAGGGGGCATGTGGAATTTATCACCTATCCCCTTTAAATAAATACTTTCCTTTTCTTCATGCTTTCTGCTGCCTGTGCCTAACCTTGGTTCATGATCTCTGTGTAAAATAGGACAGACTTTTTTTTTTTTTTTTTTTGCCAAGATACATAAAAATCACCTTTCTGGTCCCCAGTACATGTCAAGGCATCTCAAACTACCTGCAAATAGTTTTCAAGAATGGTTTCGATAATATTGTTTAGTTGGCAACATTTGTCACCAGTTCATTGACATTTTCTGATTATCACCTTTTTGCCTGTAGAAATCACCTTCCCAGTATTTGACTGAAGTTGGCACCAACAATCTGCTAGACAGACCTGCTTGTGGAGACAGGGCATCTCTGAGAACAGCTGATCCTTTCCTCAGTGCCCACACCCCATCAAGGTATTTCAGCAAAAGAAAGCATTTTTACAAGGATCAAGGGAAATGCTGTATATAAATCAACATGGAGGTTAAAAGCATAATTTTAGATTCATATCTCAACTCTTGGCAAGTTCATAAAATCCTTTTGAGCCTAATTTTAGCATCTGTAAAATTGGGGAAATACTAGCTACTCTCAAGGAATTAATGAAGACTACAGGAGCTAATGTCCCTATGATCAGTTTTCAACAAAGGGCATAATCTCCATGGCTGAGTATACCAACCACCAGCAGCAATGACAATGCACAAGACAAAATTGTCTGAACAGCACTGTATTTCTTATCAGTGAAAAGATAGATGATTCAGATGGGAGGCGTGGGTAGTGGGAAATATTGCCATCTACACATAAGGCAACTTTCTACTTAGACACAGGCACAAAGTGGAGTGAAAATATTTCTCATGAAGCCATTGCAAGCTAATAGTTATACAGAATCCACTGACACTTTTACATACATATGCATCATTACAAAGTGCATCAGTGAACATTTCCGTGGTCCTAAGTGTAGCCACAATAGAGAGCCTGACGGCTGCACGTGAGCTGGCTGTCCATTCAGGTCCCTAGTTCCCACGTATTCTCTAATCAGGCAGGTCTGTTTCAAGAACATACCGTGCTCATTTCTGAGACTGTGCATTCACTTGGACTGCTTTCCATTTTAGCACACCCTCTTTCTCTTTCCACTCACCAAATGCCCACCTATTCCTCCTGAGCCCCCTCCTGCCTCCGCCCCTGTCCCCACCACCATCTCTCTCAGGAACCTCCCAACACTGTTCCTCACATTGATAAGTTTCTTTCTCTGAACTGTTGCCCAGTCTGGCATTGGATCAGAGTTTGAATAATGCAGATATGAACCTGTCAGAGACCCACTGAATTGGAGCATAACAGAGCATCTAGTCTAACCCCCTTGTTTTCTAGATAAAGAAGCTGTGCTGCAGAGTGAGGGCATCTTGTCAAAGATCACTCAGAGAGTGAGTGGCCAGGCTAGGACCGGCATCCTGACTTCTTGATGCATAGTCTACAATGCTTGCCACTAGGCCACTCGGATGCTATGTTGTTTCCTGTGTTTCATATTTCTTGCTGATCTCTCCTCTTGGTTGTATAAGCCCCTTTTTCTAATATTTTGATTCTGTCCCTTTCATTGGAGAGTACAGTGAAATATAGCTACTTCTTGATTATTTTGCATGTAAATGTGTGTCACATTCAATATAAGCATTAAATTATTCCTGGTCTTCCTCAATTTGTTGGTATTTGGGGGGAAATGTAGAGAATAAGCTGTCAAATTGCATTGTTTGCAGAATTACAAATTTGTTTCTCTCTTCTTCACGTAATATTTTACAAAAATATGCCTACTTTTACAAACTGTATACCCTGCTGATAATCAAAGTGTGCATGAAGAATATACCTATATACACAACTTGCATGCAATATACACAAGTGCACTGAGTTCCATTAAACATATGCATGTTTAAAATAATCCCTACCTCAAATGCCAACTGAGGGACATTCTAATAAAAACTGACCTAGAATATTTAAAAATGTCAATGTTATAAAAGACAACAACAACAAGAAGAAACTGTTTCAGATGAAAGAAGCATAAAAGCAATGGCAATAAAGTGCAATAGCCCTGGATTGGGTCCTAGAACAGGAAAAGTAATGTATCTATGAAAGATATTTGGACAATTGGCAAAATTTGATTATGAACTGTGGATTTAGATATTAGTGTTGTATTGTTAAACTTCCTGACTTTATTAATTGCAGTGTGGTTATAGAAGGGAAAAGGACAATGCCTTTTTTCTTAGGAGATATCTGATGAAGTATTTTAAGGTAATGAGGCATCGTGACTATAACCTACTCTCAAATAATTTAGTTAGATAGATAGAGAGATGGATAGATACACAGTTGAAAGGTGATGTGAGAAAGAGAGACAGAGAGACAAAGAGATAGAGACAAAGAGAATAAAAATAATAATGCAAATAAGCTAAAATAAAGAGTTTTTTTTAAAGTTAAGTTTACTACCGATCTGTATTCTTATGTGTTCTGTCCCTCCATATGTTCCAGTGGATTCCAGCAGCTCTTGGAGCTCTACATGCCTCATCATTCATGTCCAGCACAAAAGAGAAAGACTTTTGCTCCAGAATTCCACATCTCTCTGCCCTCCGAAAAAGTCCTGTGATTCACTCTGATTGGCCCGTCCTAGTTGCAGTAGTACCTCTGAGCCAATCACTGTGACCAGGGAAGGGAATGAATGGATTAGGTCAGCTTCAGTGGTGTTCTCTGATTCTGGAGCTCTGGATGGATAGTTGGGGTCTGCAGAGCCCCCTGAATCCCCGGACCAGAAAACAAAGAGGAAAAAATGAGCTAGGTTGGGTTTTAACTCCTCGCTAAGATACTATTAAATAGTGATAGGATCCCGAAGTGGGAAAGAAAGCAAAAAGTCGGAAAAGAAAGGGGCATGGAATATTCATAATCCATAACTCAAAGCTACTTTAAGTGCTATAGCCTTCCAAACTGTTGTCAGTCACTGACACCTGAGTTTCTGGTCTTTCTTGGAAAAGTTCTTAAAGACTAAGGAGATGGAGCAGAGCAAGCTCCCTGAACAGAAATGGGAATTTGGAGCCCCTGCCCCCAAAGACAGGCTTTATACATCCCACAATTTTTCCTAAGATATTTTCCTATAACAAACACTACTGAACTAATTGTGTAATCTTCTGTTTTTAAGTGTGATGCTTTCATTATTAAGAATCCAGCTCTGCGAAGTTTATCACATAAATCATATATAGAAATAAGTAACTAAAGATCTTACATTTCTTAAAGACAGGAGTGTTGTCTCTGGACTTTGAAAACTGAAATTATATCTTTTGGGCAATGAGTGATGGTGGTCTCCTTTACATAACCCGCCTACTTATTGACCAATGGTCATTTAAAGGCAGAGCCATGACCTCCCAATAAATAAATAGAATTATTATGAATGCCTTCTGCAGTCCTCACCATCCTGTGAAGGAAGGGGAGAGGAAGGAGAAAGGGGGGTTGGAGGAAAGTCCCTAACACTGGAGAGTATTCATTCACTGGGGCTTGGAGAGATTTCTTCTATCATCCATTTTGTATTTGCATCATAAACTCCAGGATGGCTCCTCTAAATTAGCTTAGGGGAGGGAAGAAGCATACACAGAAGATCTTGGTTTAATTCTAGGTTTATTGCTGATTAACTATGGGATTTTAGATCATTTTTTTTTACTTTTCTGAGCTTATGAGTACAGAAATGGCCCTAGGTTGATCACATAGATGTTCTGATAAAAAGAAAAAAAAAATTCACTGTTGGGAAAGTCAACTTCTATGAAGCTTTGCTTGGAGACCCAGTCAAAAGAGCTGCTGCTAACCTGAAGGTCTAAGAATACGTCATGATTTTTGTTCCTATATTTAGGAAAAGTCTGATTCTGAGGTTTATTTTGCACAGTCTAGCTCATTCTTGACTGTGCAACAAAATATTCAGGAAGCTACTTAAAATACAGATTCCTGGACCCTATTCTAAATTCCTACTAAATCAACACATCTGAAAGTGTGGCCAGGGGGTCTGTACCTTGATCTGTAGATGATTCTGAACAGCCAGATTTGGTCTAACCCAGTGGAAAAACTGGCACTTGGCATGGAAATCAGAAACCCCAAATTCTACCCTCAATGCCATTTATGACATAATATTGGAAAATGGTCAAGTAATTTGGACCCCTACTTCCTCATCTACAAAACATCTACAAAACAAGATTATCTCTGTTTCTTTCAGTAATAATGTTTATTATTTTACGAGTGATCCTTTCAGTTATTCCAAAGAAAGTTGTGATATGAATTAGAAATATTAATAATAATGTTCTCAATTAAGAATATGCTCCCAGGGCCACAAACTCTGACATGAATGTCTGAGTTACTCCATCCACATACATCAGCTGAGTTGTTGTGACCACAGCCCTGTTCTCCTAACAGAGGACTAAAGCAACTTTAGTGCTTCTGACCCAATACAAAGAAAGAACCATATACAAAGAAAGACCATACAAATATTTAGGCTCCCACCTCTGGCCTGTGCTCAGGGAGTTTTCGTGGGAAACTCCCATGCTTACAAATTGGGTTAACGTGTGAAACCCCCACTGTATCAGTGGGGGACAGTCAGTACAATGGAATGCTAGGAGAAATGAGACAAACTGATTGGCGTATGTGGGATATAAATTCTGCTCCAAATATAGGCACCTCGGTGCCTTCTCCTTCCTTCTCTGCCTTATCTTCCATGGCGAAAACTGTTTAGATGAGCTGTATTCCCAGAGCTTATTCACCAGTTGCAATTGATGGCTCCAGGCCAATTGGTTATGTCTAGCCTCTAGAAATCCCAGGTTTTGGAAAATTCCCTTCAGCTGTATCATTCCAAACACCTTGTTTCCATCCATTTATACCAGGTGATTGAATGAAAAGGGTAAGGGGGATGGAAGAATGAATGCACGCATGGGAGCTCTTGCCCTGGTCTGCACTATTGAGTCATCAGCATAACGTGCCAAATTTCTCAAATAAGTCTGGTCATGTTCACATTCAGCAGTAAGGAGGATACTCTGTATGACTCTCATGAGGACATGAAATGCCAGCAGGATCCATATAATCAACATCCTGCTTGTGCCAAGACGGGTGGGTGGAGTCATGTGCCACATGCAAGGGATTCCTAAATGTTTACTCTAATTTGCTGCCTGGTTATATTTGACTTCTGTGGGTTGGCACAGCAACCATTCTATTTAATTCTGGCTCTTCTAATTGTTGGAGGAACAGTCAGGGGCTTTTATACTAATGTTTAAAAAAAAAAGCAGTTGTTTGGGGTCATTGTTCCTTCTCCTTTAGGGTAATTGTTGAACATAGTGTTGTAGTTAATAGCACAGATTCCAGACAAAGATGGGTTTGGATTTCAGTTATACTGGTTATACTCCTAAGCTGTGCCTGATTTCTCCATGCCTCTGCCTCCTTCATTTCCATAATGGGGATAATTAACAGCACCTGCTGCATGGGGAGTTAGGGAAGATTAAATAAGTTAACATGTGTTGAGTACTTAGTATGATGCCTGGTACATAGTAAGCACTCAATAAATGATTGTTTAGAAGCACCCATGATTCATTATTTTGAGTTGTGTATGTGTGGATCTTCCCAAATAACCCAGTTTTACAAACACTCTTGTGTAGAAATGACTTTTCTACCCAATGGTCATCAACAAAATCTATGACTCATGAAGTCCATTCCGTGCTGTTAACTTGTGAAGCCATTTGACCTTGAGAGTTTCATTTCTGGCTCTGAGCAGAAGTTTTATTGAAAATCTATGACAAAATACCTTTGATTATGTGCCTCTGTGTATCTGAACTACAAAGATCTGCAGAAAGGGATTTTAATTCTGTGCTCTTGAACCCATGCTCAATACCCTCTCTCAGGTGGGTGCCTTTCAAATTTAATGTAGACACAAATCACGGATCTTGTTAAAATGCAGCAGGTCTGGGTGGAGCTTGAGATTCTGTGTTCTAACAAGCTACCCGGTATGCAAACGTTGGTCCCATGGAGCACACTTTGAATCCTGAGATTTGGGCTGCTGTGCTGGATCTGACACAGAAACCCACTGCATTGTTTTGATGGAGGCCAGAGGCACTGGCAGAGTGGTACCAGACTAATGCCTATTTTACAGATAATTTTATGTTCGTGCAAAGAAGAGGAACTGGGAAAATCTAGGACAGTGATCATCTCAATCACATCTGCATATCAGAATCACTTGATGAGCTTCAAAAAGGTATTCTAGAATCCTCACTAACCTAACTGAATACAAAACTTGAGGACAGTTCAAACATTTCTCAAAACACCCCAGGTGATTGTAATGTGCAGCCAGACATGAGTACCACTGCTCTCAAACAGTGGTTCTCCCACTTTAGCACACCTCAGAATCACCTAGAGGTCTTGTTAAAATAAAGATGGCTGGACCCCACCCCCCAAATTTCTGATTCACCAGGTTGGCAGAGCCTGAGAATTTGCATTTCTAACAAGTATGCAGGTGAAACTGATGCTCATACTTTGAGAATCACTGCTCTAGTTTATAGAAAGTACTCCACTCATTCATGCATTCATTCAGTAATTTGACAGATATTTGCAGAGCCCTTTCTATGTGGCATACAACATCCTAGATGATTGGAATATAATAGTAAGACATGATCCTTAGTAGCTTAGGAAGGGAGTGTACAGCTAGTAAGTACGTAGCACTGGACACATTAAAAAATGCATAGGAGAGATGGGAATGTCTGTCCCAAGGGGAAACCTTAAAGATGAGCCAGAATTAACCACAGGGTAAGACTATGTTGGGGGAGAGGGCAGGACAGGAAAGATTATGTCAGGCAGGAGACTGGGTGTGTGTTGAGGGCAGTTCAGAGTGCCTCTGGGCTTAGCAGTGGAGAAGCAGGTGCCGGGCAGAGGAGGGGGAAGGGTGGGCAGTGTTTGAGAGACTAGACAGAAAGAAGCCAGATCATGCAGAAATTTGTGTGCCATTTAAACTTTATTCCAGTGAGCCAATGAAGGGTTTTAAGTAGAAAGTGACATGATCAGCATCGCTTATTGAAGATATTATTCTGGCCACAGGGTGGAGGATGGAATGGAATGGAGGTAAGGAGACTGCTATGTGGAAGAAATTTGAGGCTACTGTCATTTTAAGATGTTTACTTGCAAATCATCTCAGTGTCCTTTTTCCTAGGCAATCAGATGTCCCCTGGTCATCTCAATGTGAAGTCTGGAGTAGGCATAGGAAAGTAGAGTGAATACAGTGGATCTTTCTATAATAGTGGGTGAAAAGGGGTGGGCAGGCCATCTACACAAAGGATTTATGTTTGTGCCAGAGTCAGATGGGAGCAGAAAAGTGAAACTTTACTTTCAATGTAGTACTTACCTGGAAGTTATTTGGAGGAGTTGTTAGCCACTTCAACAAATATTGATATTTAGCAATATCATCAATTTAGCCCTTCATCCAATTCTGTAATCTCAGAATCATCTGAACTTGAAAACAGTTGGTCGAGGTGGATGTGTGTTGCAGCTACTTAGTAATGCAGCCCCGCGAATAGGGAAGGTGTCATCTGGGTGGGTGGGCAGTGGACCATGATAATGCCAATCTCACTCCATGGGCAGAACTAATGTCCTCTTGGAGCCTCTTCCAAATATAATCAGAGGGATGCAGGGCTGAAGGGGTATCGGAGATCAACCTGTCTTCCTTATTTCAAAAAGAAATGAATAGTGTACACTTCCCCTGAAGTGTAGGAAACTACTACGGCACCTGGTCTTTCTGACATTTGTGTGTATTCACAAACTCCCAAGGCACTATATTATTTTGAAATTAGAAATTTCTGAATAGATGGAGAATTCAGAGATCTTACAGCTAAATGCTAAGGAAATATTTATTGATGTCTGGATACTTTAAATTATGGTCTTCTCTCTCCAAAAATATTTCTCAGCCATCAAATTAGCTACTGAATGAAATCCTTCAGCATTTCAAACCCTTGCTCTACTTCTAGTAGCAATGGACTACAAATAGCATTTCAAGCCACTCTGGAGACTGAAACATTTTCCCCTCTTTTCAACAGTTGGAGGACAGGTGCATTTATTGGTTTATTAATTTATTTATGCTAGACATACTTGATCTGTACATTAACTTATTTAGGATTCACAGCTGTGTTCTGGGGTAGGTTTTCATCATTCCAATTTTACAGAAGAGAAAATGACATTTGAAGGAGGTATGATGTTCAAGATGACATGGCTGATATGCAGGGTAGTGTGGCCAGGGCTATCTGACATCAAACCTTCTTAGGAAGTTTAGAGTTGAAGGTAAGGAGATCACTCTACTTGGAGAAGATGAAACCTCAATTCAGCAGTCACTCTGGCCCTTCAGTCAACAGAGAAGTGCACCCTGGACTGTGGGGAGGAGCTACAACTCACCACAAGTTCGGTTCTGTTAAGGCAGAACTTTGTTTTGCTTTAAATCTCACCCTTGATCTTCATTTTCATCACATGGAATGGCACCTAAAAGTCTACACCTCAGGTGGAGGTGTCCTCTCAAATGGACCTGGTATGCCTCTTGAGCTTTCCAGTCACCCTGAAGCAGAGTTTAGCAAAGAGATAATACTTATTATTCCTCTCTAAGCTTTGAATTTGAGTACAGCTCATACAAAAGTGAGCTTTTCACCTTGGAGACATCCAACTTCCTTGCCTGGATTCCACCTTCTCATTTAGCCTGTGGGTTTAAAGCTGTAGTGTGTTGTTTGCCATAATAATTGAGCAGTAGGTGTTTGAATAACCACCCACTTTGTAGTTGCTTATGTATTTATTCCCACTGCATCCAACCCAATGTCATTGGGCAAGTATATGCAATGCATAGTTGGATAACTTTTGAAGCCAGGGCTCAAATGAGTGGAAATTCAGCTATCTCGACTTCTGACATTTCAGATTCCCAAAGTGTTTTTTAGCTTCTTGATACTCAAAATGTGGCCCATGTACCAGAAACATTAGCATCACCTGGGAGTTTATTAGAAGCACAGAGATGCAGATTCTCAGACTCCACCACAACATAGTCAGCATGTGAATTTTAACAAGGTCCCTCATAATTTAGGCACACAGGGCTTGAGAAGACCAGAGAACTGTTGGGAAGCAGGTTTCTCTTTCTTTCCAGGATGTACAGGCAACAAGAAGGAGCCTTGGCGAGAAGCTTGAAAGACACAATTCCTTTCAGAGCTTGTTTCCTGTTTGATAACTTACCAAGTCTTTATAACTGGAATGCAAAGTGAGGGTTCAGCCAAGGAACTGGGTGAGAGTTAATGGATCAATCTGCTCTCCCCCGTCAGTGCTTTTACCGCTGACTTCTGGAATGTGTTTGATGAAAAGAAAGTGACTTCTTCAGACAGAAGATACTGATGTAGCCTGCTGAGGTTAGGACCTATAGGAACAATGCACCAATGTTATCAGGACTTTGTTTGCCTCCAACTCCATTCCAAAACTGACAACAGGAGAGAAAGACTTTTTTAAAGCCCTTGCTGTCAGTTGTCATTATTATAAATAGCCATATGCCCTGCTTCTCCCTGGGGGAATGAGAGCATCATTGTTCAGTTCTTATTTGGATTGAGTTTCTTTTCAATAGCTTTTTAAAAGTGGATCTGAGAAATGGAACTAGTAGCAAAGTAACATTTGCTTCCATTTATCTTTCCGAAAGCTTAGATATGTTAAAAGTCAAAATCAGAGAAGGAAGTTCATGCTTCTTTCCTTCCATCAGCTTTGACGGCCCTTTATTAATGAATAATGAACAAAGAAGTTTGCTCTATTTCATGTTCTATGTTTACCCCAGGATTTCAGTAAAAAATAAAAGTAAGGAGGATCAAAAGAATCCTAAATCACTGATGCCTCCATCAACTCACCCATTGGCAGACTCTAACACCAGCTGACTTTCCAAATAAGCATTTTTTTACCTTTCTCATTATGGCTAAGGAAGGTTATTAATACAAACCAATTAACCTGAGGCTGGGTATCAGAATGTGGCTATAAGGGACAAGACTGACCAATGGTTTATAGGTATATGAGGGTAAACTAAGATCTGTTGGCTCCATCTGAAAGGGACAATTTTCAGAGAAAAGAAAATCTGGCATCTGTAGTGGCAGATGCAAGCAAGACTTTAAATTTAATAGTGCTACCTTTTTGTTATAAAGATGTATTTTCGGGAGTGGGAAAGCATTTGGGTCAATGAGACCTCTCTACCAGATTCCCCTCCTTGCAAGCATGACAAGGTGAGTAAAGTCAGTCAATTAGCACACCTGCTTGGGAATTATAACGATACCTTTTACTCTATTGGCACCAAGAAACCGAGCCAGGCAATAGGCAACACTGACCAGCTAAGGTCAGTGACTTTGGACACGTGGCTTGGAAGGATGAGCTGATCAGAACTAACCAAAACTCAAGTGTAAAATCATTGTCCTGAAGCGATGGAACATCTAGTGTGAAATTGACATGTTGGGGCCCAAAGCGAAAACTACCAGAAAGACTCTCACTCACCAAGGGACCCTGTTGGCTCTGAGAAGGAATTTTAGACTTTCCCACTAGCTAAGCCCATTAATGTCAAGAGCTTTATTAGATTAACTGGCCTCTGGTAGAATTTTCAAGGTTCAGGTTCCACAGCTCTCATTGTCAACAAAAGTTTCTGTTGTGAAAATGGTCTATTTCTAGATTTCTTCAACTCGAAGGTAAATGTGGTTCTCAGAAGAGTGAGGCTGTTGCAAAGGAGTTGACGGCCAGCACCCTGGTGTCAGGTCCTCCATGTCGGATACTCCAACTATGTCTGGGAACACAGACATGCCTTTATGCAAAGGAAGTGTTCCAACAGCACACCTAATCACGCTCAACCTGGATTCAAAGAGCCTGAGCCATGTCAAAGGAAAATGTTCTATCATAAATCTCCAGAAATGGAAAAGGTCAAAGTCACCCTCGGTAATTAGCCTGCTGAAATACAGTGGCTCTGCTTTTTGTTTAACCTTTTAAGAAAAGGGCTCCACTCCCACAAGTCTCAACAAGCAGCCTTTTATTAACACATCCTCGACGTGCTTGCCCTTCTTCTTAACCCCTTCCCCCACCTGCAGCCCTAATAGAACATGTTTTTGGTTTGTTGCTTCAATTTCTTAATTTTGGGTGGATTAGTGTTCCCATCCCAGTACAATCTAAGCGGTCTTAACTGCTTTAAGTCTATGCAACTGTATCACTTTGCAGAGTAAAAGTAAGCTAAATATAGGCAATAAAGAAAAAGCATCATTTTATGCATCCAGAAAAATTGTCAAGCATATACCAACAGTTAAAAAAAAAAAGTTTTGGCCAAGCAGGTTAACAGTAATTATGTTAATTTTGGTTTTTGTACAGAAATGCTCTGTCCAGCATAATAGCCATTATTTGTGTGAGCAATTGAGAGCTAGTCTGAACTGAGATATGATGTCAGGGTCAAACACACCCTGGATTTTGAAGGTTTACTATGAAAAAAATAATGTAAAATATCTCATTAGTAATTTTTATGTTTATTACATGTTGAAATAATAATATTCTTATATATTGGGTTAAATAAAAGGCATGATTAAATTTGATTTCGTTTGTTCTTTTTACTTTTTATAAAGTAGCTATTTGAGAATTTAAAATTACAAGTGTGAATCATCCTACACTGTTGGTGGGAATGTAAATTGGTGCAACCACTATGGATACGAGTATGGAGGTTCCTTAAAAAAAATTAAAAACAGAGTTAACATATGATCCAGAAATCCTCCTCCTGGAAAAACTAATTTGAAAAGATACATGCAACCCAATGTTCATAGTAGCATTATTTACAATAGCCAAGATATGGAATCAACCTAAATGTCCATGAATAGATAAAGATGTGCCATATATATATACACACACACACACACACACACACACACACACACACACATATATACACAATGGAATATTACTCAGCCATAAAAAAGAATGAAATAATGCCATTTGCAGCAACATGGCTGGACCCAGAGATTATCATACTAAGTGAAGTAAGTCAGTCAGAGAAAGACAAACACCATATGGTAATACTTATATGTGGAATCTAAAAAAATGTACAAATGAACATTTTTACAAAACAGAAACAGACTCACAGACATAGAGAAAAAAATTATGGTTACCAAAGGGGAAAGGGGTGAGGGAGGGATAAATTAGGAATTTGGGATTAACAGATACATACTACTATACATAAAATAGATAAACAACAAGGACCTACTGTGTAGCACAGGGAATTATATTCAATATCTTCTAATAACGTATAATGGAAAAGAATCTGAAAAAGAATATATATATATATATATATATACTCCTTTTCAGATTTTATATATATATATATATATATATATATATATATATATATATATATTCTGAATCACTTTGCTATACACCTGAAGCATTGTAAATCAACTATAATTCAATAAAAAGATTAAAAAGTATTAAAATTACAAATATGTCTCACATTGTATTTCTGTTGGGCAGTGCTGGTGTAGTAGATCAAATTATCCAAGTATAGGTGGAGAAGAAGGCTTTGATTTGGGCATCACATGATTCTGCATATAATTTTGCCCTATTTTGTATTATTAAATATTTTTTATTGTTTCATCTTCCAGTTATACTGGGATCTTCTAGAAGACAAATAGAATGTGTTAAACATTTCTATGACCCATATTATAGCTAGCACAATACTGAGCACATGACAGGGATTCAACCAGTGCTTATTAGTGAAGTACAACTCAATGGCAGGGAAATTTCTAGATGGATAGATTTCTTTTGGGACTGGTCTAAGGGTAAGAATGTAGGTTTGGTGTAACTACTACATCTCCTGACTGAATATGTCTCACTGTCCTTGAGACCAGTTCTGGCCAATGAGTTGTGAGTGAAAGTGATATTTTCACTTCTGAGTTGAGTAGTTAATTTCCAGAGTGATCCATCATACTGATTAATTGTCTTCCATGTAGAGACTGCTCCTGTTAGCTTGGGTCCCCAACAGACCTGCAATAGACACACAGCTTGAGCAACAAATGATCCTCTGTTGTCTTCAGCTACTGGGTTTCAGAATTCTTTGTCATGGCAGCAAGACACGCTGCTGACTTTTCCTAACTTGCCATGTGTGCTTGCTGCTGCTGACTGAAAGAGCATGGCTCTTTGACTATAGATTGGTTTTTGAGATGGGACCCTAGCTTTGTAAACCTTATATTTTACTAATGTTTATTCTTGGTAACCAAAATATTAAAAAATAAAAAGAAGATCAGTTTTTCTCATCTCTTAAATCGATGGTGATCTTTGGTAGCAATGTCTGGAGTCAGAAGATCTGCTATTAATTGAATTGAATTAATGATAGTAATGATAATGAAAAGGAAAAGACAAATGAATTATTTTAATCTAAACTGGATGGAGCTGTAAGTTTCCTTCGGGATAACTGTTCAGTCGGCCAACAATTTATTTGCTCCCCCTTCCCTGTCAGTGTCCTGTTTGTCTTAGGTTGGCTTCCCTAGAAGCAGAGTCCAAGACAAAAATTCAGTGACATATGATTTACTGAGAGAGTGCTCTGAAGAGAAAGAAAGTAAGGGAAGCAGGACGGGCAGTGGTAGGAGCTGAGCAGAGACATGAACAAGCTTTGATTCAGTTTTTCCATGGGGAGAACAGGACCATGAATCACACCACAAAAATATTCCCACCCTGATGTAAGGAAGCTGATCTTTTGTATTCCTGTCAGTCAGTCACTAGCTGTTGGCTGCCCTAGGAAGGGCACGTAGTGTCCTAGGCAAGGTGGCTTCTTGTGATTCATGGCAATTCTCTAGAGAAGGTGGAATGAGCGGGTAGAGGGTGAGCCATTATCAGCCAATGCTCAGCGCAGTTGAGAGGTGAGTGTGCCCGCCCAGTAAAGGAGATCTTGTTAGGGCACTCATAGCAACTACCACCCTGTACCAGCTATTCCTGAACTGAGGTTCATGCTCAGATTTTTTCAGGCTCCTATGTCCAATACCTCTATGTCCTTTTCTTTCTAATTTCACAGTTCACTAATCTAAAAATCAAGCATCAACTGCCTTGCCTCTAAAATGAGAGGAGAGACTTGTTTTCTAAAGCCTCTTCTAACTTTGTAAATCTATGTGTTCTCTTAATAGGCCAAGGGGTGGCAAAAGTTTATCCTTTCCTGATAATAAATGACTTCTGTGGAGAAAATGTAAACCCAAATGAGTAATTCTCAAGGTTTCAGGGCATCCAAACAGGTCAGGAGAGAGTTAGGGTATGGAACCTGGTCAGTGCTGCTCGTCACACTGTGTGATTTGCCACCTAGGCTGATTTTCTAGAGGGCTGACCTTGTCAGGTACCTATGCACCATCTGCTCTCTTCTTGGTGCTGCTGTACTGAGTCCAGAACTTAAGGAAACCTGGTACTGTTAGGGATCAGGGGAGGGGATGTCAGAGGATGAAGCCAGTTCTGTTCTGCTGCCCTTGGCATGTGTAGTAGCAGGAACCATATCAGTCTTCATCAGACCCCTCTGCTTATTTCTCTCTGCTTCCTTTTGATCAGTTACACTTGTCTTTCCATTCTTTCCTTTACCTCCTTTCTCTTCTTTCAAAAAGTGGGGGGAAAAATGAACAAACATAACAAAACAGAAAGAGAGTTATAGATACAGACAACAAACAGGTAGTTGCTAGAAGGGAGGAAAGTAATAGGTGAAGGAAATTAAGAGGTACAAACTTCCAGTTGCAAAATAAATGCGTTACTGGTATGAAATGTAATAATTTTTTAAAGAAGCCAAACTCGTGGAAATAGAGAGTAGGATGGTCATTGCCCAAGGCTGGGGGTGAGAGAAATGGGGGGAGGGGAAGCACTGCAGTGATTGAAACCTACTGTGCCATCCTTTCTCTAGACAGTGACTTCCAAACGGTGGGGCACTGTCTAAATTGCTCAGTACCTGCCAAATGCAGACATCTTTGGAGTAAATTGCTGACTAACTGGCTTAGAAAGGACATATCCAGCACACTATGTCATCAGGATGAACTGTACTGTAGTGGCTGGGGGACTGGATTCTGGAATCAGACAGCTGGATTTAGATCTAGACCCTACCAGTTATTATGACCTATGTGATCTTGAGCAAGTTACTTAACCTCTGTGTGTCTTTAGTTTCCTGAAAATTTCCCATGAGTTTTGAATCTTCAAATGTAATAGGTACATATTGTCCCAAACAAAAATGATATAATAATCAACAATAAGATAAATCTTTGGGAAGTTATTAAAACACAAATATAAGGAAAGACTTTCATGGGTATCTAGACAGAAAAAGAAATCACTAATTGGGGAGATGTCAGATCACTTTCAAAAATCTACACAGAAAATGCTCAATGACAGAAGACAGTAGAACAAAGTCCACAGGATTCCGAGAAAAAAATGTGAGCTGAGAATTATAGGATGTTGTCCTTCAAGTATAAAGTCAACACAGGAACATTTTCAAAGAGGCAATAATTCATATAATAGAACACCCAAGAGCCCTATTGGATTATTTAATTGCATCAATAAATCAAAGAATCAATATTTTAAAAATTAGAAATGGAGCAGCCACAGTAAAAGATAGGTGGTGATGAGCACTGGTGCTATTTAAATATAAAATAAAACTAAACAACTATTGAAATTACTGTTGCAGAACATACTATAAAACTCAAATATAGGGCTTCCTTTGTGGAGCAGTGGTTGAGAGTCCGCCTGCTGATGCAGGGGACACGGGTTCGTGCCCCGGTCTGGGAAGATCCCACATGCTGCGGAGCAGCTGGGCCCGTGAGCCATGGTCGCTGAGCCTGCGTGTCTGGAGGCTGTGCTCCTCAGCGGGAGAGGCCACAGAAGTGAGAGGCCCGCGTACCCCCTCAAAAAAAAAAAAAAAAAAAGCTCAAATATAAAAAACAATGTACATAATAACATTAGGAATGCTAGTTTCCACATTTTTTCACAAAGAGAGTCAATAGATACTATCTAACATAATGTTTTTCGCATTGTTTCTTTTAGAGAGATAATTTAGGAACTGATTCATTTTGTAAAGAAACATTCTTTTCTGAAGTTAAATAGTTCCTTAGCTTTGTTTTTCTTCATTTTTAAATTCAAGAAAAAATACAGTTAAAGCTTTTATTTCAAAATGCCATCATAACATGATCCCATTTTCCTATCTATTGGTTGATTTACCAATCTGATGTCCTCCTTCCTCCCTGCCTTCCATCTTCGGTCCCTCCCATTTCTACATCCAGCCATCCATCCGTCCATCCTTCAGCCTGTAGACATATGTAGAAAGATGCTTATGATGAAGATCTTCAAATGTAGTAACCATTGTTTCTGGGTGAAATAATAAGTAATTTAAAATTTTCTTTGTTATTTTTTTTTTTATTACTTGAATGGATTACTACAGATGTGTACCATTTTTACAAAAGCAATAAAGATCACTTTCAAGGAGAATGATGAAGGATATATGTAATAATATTGTTAAGTAAAAATGAGCACAGCACAAACTGTGCTGTAAAACAATGTGTAAAACAATGGATTTCTGTAAAACAATGAATATAAATGTATATAGATGACTAGGCATTTTCCAGAAGGATTCATAATTAACAGACAATGGTGGTTCATAAGAAGAGGTGGCAGGATAAAATGAGAGGGAAACTTCTTTCTTTTCTTTACCCCAAACTCTATAACATACTTACATTGTAATAATGATGGAAAATAAATACTAAAAGAAAAAAACAAGCAGCTAAAGACCATCATTGGACTAGCATCGGAAGACTACTGACAAGTCTATTAGTTCATTTCCTTGCATAATCCTCAAACCTTCATAATCAGTAGATTCTGCCAACCCCTACTCCAGAGATAACAAGAAAGTCAACGGCCAAGCAATAGCACTATTTCCAGGACATTCTCTTTCTTTGTTGGCCTTATTAAATCTCTTTGGTCTCAAAATCAGGTTCTTGTTTGTATTATTGCCTCATACAAGGCATGGCTTTGCCTCTCATTTCTTAAAATAGTTCAGGCCAGTCGCATGTAGGAAATACGTAGACTAAAGAAAGTCTGGAAACAGGGACCTAGCAGAACAAATGCAATGATAAATAGCAATGGACACTTTGATACTAAGGAACAGTGAGGACTGCAATAAACTGAGGCACATCCTGTCTAGAGGGGCAAGCCCACTCAGCTGTGACCACTTTCCACTATGTTGGAATGTGGCACAGTGTGGCAAGATCCTCTGCGGAAGCTAGAAATGGAGATTTATAAATGGAACTTTCAAGTTTTAAAATGTTGTTCAATGAATTCAAATAAAAAAAAAACAGATACTGTGAAGACCACCCAACACAGGCTTGGACTGTGGGCTGCCATTTTTACTTCTGCTGTAGCAGATGTGTATGCTTGATTGAAGCATTTGAGCTTGATTTGCACTTCTGTGGGAACTGTTGCTGGGTACCGTAGCTCATTGTATATAGATGTGCCTTGTGGCTTAGTAGGCATTAAATTATGTGGCCCTAGAAAAAGATGTTTCCACCCTTTCCTCCTCTTAGCACATTGAAAACCTTCAAGAAATGGAGGGCAAATTAGTGTCCACAGAGGAGATGACATTGTCACCTGTGAGTCAGGATCACAGAATTTCTCAGGCTCCTTGGATGGAAGCAGGGCTGAACTTTGATTGCAGTAAACAACTCCCAACAGTGTCTAGTTTGGGAATCCAACCAAAAGAAACTCAGTCTATTCTTGCTTTCTGTGGATTTGACACAGCCCAAGGACAAATGTGGCTGGTCTGGACTGAATTTGGCTTTGAAATTTGAGCTTTTAGACTCAGAACAGAAAAGGAATGATGAGGTAGGGTAAGAGGTGGAGATGGAAAAGGCATGATCCCTTTGAGTTCACAAAATAAAGAGGCCCACGTCTGCTTGAGAACATGCAGATAAATCAGGCACTAATATAACCACAGCAATAGGTTGCAGTGAAATCAAAGGCAGCGATCAGAGTGCAGGGCAGCTACAACAACAAACTCATCTCCTGAATGTCCTGGGTTTCACAACTTCATGGCTCTGTTCTTTCCCTGATGCTATGGCTCTCCCAAAAATGGTCATGAATGACAGCTACTGTTTCCTTTCTTTTCCAGATGCCCCTCTTTGTTTTCTGCTAGGCCATCTCTGTACTGTGGAATCAATTTTTCAGCCTCTCCTTTTTACTTCCTTCCAGATAGATAAGAACCTTAGCATTAAAATGTAGGTGGCATAGCTTTTAATATTAGTTGGAATTTTAGCTTCTACTGGCCTACTTGTACCGCCAAAGATGTAGCTTCTGCAGCTACTCTGATTTATTGCATTCTATTTAGTAAAAAATGTCTTGGACATAGCAAGCAAGGCATCAGCATACAAGGCAACATGCATCTTGCCAAGATCTTACAATCTTACAATCTTATTACAAGATAAAGCCCAGGACGCCCCCTGCTTAAGGATGTTCTTTAAGATGGCCCAAAAGGCTAACAGCAACTTGATTAATAATCCCATCTGTTTCACTCCTTGAACTTGTTTCCAGGGAAAATGTGCCTTTGATCACTAGGTGCTGACGAGGGTATAACCTGGCCCGAGGTGTTTCCCTGGAGTGAAATATGCAGCACTTCTCAACTCCCAATTCCATTTAATTTATTGTTTGTTTTTGCTCAAGAAGAGGCTGTTTTTACAGCTGAACAGATTTGGAAGCTGGTTTGGGGTGTTTCATTTCCTTACATGAAAGGTTATAACACAGGGGATGGTAACCAGCTGTTTTCACCTTCACTAAACAGTGAATGAGCCTCTACTGCAGCAAAAAGGATTTGAGTTAGTTGTAAGAAGGAACTTCCTTAGAGAGTTACCACCTAGGGCTGAGACTCTGGTCTGGAGGGCTCTTAAAAAGTATGCTGTTGTTTCTCTCAGGGATGGATTATATGAGACCAAGATTAACAGGATTAGACTCAGCTGAACAACTTGCTTCTGTTCCTTCCACTACTGTATCTCTATAAATGATAACCATTAACCAGGCTGGGCCTTTGTGGATAGTTGAGTGACTGGGAGTAAGAAAATTTGAGGGTATTTTTTTTTGAGTCTTGGTAAAAGTGTTGTTCCTTTACATCTGATTTTCAAGTATATGCCACAGCAGTGATGGGCTGAAGTCAGCTAGTGGCTCCCAAGACAGTCAGTTGTTGAATGTTTAGGATTTCTTTCTTTTCTTTTCTTTTCTTTTTTTTTAGCAAGTCAATGTTAAACACAGCTGTTCTTAAAAATTAAATTAGGTAAATTTACAATTAAATAAGTTGTATTAAAAACAAAGTTACAAAATACATATAACTCACCACTTCATAATTATTTTACTACATTTAAATTTTATACGTGTTCTTGTATATATTGTATCTGTATGGTAGAAACAATATACAACGGTGCAATACTGCACATCTCTCCCCAACTGCACATTTTGCAACATTGCATTGGCAGGTTGAAATCTCTCATGGTGGGAGTATTTACACTATGGAACTTGGCAGACTGTATAAATCAGGTTTTTCCCAGAGCCAAGGGTTTAATATTTATTAGCACACTTACACGGAAGAAAGAAGAAGACAGAGGACAGAGAAGAAAGATAATTGGGGTGGGGAGAAAGGGGGAGCGAGAGGGAGAAAAGAAGATGAAGATGGAGGAGGAAAGAGAGGGGAGAGAGACTATTATACTTTCTCAATATTTTATATTGCCTTAATATTGTCACAAGTCTTTTAAAAGTCAGTTTATTACCAAAGAAAAGCCATTTTTGAAAAAGAAAGCACTCAGAATTTCTTAGTCCAAAAACTCCCTTTATTTTACCTTGAACTAAATTAGCACAAGTAAAATGACTCGGTGGTAACACTTATACATCAGACCTTCCTCCACTTCATCACTTACCATCTAAGCCACTACTGCTTAACAGAAAGATAATATGGGCCACATATGCAATTTTAAATTTTCTAGTAATTAAATTAATAATAAAATCAAAAGAAACAGGAGATATTAATTTTAGTCATACATTTTATTTCACTCAATTTTTCCAAAAATTATCATTTCAGCATAAAACAAAGATAAAAATATTTGTGAGAAGTTTTACATTTTTGGTAATATATCTTTGAAATTTGGTGTGTAGTTTACACTTACAGCACATCTCAATCAGACTAGCCACATTTCAAGTGTTCCATAGCACATGCAGCTCGTGGCTACCATGTTGGACAGTGCGGGTCTATTCAAGGATGCAAAGGCTGGTCAGTGGCTGTTGCTGATGTAGATGCTTATGCTCCCAGTGTGCACAGACTGTGCACATAGAGGTTGATCTTATGTTAGTGCTAGATGGACCCTGAAGTCCAGCTCATCCTACTCTCAAACTGTAGATGTAGGATGAATGAACTTCACAGAGTTGTTAACTTGTCCTAATTTACACATCAGTATGCTCAGTGTTTTTAACTAGACCTTAGGCCTTGGCTTCTGAATTGTGCAGTGCTTATAGATTTCCAACTGTTATATCCCTAAGGTTCTATCATCTACCAGCTGAGTGACTTTGGGCCAATTAGTCAACCTCTCTGTGCCTCAAGTTCCTCATATATAAAATGAAAAAAAAATAGTATTTACTTCCTTGGGGTGTTCATATATATAGATGTTCATTTAAGATATGCTATAGAATACTTAGAATAAAGTTTGGTGTCTAATAACTGTACAATAAATGTTTGCTCATATTGTCATAATATTATAAAATGAACATTTAATGGTTTGAGTAAAGAGAATACTAGTACAGGAAATAAAGGGACTGTTATTGGATAGTTCTTAATCTGGAAATGCTAAGTTGGTTTATAATTACTTGTATAATCAGTTGTATAAGAATGTATATGTATCAGATTGTCATTTGTTGAATGTTTAGATAATAATTTTGCTTTTTGTTTAAAAGAGAAATGTATTTTCTGCTTCTAAGTGTCACTATTCTTACTAAGATTGTAAGTTTTTATGTATTTTTAAGAAGGCTTAATACTGATGTATAATGATGTCAATTTATTCTTTTTTTTTTTTTTTTTTTTTTTGCAGTTTGAAATTCCGAAAGATTTCAGAAGTAGGCTTCCACCTAGTCTCTCCATCCCACCTCCCAAATTCTCTTGAAGCACAGCATAAAAAGAGAGAATTTTCACACTGAACACTTCACAGGGGAGTTTGAAAAGGAAATTGATAGGCAAATCAAAATGTGTGAGACTTGCTCAGGTCAAAGCATCCAAATCCCTAGGCACTTTGTGAGCACCTGCTGTATGCCAAAGCTGGAGTCTCTACAGTCAGGCCTCAGGGCAACCTACCTGTTTCCCTTCTGTGTCTTTTGCAGTGGCTTTGCTGGTCCTTCCATGCCCACAGCTGTGCTGGCTTAACAGAAACTAAGGCAGATGCCACAGGAGCAAAACTGAAGAACCAGCCACAGCCAGATAGGGCCAAAATGGTGATAGTCAACCACACTGAATCAGTTCCAGCCTGACCAAGAGGGCAGCACCTGCACAGATGAGACGCAGTGTGTCTGAAAGTTACCTTTGTCTTGTTACCATGCAGAGATCTCTGCCCAGACAGGGGACTTGCACTTTGCTAGGCACAATTATTGCCATATGCAAAGGAACCCAAAGGACTACCCATGCTCTGGCTGTTTCTGGAAATCGCTGCTCCTTTCCCCAATTCTGATGGCATGGGCTCTCCCTTCCTATTCCTTGATCAACAAATAAATTTTCTGTTCTGCTTTTTAAAAAAGCCATATATATAGCTTCATAACATTGTTCCCCTTCACTGGACATTTCTAATATTTGATAATTGACTTATGTTTCTCAGTAGAATTTTCATGCTGCTTTGTCATGTCCATGTGGGCCATTGTTATTTGATCAACACAAGCTCTGGCATGATTTAAAGGAGTGTAATTAATACAGCTATGCTGGAATTGCTTAAGAAGTGGACATGACATTTCCATTACCCAAAAAGGTGTAATAATTAATGAGAATAAATGTCACTGGGATAAATAATGAAGAGGTTAATACTTTTAGATATTGTCAGTATTTTAATCAATCAATCATTCAATCAATGCAATTTTTCTCCTAATGTATATTTCACACTTGGCCAGGGAATTATGGAAAACATTATTTAACTCAATTGAAAAAAAACTGAATTACCACAGTATATTCAGCACTGTTCATGGTGCAATCAGGGAACACTTTAAAAAATGTATATAATGGTTAGCCAGACTCATCAAGAAAAAAAGGGAGAAGACTCCAATCAATAGAATTAGAAATGAAAAAGGAGAAGTAACAACTGACGCTGCAGAAATACAAAAGATCATGAGAGATTACTACAAGCAACTCTATGCCAATAAAATGGACAACCTGGAAGAAATGGACAAATTCTTAGAAATGGAAAACCTTCCAAGACTGAACCAGGAAGAAATAGAAACTATGAACAGACCAATAAAAAGCACTGAAATTGAAACTGTGATAAAAACTCTTCCAACAGGGCTTCCCTGTTGGAACAGTGGTTGAGAGTCCACCTGCCGATGTAGGGGACATGGGATCGTGCCCCGGTCAGGGAGGATGCTACATGCCACAGAGCAGCTAGGCCTGTGAGCCATGGACACTGAGCCTACGTGTCTGGAGTCTGTGTTCTGCAATGGGAGAGGCCACAACAGTGAGACAGCCACATAACAAAAAACAAACAAACAAACAAACAAAAAACTCTTCCAACAAACAAAAGCCCAGGACCAGATGGCTACACAGGCGAATTTCATCAAATATTCAGAGAAGAGCTAACACCTATCCTCCTCAAACTCTTCCAAAATATAGCAGAGGGAGGAAAACTCCCAAACTCATTCTATGAGGCTACCATCATCCAGATACCAAAACCAGACAAAGATGTCACAAAGAAAGAAAACTACAGGCCAATATCACTGATGAACATAGATGCAAAAATCCTCAACAAAATACTAGCAAACAAAATCCAACAGCATATTAAAGGGATTATATACCATGATCAAGTGGGGTTTATCCCAGGAATGCAAGGATTCTTCAATATACGCAAATCAATCAATGTGATACACCATATTAACAACTTGAAGGAGAAAAACCATATGCTCATCTCAATCGATGCAGAGAAAGCTTTCGACAAAATTCAACACCCATTTATGATAAAAACTCTGCAGAAAGAAGGCATAGAGGGAATTTTCCTCAACATAAAAAGGCCATATATAACAAACACACAGCCAACATAGGCCTCAATGGTGAAAAACTGAAACCAATTCTACTAAGATCAGGAACAAGACAAGGTTGTCGACTCTCACCACTATTATTCAACATCATTTTAGAAGTTTTAGCCACAGTAATCAGAGAAGAAAAAGAAATAAAAGGAATCCAAATCGGAAAAGTAGAAGTAAAGCTGTCACTGTTTGCAGATGACGTGATACTATACATAGAGAATCCTAAAGATGCTACCAGAAAACTACTAGAGCTAATCAATGAATTTGGTAAAGTAGCAGGATACAAAATTAATGCACAGAAATCTCTGGCATTCCTATACACTAATGATGAAAAATCTGAAAGTGAAATTAAGAAAACACTCCCATTCACCACTGCAACAAAAAGAATAAAATATCTAGGAATAAACCTACCTAAGGAGACAAAGGACCTGTATGCAGAAAATTATAAGACACTGATGAAAGAAATTAAAGATGATAAAAATAGATGGAGAGATATACCATGTTCTTGGATGGGAAGAATCAACATTGTGAAAATGACTCTACTACCCAAAGCAATCTACAGATTCAGTGCAATCCCTATCAAACTACCACTGGCATTTTTCACAGAACTAGAACAAAAAATTTCGCAATTTGTATGGAAACACAAAAGACCCCGAATAGCCAAAGCAATCTTGAGAACGAATAAAGGAGCTGGAGGAATCAGGCTCCCTGACTTCAGACTATATTACAAAGCAACAGTAATCAAGACAGTATGGTACTGGCACAAAAACAGAAAGATAGATCAGTGGAACAGGATAGAAAGCCCAGAGATAAACCTCGCACATATGGACACCTTATCTTTGATAAAGGAGGCAGGAATGTACAGTGGAGAAAAGACAGCCTCTTCAATAAATGGTGCTGGGAAAACTGGACAGGTACATGTAAAAGTATGAGATTAGATCACTCCCTAACACCATACACAAAAATAAGCTCAAAATGGATTAAAGACCTAAATGTAAGGCCAGAAACTATCAAACTCTTAGAGGAAAACATAGAAAGAACATTCTATGACATAAATCACAGCAAGATCCTTTCTGACCCACCTCCTAGAGTAATGGAAATAAAAACAAAAATAAACAAATGGGACCTAATGAAACTTCAAAGCTTTTGCACAGCAAAGGAAACCATAACCAAGACCAAAAGACAACCCTCAGAATGGGAGAAAACATTTGCAAATGAAGCAACTGACAAAGGATTAATCTCCAAAATTTACAAACAGCTCATGCAGCTCAATAACAAAAAAACAAACAACCCCATCCAAAAATGGGCAGAAGACCTAAATAGACAGTTCTCCAAAGAAGATATACAGAATGCCAACAAACACATGAAAGAATGCTCAACATCATTAATCATTAGAGAAATGCAAATCAAAACTACAATGAGATATCATCTCACACCAGTCAGAATGGCCATCATCAAAAAATCTAGAAACAATAAATGCTGGAGAGGGTGTGGAGAAAAGGGGACACTCTTGCACTGCTGGTGGGAATGTGAATTGGTTCAGCCACTATGGAGAACAGTATGGAGGTTCCTTAAAAAACTACAAATAGAATTACCATATGACCCAGCAATCCCACTACTGGGCATATACCCTGAGAAAACCAAAATTCAACAAGAGTCATGTACCAAAATGTTCATTGCAGCTCTATTTACAATAGCCCGGAGATGGAAACAACCTAAGCGCCCATCATCGGATGAATGGATAAAGAAGATGTGGCACATATACACAATGGAATATTACTCAGCCTTAAAAAGAAATGAAATTGAGCTATTTGTAATGAGATGGATAGACCTAGAGTCTGTCATACAGAGTGAAGTAAGTCAGAAAGAAAAAGACAACTACTGTATGCTAACATATATATATGGAATTTAAGGGAAAAAAAATGTCATGAAGAACCTAGGGGTAAGACAGGAATAAAGACGCAGACCTACTGGAGAACGGACTTGAGGATATGGGGAGGGGGAAGGGTGAGTTTTGACAGGGCGAGAGAGAGTCATGGACATATACACACTAACAAACGTAGTAAGGTAGATAGCTGGGGGGAAGCAGCCGCAAGGCACAGGGATATTAGCTCGGTGCTTTGTGACAGCCTGGAGGGGTGGGATGGGGAGAGTGGGAGGGAGGGAGATGCAAGAGGGAAGACATATGGGAACATATGTATATGTATAGCTGATTCACTTTGTTATAAAGCAGAAACTAACACACCATTGTAAAGCAATTATACCCCAATAAAGATGTTTAAAAAAAAAAAAAAAAGAATATTCATATTTTGACCTAGCAAGTCCACAAGAATGATTTTATCTTAAGGAAATAATGAAAGACTTACAAGACGTGGCTGAAAGTTTATATCTTGTAGCATTTTTTCTAAGTCAAAATTGCAGATGATTTAAGTATTTGAAAGGAGGAAATTTGTTAAACAAATCATGATATGGACAAAAACTGAATATGGAAAAAAAAGGTCACAATAAACAATGTAATCCCATTTTTGTTTCTCAAAAAAAAAAAAAAATCTACCACTGGCATTTTTCACAGAACTAGAACAAAAAAGTTCACAATTTGTATGGAAACACAAAAGACCCCAAGTACCCAAAGCAATCTTGGGAACAATAAATGGAGCTGGAGGAATCAGGCTCCCTGACTTCAGACTATACTACAAAGCTACAGTAATCAAGACAGTATGGTACTGGCACAAAAACAGAAATATAGATCAATGGAACAGGATAGAAAGCCCAGAGATAAACCCACGCACATATGGTCACCTTATGTTTGATAAAGGAGGCAAGAATATACAGTGGAGAAAAGACAGCCTCTTCAATAAGTGGTACTGGGAAAACTGGACACGTACATGTAAAAGTATGAAATTAGTACACTCCCTAACACCATAAACAAAAATAAACTCAAAATGGATTAAAGACCTAAATGTAAGGCCAGACACTATCACACTCTTAGAGGAAACCATAGGCAGAACACTCTATGACATAAATCACAGCAAGATCCTTTTTGACCCACCTCCTAGAGTAGTGGAAATAAAAAGAAAAATAAACAAATGGGACCTAATGAAACTTCAAAGCTTTTGCACAGCAAAGGAAACCATAAACAAGAACAAAAGACAACCCTCAGAATGAGAGAAAATATTTGCAAATGAAGCAACTGACAAAGGATTAATCTCCAAAATTTACAAGCAACTCATGCAGCTTAATAAAAAAAAACAAACAACCCAATCCAAAAATGGGCAGAAGATCTAAATAGACATTTCTCCAAAGAAGATATACAGATTGCCAACAAATGCATGAAAGAATGCTCAACATCATTAATCATTAGAGAAATACAAACCAAAACTACAATGAGATATTATCTCATACCAGTCAGAATGGCCATCATCAAAAAATCTACAAACAATAAATGCTGGAGAGGGTGTGGAGAAAAGGGAACCCTCCTGCACTGTTGGTGAGAATGTAAATTGATACAGCCACTATGGAGAACAGTATGGAGGTTCCTTAAAAAACAAAAAATAGAAATACCATATGACCCAGCAATCCCACTACTGGGCATATACCCTGAGAAAGCCATAATTCAAAAATTTTATGTACCAAAATATTCATTGCAGCTCTATTTATAATAGCCAGGACATGGAAGCAACCTAAGTGTCCATCAGCAGATGAATGGATAAAGAAGATATGGCACATATATACTATTGAATATTACTCAGCCATAAAAAGAAATGAAATTAAGTTATTTGTAGTGAGGTGGATGGACCTAGAGTCTGCCATACAGAGTGAAGTAAGTTAGAAAGAGAAAAAAATATACCGTATGCTAACACATATATGTGGAATCTAAGAAAAAAAAAAAGGGTTCATGAAGAACCTAGGGGCAAGACGGGAATAAAGACACAGACGTACTAGAGAATGGACTTGGGGATATGGAGAGGGGGAAGGGTAAGCTGTGACAAAGTGAGAGAGAGGCATGGACATATATACACTACCAAACGTAAAATAGATAGCTAGTCGGAAGCATCCGCATAGCACAGGGAGATCAGCTTGGTGCTGTGTGACCACCTAGAGCAGTGGGATGGGGGGTGTAGGAGGGAGGGAGACACAAGAAGGAAGAGATATGGGAACATATGTATATGTATAACTGATTCACTTTGTTATAAAGCAGAAACTAACACACCATTGTAAAGCAATTATACTCCAATAAATATGTTAAAAAATGTATATAGTATAGTCTTTCTATTAAGTACCTTTAAATGTCATTGGGTAAGGTTAGACATGCAAGAGATGAATAACAATATAAAATAATGAGTGATTATGTCCTCAAATGTGTGTTTAGAAAATGAATTTTGTTGGGGCCTGAGGATGGGTAGGTTGGAGAATACAAAGATGGGTTATATCTATAAAGAGATTATACCTTCGAAGAAAAGTATATTCATCCCTCATGTTGGTAGTAATTAATTATAGCCAATTTGGTGAAAAATAATGCTTTTTGAGAATAGAGGCCTTGAAATTAAGGCCTTTCAAAGGTTGGTTTACTGATTCCAGCCCTGTACAACCAAAGCAATATGGGTAGGTCCATGATAAAATCCAACTTGGCTTCCCTATTTCTGCATGAAGTTTAGGGACCTTAAGATCTGACGATCACAATGAAGTTAAAGTAATCAATTTGTTTTTTCCTTTTGTAACTGAAACTTTGAATCAGTATCAGAGCTGGTTAATTAAAACTTTTGAGGATTTTAGCTCTATAGGACAAACTAAAGATATTGGCAGGCAGGTGATCATTTTCTAGAGAGATAAGGAAAAAGTAGCTCTTACATCAAATTCATTAATAGAAAATAAAAATTTATAATTGACTTTTGTTCTTGTGGTATACAATAGGTATATCTAATCATCTCTTTGTATATCTTCAAAGATCTATTATGAAATATCTACCACCACCAAACAAAAAAGTGTTGGTGTTCTGTATATTATAAAATGAAGAACCTTATAAACAACTTTTTGAGGAAAAAATATCAGTTGCCTTTTATTTCATTGACCTTAGCATACAATAAATTTATATTCCTTTCGCTTATTTTCTCTTAATGAGATCTATATTTTTTGGAAAACATCAATGTTTTCCAAAAATCTATATTCTTTAGGTAGCATCAATGTATCAATGTTTCTTTTCTTTTCTTTCTTTCCTTCTTTCCTTCCTTCCTTCCATCCTTCCTTTCTCTTCCTTCCTCCCTCTCTCCCTCTCTCCCTCTCCCCCTTTCTCTCTCTCTCTTTCTCTCTCTCTCTTTCTTTCTTTCTTCCTTTCTTTCTTTATTTTTCCCCTGAAGAACCTTTCAAACTTCATAATTACAAAAGAGTCTTTGCATTGTTGGTTTTCTGGGGTCACAGAGGGACATTTATATGTCTTCATTATACCTGTGGTGTGTATCCTTTCCATGTATAGCAGATGCCTAAGGTACTTTCTATTTCTAAAAGATAAGACTCTTTAGCTTTCTATTCTCCTAAGTATAAGAAAGGACAAACCTGGAGATCCAGGGGTCTCCATGTTTCTAGTTTAGTTAACTCCAGAAGCAAAGTTTGTAGTACAAACAATTTATTTGGAAGATGAGCCCTAGAAACACTGGTAGGAGAAAAAAGTACAATAAAGGAAACATTATCAAACAAGTTATACTCTGGGCAACTGGAGATTAAAATCTTAGAGAATTCTAGAGATGCTGTAAAACATGCACTCAGAGTCTTCCCATGGGGGAAATGGAATAGTTACCTGCCAACCCTCATTAATCATTCATACAGGGGTGCTTCTGGGGGCACTGATTACCCAGCAGTTCTAGCCTTCCCTGTACAAGGTTTGGAGGCAAGAGAGAGCTTAAGGCAAAAAGTTGTATGTACTGACATCTGGATGTTAGGTTGGTATGCCTGGAAATACTAAATTCCAAGGAGCTACAGCAGGTTGGCAGGGGTGGGGGTTAACTAAAGAAACTTCTATACAATGTAGAGGAAGAGACAGTATCTATACAGATTCACACATTAATACACATTCAATAAATACTTAGAGAGGACCCACGAAAACCTTGCACTATACATTAAGGAGGCATCCAGTCCTCATAGAGATGTCATTCTAGTTGGCATGCATTTATTGAATGTTACATACAATATTCTCAGAAAACCTAGAGCTCTCAGGGCTCACCCAAGGAGAAAAATCTCAAACATTTCTCACAGGCACATTTCTGTCTCCATATTAGCTTTCCTGTCCCCAGTTAGTTTTTGCTGCATAATAAATAACTTTAAACATAGTGACTTCAAACTATTTTTTTAGCTGATTCTGCATGTCTTAAATTTGTGATGGGCTCAGCTGGGTGGTTTTATTGATCTAGATGAGGTCTGGCTGATCCTGCCTGGGCTCATTTGTGCATTAACCTCCTTGTTGATTGTTGGCTAGGGTGTCTCAATTCTCCTCCAGGTATCTACTTGTTCTCCAGCAGATTAGCTGAGTCTTGTTCCCATGGTGGCAGGGTTGCTGAGACAATCTAGACAGTGACCTTCAATGCATAAGTGTTTTTCAAGCCCTTGCTTGCATCATGCTTGCCACTCTTCCATTGGCCAAAACAAGTCACGAGGCCATCCCAGTTTCAGGGCTGATGGAAGACTCCAACCGTTGATAGCAGGAGCTACAAAAGTAACATTGCAAAAGTTGTGGATATGGAGCAGGGAGGAATTTGTGGCTATTTTTTGCATCTACCACAAAGTGGAAGAAGATTTTGCAATCTACCACAAACACAACACACACAGCCCTGATATGATACAGGAAACACTGTATCAGGAATCTGTCTAAACAGAGAGCATGTGGTACCCTGGGCACTTGTCCCAGAGAATTCACCCTTACCTTCACTATCATGGTGTGTGTGTCTGGCAACATTTCACTGTTCTCCATTAGAAAATTGTGTTACTAGGACTTCTGTGATTTATAAGTCCAAAGCACATATGGGAATCAAATGTACATCAGCTCTTTACTAACAAGGTTAAGCAATTTCCCGTGTCTTCCCAGAAGTCATCAAAACTACTACAATGTCATGAGCCTGTAGGTGATAAATTATGTCTGTCTTGCTTCACTGTTAGGGAAAGTGGTGTTAACTGATTAGCCCTATACTCATGGAATAGGGCTGGAAATAATGACAACATATCTGTATTCTTCCATTGTTCCAATAACCACCACTCCCTCCTGTCACCTTTACGAACAGGAATTCCCCGTTCACTGATTCCCTTGTTCTGGACATGTATGAGAAACTTGTCTATGTACTAATTTACTGGTCCTGAAAATGTTTTAATCCAATAAAATTTTTTTTCTAATGGAAAAATATTTAATAGTCAATGTTTTCCTGGATTCTAAAGATCTGATTTAAATAACATAGATATGCAATACTACTGTACAGATTTCAAAATTTTAAAAGTAGTTGAAAATTCTAAGTATCTATACTTCTAGTTTCTGACTACATCACCTAAAGCAAACTCTCCAAATTTCCTGCTAAGATATTACCAAGTCACAAAAAAGTCCAAAATCTTGACTTACCAAAAAACTAAAAAAAAATATTAATGGACAACTAATCATCATAATCTAGATTGACTTCAACTGGGCCAAAATGAGAGATGACTAATAGCAGGCTCAATCAGACCTACAGACACTGAATGTTCTCTCCTCCTGTCCCCCATCCCCCAAGACACATCGAAGTAACAGACGTTCACAAGCACCTTGGAAAAGAGCGTACAGATCCCAGTGGCAAGATCACCTGGTGGTGAGGTGGCAAATGAAGGGTGGCATGGTTTCAGGCTCCTTTCTGAGATGCATCCCCCAGTCCATGCTCTTAAATCACTAGGAGGGATAAAAGCTAGGGCATGCCCTTCTCCCCTCCTCTAGGCACACACTGTTGATACTCCCCAGGGAAATGACCACAGAAGAGGGGTGATATATATATATATATATATATATATATATATATATATATATACAGACGCACATACATACATACATATATATAACTTATATTTAAATATATATTTAACTAAATGTGTATGTATATATGGAGATTATATGTATAAAAAAAAACAGAAAAGCAAAAATCCTGAACAGCTTATAGCAAACAAAATAGAATTAATGTATTAACAGAAAAAGAATCTAAAATAAGTAAAATGAGGAGGGTGGGGAAAGGGGAATTGGATGCAGGCAGTGAAAAGGTAAAGACTTCCAGTTGTAAGATAAATAAGTACTAGGGATATAATGTACAACATGATAAATATAATTAACACTGCCGTATGTTATATATGGAAGCTATTAAGACAGTAAATCTTGAGTTCCCATCGTAAGGGAATTTTTTTCTATTCTTTAATTTTGTATCTATGTGACATTATTGATGTTCACTAAACTTATTGCAGAAACCATTTTATGATGCATGTAAGTCAAATCATTATGCTGTACACTTTAAACTTATACAGTGCTGTATGTTAATTATATCTCAATAAAACTGGAAGAAATAAAATTTAAAAATAAGTAAAATGAATACATTCAAAGCAGTATGACAGGGTTTGATAATATGGAAGAAAACCCAGCAGTTATAAGGAAAACCGAAATGTAAATGGGAAGTATGAAAGGCGAAAGTGTTGTAGTAAAGCAGTGGTTCCTAAAGTGTGATCTCAGAACAATAACATCAGCATCACCTGGACACTTGTTAGAATTACAAATTCTTGTACCCACCCGATACTAGATCAGAAACTCCAGTTGTGAGGCCTAAGCATCTGTGTTTTAAGACGTACCCCTAGGTGATTCTGAGGCAGTCAAGTGTGAGAACCACTACTGTAGAGAACCAAATTGATCGATTGGATTGTGAGCCAAAAGTGATTAAGCCAGAAGATGAAGTAGAAAAATTCTGTTAGAAAATATCAGGAATGAATAAGGATAAAGAAATAGGTATGTAAATGTTAACAGCCATTGTGGATAGAAGTAGAAGGTTCAACATCCATATAGTAGGATATCCAGAACCTGCCAACCAAGAATTTTTCAGAATTAAGTAAAGATTAGTCTATTTCACATGAAAGTCCAAATTTTCATCTTTTTTTTTTTCTGATAAATTGGAAGGTCTGGCAACACGCCCACCTATTTATATAACAATTACCCAAGCTGACTAGCAGCTGCTACCTTTCAATGAAGCCTTCCCAGGGGACTAGATTGTGAGTCCCCATGGCAGACAGGCAGATCCATTCCAGCTCTACCGAGTACTAACTACGTGACTTTAGACAATCTTCTGAGTCTCAAATGCCTCATCTAGACAGTGGGTTTAATAAGATACCCACCTCATAGCTGTTTTGAAGATTAAATGAGTCAATACATGCAAAGATCCAGTATAGTGCTTGGAAATTCCTAAGCAGTTTAAAACTGCCAGCTGTTGATTTTTCTTGTTAAAGCCCCACCCACCTCCAGAGGCTCAGGTTCAGATTTTTCTTACACCAAATGTAGCTCACTTCTGTTTGTTACGTTACCTGTTTTCTGCCTTTTGGAACCTGTGATTCTTTCTCTATCCCTTCATGACCCTAACTTTGGTTGATTTGTTTACATCTCTGGGCCTCAGTTTCCTCTTCAGTAAAATGGGATAATGACCTGCCTCAATCTCACATGTATATACAATTGGAGTAGTGTTTGTGGACATGACTTCCACAGAACGGGATGCTCAGTAAATGCTTGAATACTTCTTGATTTAGTTATTTATCTTCATATCCTGTACAATAATTAGCACAGGATGGTGTGCTACAGCCAGCCCATAGTGGCTCAAGAAAGCCAGCTGCTAAATTTTCAGGAATTTTGAGAATTGGTTGTTAAACACAGCCATTATTAAAAACTAAATCACATAAACCTACACTTAACTTATGTTAAAGACTAAGGTAATGAATTCTCAAAAACTTATCTCTTGTTCATTTTTTACTACATTTTACCATATTCTAAACTATTGAGATGAATTCAGTCTATTGTGTCTGTGTGATAGAGATACTATAGAACGCTGCTCTACTTCACATTTCTTCCCAGCTCCCAACTCCCAGCTCAGTGACATTACATGTGTGGGTTGAAATTGGCCATGATTGGAATATTTATCCCATGGAATTTGGCAAACACTTCAAACCAGGGCTTTATTTCCCCTTGAAAAGCCAGTTGTAAAATATTTACCAGAGCATCAGTAAGATCTTTAAAATCTGTTCGGAAAACAAAAAGAAGCATAAAATTATGTTTATTACCAGGCACCTCAAAACATAGTGAAGTACTAACAGTGACCAAAAAAAGATGACTCTATTTTAAATTCGTCAGGAAATTCACAAGCTGAGTATGGCATTAAACATTTAATATATATAAACTTAATACATATATATATTAATATATATAAACTTTAAAGGTTAAAGTTGCATATGTTCTAGAACTCTATGAAACATGCTACTCAACCACATTTCTTTTTTTCCTCTTATAATTTACCCACTGCAAACAGCATTCCATTTTTCATGTTCAAATAAAGGTTTCTTTTTATAGTAATAGTTATGAAGCAGAAATTGCACTAAGTTCTTTACATACATTGACAAGTCTCACAACAACCTTCTGAGGCAAACACTATTATTGCCCCTAGTTAACAGAGGAGAAAACTGCACCTCAGAGAAAATAAAGTGTCTTGAACATAATCAAAAATCTTGAAAATACAATAGCAGAGCTGGGCATAAACTGAGGCCATCAGACCCCAAGGGTTGCACTCCTCCAGTGCCCCTCCCACTACCTGCCTGTGCTCTGGCATTGATGTTGAAGGTCATGGTAAAAGACGATTTTCCCCGAAGAGAATAATAAAAATCAAGCAGATTTGGTTAATTTTCCTTTTTCTCTGTATTTTCTTCCCACATCATTCAAGTAAAGCTTTCCAGATTTAAGGGAATAAAGACTCCAATAATTTAAAAAATTCTGTGAAGTTTATTGAAAAAAAATTTTTTCCTTTCGGGTCTGTAGCCTTTTTGTCAACAAGTATCCAAACAACCTTACCTGTTTCTGCAAAATTTTAAGAAAAACCACTGCTCCTCTGTCATCAACATGGTTTAATCTAACTTTCTAGAAAGAGAGGCTTTTTGTGACACAGAAATTGACCTATCCTAATTCATTTTGGAAATACAATAAGGTTAGAAGAAAATGAAAAAAATAAAGATAGACACACACATAAAAGCATGTGTGCACACCATACTACCATCCATATATCAATACCGCCCTTATTACATTTAACTGAATTTTCCTCCAATTTTATTTGTAAATGTGTGTTCTAAAAATGTTGTCTATATACCTTAGGTAGTATTTGCTTCTAAGATCTTCCTCACTTACTATTATATCATTATAATTACTTCTTGTTGTTCCAAATTCTTAGGCATTGTTTCTTTCAAAGACATGATGAAATATGAAAGTTTAATGATGAAATGGGTATTAATTCTATAGGCCCAGATAAATGGAACAGTGAAACTTGAAGCTCTGAAAAATATGCTCCACCTGTAAGTAGTTGACTAAAGATTTCACTTTCAACAGAACAGTTGATGTTTTCTAGAGGTAGCCTAGCATGTTTCCATGGGAGTTTATTAGCAAGATTCTCCATGGGTCCTAGCCCAGACTTACTGAATCAGAATCTGCTTTTTGACAAAATCCCCAGGAGATTTGTATGCACATTAAAATCTGAGAGCCATGACTTTTGTTCATATTGCATTACATAATCATCATATAGACTCATCTTTTGTAGTCAGCATTCACAGTTATAGAGAACTACGGGTTTCAGGAGGTGACACCCTTATGGACTTAGGGGCACACACTCTTCTTCACAGTTTCATGCTCATGCCTCAAAGCAAGATAAATGAAATTGCCTTCCTGGATTACATGGATTCACTTAACCAACATTACATAAGCCTTTTGACAGTCATAATCCAATGTTATAATTTACAGTGTTCTTATTCCTGTTCTTTTTCCAGGAATAGGAAAAAGTGACTTAATAACTAAATTAATATTTCAACTGAATATGTTAATAACTACTATTAAAAGGAACCCCCATGTCCCTTGCTAAGGTAATGGGTACAATAAATTTTGTAAAAGAATTTTGTTTAGGCCTATGATTCTCTTTGTGACTTGGGACCCAAGTTGGCACAAGAAGTAAACCATTCTAGAATTTCCCTTACCTCCCATTTATTATTCTGTTTCTTGTACAATTTTACCTTTAAGGCACTCACTGCTTTATTGTTTCTCTGGGAAGAGGAGCTTCAGAGAGATTATAAATCATGTAATAATGCAATGATTTAGAGAAGAACTGAGTTTGTGGGTAATCTTTTGCATTTTACATTTTGCGTTTTATAAAAGAAGGTGTAACAAGTCCCCAGTGTTAGGCTGCAATTGTTTTCACTGCAGTAGAATTCCATCATCCTTGAGCTCTTTACAGGTAGTGCAAGAAGGTAGGGAGGATTGCTCATTTGTTTATAAAGTCCAGAGAAAGATACAACGGGTTGAAATTGTGGCATGAAAAATTTGGGTTAAACTTGTCTAAACCTGTGTATGTATGTGCACTTACATGTGCTGTGTGTGCTTGGTTTTGTACTGGGAGTTTGGATAAATGGAAATGGAGTGGAATAGGGTCTCCTTTCACAATTCTTTGAGTTACATGGAGAAATGATGGTATCTCCTTTGGAATTCTCCCAAGGAGAGTCTGCTATCTATCTACATGGTGTAGATTTTGAACTGCCTAATCGTAAAGAGGATGGTATACCCAGGGTCTTTCTAGTCCTCTAAATTCATAAACCAGGACTATCTGGCCATCTTTCATTTTACAACTTTCTGTAAAGTGAGGCAGAAACCTGAGTGGCCTCTAAATTTGCATAACTTATCTTTCTTAGCAAGGCTTTTCCTAAATTTACAAGCCATTGCTGTTTATCCATCAAGAATCTATCCCAAATATCAAAATGCTTTTTAAAAAGTTTATGTATCCATTGCACTGCCAAGGACAACATAAGGATTTCTATCATCTCAATGCCCACCAGAGGTGAATAGGGGCACAGACAGGGAGGTGGCAGTGCACCATGGTGATTTCAACTCAACTGGAATTTTTGGCATGAACGAGTGCCTTCTGTGTGCAGATATGTTACTGGTTGCCTTTGCCCAGGGCTGTGGTTGCCTCAGATTCCTTTCCAAGGAACATAGCTGGGCTTTTCTCAAATGCAGAGTCCCCAGAAATGTATATTTCAAAAAAAGACATACTTTTGCTTCCTTCCCTAGGGTTCAAAATATGCACCAATCTAAAAGAACATGGCTGAGAGAAGCGAAAGACATTGACAAACATTTAAAAATCTGTAAATAAATGTTCTTAGTGATGTGACCTTAAAAAAAAAAAAAAGCTGTACATATATTAAAAAGTGATGGTGTTCGGCTTCCGGGAATTTGGTGGAAGAGTAAGACGTGGAGCTCACCTTCCTCCCCACAGATACACCAGAAATACATCTACACGTGGAACAACTCCTACAGAACACCTACTGAACGCTGGCAGAAGACCTCAGACCTCCCAAAAGGCAAGAAACCCCCACGTACCTGGGTAGGGCAAAAGAAAAAAGAACAAACAGAGACAAAAGGACAGGGATGGAACCTGCACCAGTGGGAGGGAGCTGTGAAGGAGGAAAGGTTTCCACACACTAGGAAGCCCCTTCACGGGCAGAGACTGCGGGTGGCGGAGGGGGAAAGCTTCGGAGCCGCGGAGGAGAGCACAGCAACAGGGGAGCGGGGTCAAAGCGGAGAGATTCCCGCACAGAGGATAGGTGCCGACTGGCACTCACCAGCCCGAGAGGCTTGTCTGCTCTCTTGCCGGGGCGGGCATGGCTGAGGGCTGAGACTCGGGCTTCGGTCGGAGCGCAGGGAGAGGACTGCGGTTGGCGGCATGAACACAGCCTGCAGGGGGTTAGTGCACCACGGCTGGCCAGGAGGGAGTCCAGGGAAAAGTCTGGACCTGCCAAAGAGGCCAGAGACTTTTTCTTCCCTCTTTGTTTCCTGGTGCGCGAGGAGAGGGGATTAAGAACCCTGCTTAAAGGAGCTCCAGCGACCGGCGCAAGCCGCGGCTAAAAGCACGGACCCCAGAGACAGGCATGAGATGCTAAGGCTGCTGCTGCCGCCACCAAGAAGCCTGTGTGCGAGCACAGGTCACCATCCACAACGCACTTCCGGGGAGCCTGTGCAGCCCGCCACTACCAGGGTCTCGAGATCCAGGGACAGCTCCCCTGGGAGAGTGCATGGCACGCCTCGGGCTGGTGCAGCGTCAAGCCGGCCTCTGTCGCTGCAGGCTTGCCCCACACTCTGTGCGCCTCCCTCCCCACGGCCTGAGTGAGGCAGAGCCCCCGAATCAGCGGCTCCTTTAACCCCGTCCTGTCTGAGCAAAGAACAGACGTCCTCTGGGGACCTACACGCAGAGGCAGGGACAAATACAAAGCTGAGCCCCTGGGAGCTGTGAGAACAAAGAAGAGAAAGGGAAATCTCTCCCAGCAGCCTCAGAAGCAGTGGATTAAATCTCCACAATCAACTTGATGTACCCTGCATCTGTGGAATACATGAATAGACAACGAATCATCCCAAATTAAGGAGGTGGACTTTGAGGGCAAGATTTATGATTTTTTCCCCTTTTCCTCTTTTTGTGTGTATGTGTATGCTTCTGTATGATATTTTGTCTGTATAGCTTTGTTTCCACCATTTGTCCGAGGGTTCTATACATCCGATTTTTAAAAAATATTTTCTTAATAATTACTTTTTATTTTTATAACTTTATTTAATTTATCTTCATTCTTTCTTTCCTTCCTTCCCTCCTTTAGATAATGAATCATCACAAATGGAGGAGGTGGACGTTGAGAGCAAGATTTATAATTTTTTCCCCTTTTCCTCTTTTTGTGAATGTGTATGTATATGCTTCTGTGTGAGATTTTGTCTGTATAGCTTTGCTTCCACCATTTGTCCTAGGGTTCTATACATCTGATTTATTTTTCTCTTAATAATTATTTTTTTATTTTAATAAATTTATTATATTTTATCTTAGTTTATTTTACTTTATCTTCTTTCTTTCGTTTTTTCCTTCCTTCCCTCTTTCCTTCTTTAATTCTTCCCTCCCTCCTCCTTTCTTTCTTTCTTTCTACTTCTACTAATTCTTTCTTTCTACTTTTTCTCCCTTTTATTCTGAGCTGTGTGGATGAAAGGCTCTTGGTGCTGCAGCCAGGAGTCAGTGCTGTGCCTCTGAGGTGGGAGAGCCAACTTCAGGACACTGGTCCACAAGAGACCACCCAGCTCCACATAATATCAAATGGCGAAAATCTCCCAGAGATCTCCATCTCAACACCAAGACCCACCTTCACTCAACGACCAGCAAGCTACAGTGCTGGACATCCTATGCCAAACAACTAGCAAGACAGGAACACAACCCCACCTATTAGCAGAGAGGCTGCATAAAATCATAATAAGTCCAAGGACACCCCAAAACACACTACCAGACGTGGACCTGCCCACCAGAAAGACAAGATACAGCCTCATCCACCAGAACACAGGCACTAGTCCCCTCTACCAGGAAGCCTACACAACCCACTGAACCAACTTTACCCACTGAGGACAGACACCAAAAACAATGGGAACTACAAACCTGCAGCTTGCAAAAAGGAGACCCCAAACTCAGTAAGATAAGCAAAATGAGAAGACAAAAAAACACACAGCAGATGAAGGAGCAAGATAAAAATGCACCAGACCTAACAAATGAAGAGGAAATAGGCAATCTACCTGAAAAAGAATTCAGAGTAATGATAGTAAAGATGATCCAAAATCTTGGAAATAGAATAGACAAAATGCAAGAAACATTTAAGAAGGATCTAGAAGAAAAAAAGATGAAACAAACAACAATGAACAACACAATAAATGAAATGAAAAATACTCTAGATGGGATCAATAGCAGAATAACTGAGGCAGAAGAATGGATAAGTGACCTGGAAGATAAAATAGTGGAAATAACTACTGCAGAGCAGAATAAAGAAAAAAGAATGAAAAGAATTGAGGACAGTCTCAGAGACCTCTGGGACAACATTAAACACACCAACATTCGAATTATAGGGCTTCTAGAAGAAGAAGGGAAAAAGAAAGGGACTGAGAAAATATTTGAAGAGATTATAGTTGAAAACTTCCCTAATATGGGAAGGGAAATAGTTAATCAAGTCCAGGAAGCACAGAGAGTTCTATACAGGATAAATCCAAGGGGAAATATGCCAAGACACATATTAATCAAACTGTCAAAAATTAAATACAAAGAAAACATATTAAAAGCAGCAAGGGAAAAATAACACAAAAGGGAATCCTCATGAGGTTAACAGCTGATCTTTCAGCAGAAACTTTGCAAGCCAGAAGGGAGTGGTAGGACATATTTAAAGTGATGAAGGAGAAAAACCTGCAACCAAGATTACTCTACCCAGCAAGCATCTCACTCAGGTTTGATGGAGAAATTCAAACCTTCACAGAAAAGCAAAAGCTGAGAGAGATCAGCACCACAAAACCAGCTCTATAACAACTGCTAAAGGAACTCCTCTAGACAAGAAACACAAGAGAAGGAAAAGACCTACAATAATGAACCCAAAACAATTAAGAAAATAGGAATAGGAACATATATATGGATAATTACCTTAAATGTAAATGGACTAAATGCTCCCACCAAAAGACACAGATTGGCTGAATGGATACAAAAATAAGACCCATATATTTGCTGTCTACAAGAGACCCACTTCAGACCTAGAGACACATACAGACTGAAAGTAAGGGGATGGAAAAAGATATTTCATGCAAATGGAAACCAAAAGAAAGCTGGAGTAGCAATTCTCATATCAGACAAAATAGACTTTAAAATAAGACTAGTAGAAGAGACAAAGAAGACACTACATAAAGATCAAGGGATCGATCCAAGAAGAAGACATAACAATTGTAAATATTTATGCACCCAACATAGGAGCACCTCAATACATAAGTCAAATAGTAACAGCCATAAAAGGGGAAACCAACAGTAACACATTCATAATAGGGGACTTTAACACCCCACTTTCACCAATGAACAGATTATCCAAAATAAAAATAAATAAGGAAACACAAGCTTTAAATGATACATTAAACAAGATGGACTTAATTGATATTTATAGGACATTCATCCAAAAACAACAGAATGCACATTTTTCTCAAGTGCTCATGGAATATTCTCCAGGATAGATCATATCTTTGTTAACAAATCAAGCCTAGGTAAATTTAAGAAAATTGAAATTGTGTCAAGTATCTTTTCCGACCATAATGCTATGAGACTATATATCAATTATAGGAAAAGATCTGTAAAAAATACAAACACATGGAGGCTAAACAATACACTACTTAATAACGAAGTGATCATTGAAGAAATCAAAGAGGAAATTAAAAAAAATACCTAGAAACAAATGACAATGGAGACACGATGACCCAAAATCTATGGGAGGCAGCAAAAGCAGTTCTAAAGTTTATAGCAATACAATCCTACCTTAAGAAACCGGAAACATCTCGAATAAACAGCCTAACCTTGCACCTAAAGCAATTAGAGAAAGAAGAACAACAACAAAAAAAACCCCAAAGTTAGCAGAAGAAATCATAAAAATCAGATCAGAAATAAATGAAAAAGAAATGAAGGAAATGATAGCAAAGATCAATAAAACTAAAAGCTGGTTCTTTGAGAAGATAAAAAAAATTGCTAAACCATTAGCCAGACTCATCAAGAAAATAAGGGAGAAGACTCAAATCAATAGAATTAAAAATGAAAAAGGAGAAATAACAACTGACACTGCAGAAATACAAAAGTTCATAAGAGATTACTACAAGCAACTCTATGCCAATAAAATGGACAACATGGAAGAAATGGACAAACTCTTAGAAAAGCACAACCAGCCAAGACTGAACCAGGAAGAAACAGAAAATATAAACAGACCAATCACAAGCACTGAAATTGAAACTGTGATTAAAAATCTTTCAACAAACAAAAGCCCAGGACCAGATGGCTTCACAGGCGAATTGTATCAAACATTTAGAGAAGAGCTAACACCTATCCTTCTCAAACTCTTCCAAAATATAGCAGAGGGAGGAACACTCCCAAACTCATTCTATGAAGCCACCATCACCCTGATACAAAAACCAGACCAGGATATCACAAAGAAAGAAAACTACAGGCCAACATCACTGATGAACATGGATGCAAAAATCCTCAACAAAATACTAGCAAACAGAATCCAACAGCACATTAAACGGTCATACACCATGATCAAGTGGGGTTTATTCCAGGAATGCAAGGATTCTTCAATATACGGAAATCAGTCAATGTGATACACCATATTAACAACTTGAAGGAGAAAAACCATATGATCATCTCAATAGATGCAGAGAAAGCTTTTGACAAAATTCGACACTCATTTATGATAAGAACCCTGCAGAAATTAGGCACAGAGGGAAATTTCCTCAACATAATAAAGGCCATATATGACAAACCCACAGCTAACATCGTCCTCAATGGTGAAAAACTGAAAGCATTTTCATTAAGATCAGGAACAAGACAAGGTTGCCCACTCTCACCACTCTTATTCAACATAGTTTTGGAAGTTTTAGCCACAGCAATCAGAGAAGAAAAGGAAATAAAAGGAATCCAAATTGGAAAAGAAGTAAAGCTGTCACTGTTTGCAGATGATGTGATACTATACAGAGAGAATCCTAAAGATGCTACCAGAAAACTACTAGAGCTAATCAATGAATTTGGTAAAGTAACAGGATACAAAATTAATGCACAGAAATCTCTGGCATTCCTATACACTGATGATGAACAATCTGAAAGTGAAATCAAGAAAACACCCCCATTTACCATTGCAACAAAAAGAATAAAATATCTAGGAATAAACCTACGTAAAAAGACAAAAGACCTGTATGCAGAAAAGTATAATACACTGATGAAAGAAATTAAAGATGATACAAACAGATGGAGTGATGTACCATGTTCTTGGATTGGAAGAATCAACATTGTGAAAATGACTCTACTACCCAAAGCAATCTACAGATTCAATGCAATCCCTATCAAACTACCACTGGCATTTTTCAAAGAACTAGAAAAAATTTTTCACAATTTGTATGGAAACACAAAAGACCCTGAATAGCCAAAGCAATCTTGAGAATGAAAGATGGAGCTGGAGGAATCAGGCTCCCTGACTTCAGACTATACTACAAATCTACAGTAATCAAGACAGTATGGTACTGGCACAAAAACAGCAATATAGATCAATGTAACAGAATAGAAAGCCCAGAGGTAAACCCATGCACATATGGTCACCTTATCTTTGATAAAGGAGGCAGGAATGTACAGTGGTGAAAGGACAGCCTCTTCAATAAGTGATGCTGGGAAAACTGGACACGTACATGTAAAAGTATGAGATTAGATCACTCCCTAACACCATACACAAAAATAAGCTCAAAATGGATTAAAGACCTAAATGTAAGGCCAGACACTATCACACTCTTAGAGGAAACCATAGGCAGAACACTCTATGACATAAATCACAGCAAGATCCTATTTCACCCACCTCTTAGAGAAATGGAAATAAAAACAAAAATAAACAAATGGGACCTAATGAAACTTAAAAACTTTTGCACAGCAAAGGAAACCGTAAACAAGAGCAAAAGACAACGCTCAGAATGGGCAAAAATATTTGCAAAGAAGCAACTGACAAAGGGTTAATCTCCAAAATTTATAAGCAGCTCATACAGCTTAATAACAAAAAAGCAAACAGCCCAATCCAAAAATGGGCAGAAGACCTAAACAGACATTTCTCCAAAGAAGATATACAGACTGTCAACAAACACATGAAAGAATGCTCAACATCACTAATCATTAGAGAAATGCAAATCAAAATTACAATGAGATATCATCTCACACCATTCAGAATGGCCATCATCAAAAAACCTATAAACAATAAATGCTGGCGAGGGTGTGGAGAAAAGGGAACCCTCTTGCACTGTTGGTGGGAATGTAAATTGATACAGCCACTGTGGAGAACAGTATGGAGGTTCCTTAAAAACTACAAATAGAACTACCATATGACCCAGCAATCCCACTACTGGGCATATACCCTGAAAAAACCATAATTCCAAAACAGTCATGTACCAAAATGTTCATTACAGCTCTATTTACAATAGCCTGGAGATGGAAACAACCTAAATATCCATCATCGGATGAATAGATAAAGAAGATGTGGCACATGTATACAATGGAATGTTACTCAGCCATAAAAGGAAACGAAACTGAACTATTTGTAATGAGGTAGATAGACCTAGAGTCTGTCATACAGAGTGAAGTAAGTCAGAAAGAGAGAGAAAAATACCGTATTCTAACACATATATATGGAATTTAAGAAAAAAAAATGTCATGAAGAACCTAGGGGTAAGCCAGGAATAAAGACACAGACGTACTAGAGAATGGACTTGAGATTATGGGGAGGGGGAAGGGTAAGTTGTGACAAAGCGAGAGAGAGGCATGGACATATATACACTACCAAACGTAAGCTAGATAGCTAGCGGGAAGCAGCCGCATAGCACAGGGAGATCAGCTAGGTGCTTTGTGACTGCCTGGAGGGGTGGGATAGGGAGGGTGGGAGGGAGGGAGACGCAAGAGGGAAGAGATATGGGAACATATGTATATATATAACTGATTCACTTTGTTATAAAGCAGAAACTAACACACCATTGTAAAGCAATTATACTCTAATAAAGGTGTAAAAAAAAAGTTATGTCACAGGTAAGTTCCCTATGAATACAGAAACATGAGGGATAATTACAAGGTTACTGCTATAGTTTGTAGCACAGCTACTCCCCTCCCACCCCATCCATTCATATGTTGAAACCTAACCCCCAAGGTGATAGTTTTAAGAGATGGGGCATTTGGGAGATGATTAGGTCAAGAGAGCAGAGTCCTCATGAGTGGAATTAGTACCCATTTGAGAAAGAGCTCCCTTGCCCCCTTTTTCATTTGAGAATATGGTGAGAAGAGTTCAGCCCAGAAGATGGCCCTCACCTGACTATGCTGGCACTTTGATCTTGGACTTCCAGCTTCCAAACTGTTAGAAGTAAATTTCTGTTTTTTATAAGCCACCCAGTCTGAGGTACTTTGTTATAGCAGCTCAAATGGACTAAGACAGTTACCTATTTCTATGTGAAAAAAATACTCCCAAACCTAGTAGCTTAAAAATCAACATTTGTTATTTCTTGTAATTCTAGGAAATGGCTTGGTTCATCTCTTTGTGTTTCTTTTGCTTCATATGGCATCACCTGGCATCACTCATGCAAATAAATTCAAGTATGAGCTTGCCTGGGACTAGAACATTTGTGACTGAATGAAGCAAATTTAGTGGCTTCATTCAGCCTGGGTGGCTAGAACAACTGGGGGATGGCTGGAACTTTCTTTCTTCACAAGTTCTCTTCAAGCTTATTTACATGGCAGCTATAACACAAAGCTGCCAAAGAGTGAAAAAGAAAGAATCCAGGATTCTTAAGTCCCAGATGGCAAGTTCATTACATTCAATTGGTCAAAGCATATCACAAGGCCAGCCCTGATTCCACAGAAGGGGACATAGAACCATTTCTTGTTGAGAGAAGTGATACCTTACATGCAAAGCATTGTTTGTGGCCGTATTTGTAGACATCTACCACATTACCTACCATCCATTTTTCTCCTTAATAGTAGAACTCTAATTTTCCTTAGATTTCTACCCTATTTCTTGTGGTCAAGGTCTCCAGGTAAGGCTGCCTCCATCTCTAACCCTGGGAAGGTGGACTCTGCTTGTTCTAAGACACATACAGTGGTCTTATTTTTAATGCAAATTTAGGCGTAGACAAATGATAAAATTCTGACCAGTGAAATTTGAGAAGAAGTATGCTGGGAAGTTCCTGGGAAAGGTTTTACAGCTCTTAAAAAGTGATATAAGGAGAACTTAGTCTCTTCTGTCTCTGGATATTTCTGGGTCTGTCGACCATCAGCCCCTTTGTCTCTAACTTGCAACCATGAGGGTAAAGCCAAAACAGAGGACAGGACAGAGCCAAAAGACCTACAGGGATTGTCTGTGTCAGATAGGCTCCTAATTCTGGAGTTTTTAAATTTTAAAGTTAAGTTTTCTGTTACCCTCTGCTGATGCATCCTTAATGATCAAGACCGTATGAAAAGACAGAACAATAGAAATGCAAATCAGAACAGTGCTCATATCAGCTGTGTATGTTGTATGCTTTCCATAAGAAATGAGAGGGAAGGCTGTCTGCTAAAACACCTCATTGGGTGACATTTTCTTTCTTAGTAAAAGTATCACAGTCTAGAGTCTAGCACTCATCTTTGCAAACTAAAGAACCTGAACTTGCTAATTCATTAAAAATAATTCCATGTCTCTGAACCAAACTTATTTTACCCAAGTTCATAAGATGGAGGTGTAAAACTTTTATTCCACCTTATGAGTTATCTAAATTCATCAGAAAGCATAGAACTAAAAGGCCAATTGCAACTTATGATGAATCCTATAAATGTAGAGAAGTGAGAAACTTTGAGGTCATCACGACCTACACATTCTGGAATCAGAACAAGAGGAACTGGATGAATTAAATATTTAATGGTAGCTAAGATAGCCTGATTCATCCACTTTACAGTGAGAATGTTTTTGTCGACAGGATCAGAACATCCAAAGTCCAATGATTAACCACTTCCTACATCCATTTTCATCTTAAGAATGTTCTTGCTATTGGAAGGGGATACAGCCAATGATGACTGATTATGACCCTCTCTTTCTTAGATGTTGCTGCAGTAGCCATAACCAATGATGGTTTCTTGTTTCTATTTTAGTCCCTATTTTCATGACTGACCACATCATTTTGAAAAACCCATTCAGTCATCCTGGGGTGATGGTTTTCAAATGGTTCTTTGAACAGAAATTCCTCCATGATAAAGTTTTCAGTAGTCTCTGGAAAAATAGGAAAAATAAGGACACATATACAAAAACTCCAAAGCACATATCTCAGTTTGATTATTTATATATATACATATTGTGCATCAGCTTCTTCCCTTCAAGTCACCTTTCTTGAGTGTCTGTACAGAGATTTCCACTTGTCAGTTGCTCCTTAGTGCATTGCCCAGTTCCCATACACATGTGGATCATGATGGGGTGGATCACAGGTAGTGCACTTCCTTGGGCTGCCTCTCTCTGGTCACAGAGCACAGTTCTCTCTACTCCTTCGTCTGTTCCCTTATTCTCCATGCTATGAAAGCACCAGGTCGTAGCTGCTTACCCATGTATTAGCCCTGGTGGGTCAGTTGCCAACAACCCATCTCAAATCTCAGCAGCTTAACACAATAAAATTGTATTTCTCACTCATGGAAAGTCCTGGGAAGCTCTACTGATTGAATCTTTTTCATGAGGTGCCTCAGGGGCTCAGGCTTCTTCCATCTTTAATACGTGGCCTCTGAGGTTGCTACAGAAGGGGAAAATGAGGGAGGAACATAAATAGCCAATGTTTTATTAACCTGTTCTGGAAAGAGCACACCTCACTTCACCCACATTCCATTGATCTGAGCTCAATCATACAGCCTTCACCTGACTGCAAGGGGGTCCTTACTATAAGGGGATTGTAATTTAGTTGTGTGCCAGAAGAGGAGAAAAATGAATATTGGTGAATTTCAATTGAGCCTTTATAAGGATTACAAATTTCTAAAAATAATAACAGTTAAAGAAAGCCCATAAAATTACTCACTAAATATGATTATCTGTTGGACTCAAGGGAAAAGCTATTGGTAAATTAAATTCTTTATATAGTCTCTTTGATGGACACGTGCATTACCTAATGTTACTCACCTTATTTCAAGCTGAGGCTTTTCTTCAAAACACTACTTTTTCTAAATTCTATTTTTTTATGGAATTTTCTCCATATGATCTCCACCAATAGAAGTGCACTTTCATATGTCTGATTTGTTCAGTTTAGAATACCACCCTGAGGTCAGGGCTATAGTAAAGTGTTAAAGGTGGTCTTTGACACTCTAAGTCCAGTCAAATGACTTTGAGATACATCCATTCATTCTGCCTGACTGACCAATCAGACTGGTTGCACACATACTCACATATGTCTTCAAAGATACATAACATCTTCCAAGATCAAATATTAATTATCAAAAACATGATAGTCTAAACCTGGGATCTGATAAACTATGGGCTTAACCCAGATCACTTTCTGTTTTGTACATAACATTTTATTGGAACACAACTGTACCCATTTATTCACCTGTTGCTATGGTTGCTTTCATGCTACAATGGCAAAGTTGAGTATTTGCAACAAAGACCATATTGACACAGAATTTAATATATTTATTATCTGATCCCTTACAGATGTAGTTTATCAATCCCTGGTGTAAACTAAGGGTAGAAGAGTCATATGTCTAAAGCACCAACAAGGCAATGTTGATGAGTAACTGAAACAGCTATAATATACAAAGCAATATAATTGTTTTGGAGCTGAAAAATACATACGTGTCTGAAAGCATTCGATTTTTAAGGTAACATGTGGGCCAACAAAGTACATCTTCATACTAGGTTAGACCTATCATCAACCAGCTTAAAACATATGAAACTAAGTTCATAAGGACAAAGGAAATAATTCCTTCACTGTCCCATAATGAGCAAGGTTACCTCTCTACAAACTAGCTTGGTCACTAGATCTTCCCTTTATTATGTGGAACAGGATCATTTCCTTTATGTCACCAGCACCTCAGCCTCCTGTCCACACCCATCTTCAAATTGTGACTGCACGGGCTTCCTTCAAAAAGAAACTGGCCTTGCTCAGCTATATCCCCTTATTTCTCTTCCAGAAATACAAAGACTAGGCAAAACTCTGACATAACAGCTTGTTAGGAGTTGATTTAATACTTAGCATCAGCGATTTTACTCCCTGATTTCTGGAGAGAGGGATTTCATCCTCCATGATATTTTATTATTTGCAGTTCTAATGTCCTTCATTGGCAAATTTATAATGTGACAAACCCTGGATCTTATGTCATTTTAAAATTTTACTTGTCTATGAAATCCCAATGTGTGGGAACCACAGACCCAAGTGACATTATAGCATTATAAGATGACTTTGTTAATCTCTGCTTTGATCCATCATTAGGAAATTTATATAGTGTACACTCTCAATGGCAAGCTTATTCCTCTTCTGTCCAAGTTTTTAGGGAACTCCTCACTGAAATCAGAACTCATAACAAAGAGCAAATACCAAGGAGATAATGACTGTTTCTGATCCAGGCTAGGAAAATGCCAAATACAAGAGAAAGTCCTTCAGAACTATGTGTGCAGTAAAGACAAGAAGGCAGAAATTACAAATGTCCTGCCTGTAAGACAGGAGGGAAGAAACTTGCCTTGAGTGAAATTGTACTATTGGCAGTTCCTTTAGTAAACTATGAAAAGTAGAGTTTACTATCTCTAATTCATAGATTAATAACTTGAACTTTACCATGATTAAGCCAGCATGCTCAAGATTAAGGAACAAGTAAGTGGTAAACTCAGTATGACTGAGGCAAGGACTTTTATTCCAGACTTGAGCAATAGCTAACATTTCTACTCCTCTTTCTCCTCTCCTCCTTCATTTTCTTGACAAAAATAATAACCTCTAAGGTGTAAAGGGCTTAGAAATCTATTCTAAGTAAGTTGAAGCCACGTTAGAGAAGAACCTAGGAAGACATTATCTAATTTCTTTACACAAACTCAAATCTTCAAGTGAAATCCATTCAGGGGTATTAAGGCAACATATGGTATGCAGAATCTCTCTCATCTGCCTTGGAGAAGCCATGGATGATGAAAGAAGTTTCTATATGAAAGAGATTTCTTACAGGAAAGATCAAATATCTATATATTTTCAAGAAGAGAAGAAGATTGGTTACAGCAATTAAAGGAATTCCTGGAAAAATGTATAGGTTTGATCATTAAACAGAAGGTTGGTGAAAGCTTAGGAAAACAATGATCTTTCATGTACCAGTTAGTTTGTAGGCAACAGAATGTTGGAGACCCACCCTATACCAAAAAAAAAAAAAAAAAAAACCTGGTCTGTGCTCCACAGTTAAAAAGAGCAAACAACCATAATTTCATCCTGGTGTAAACTACTCAAAATTCAAAATTTCAGGAGAGAAGCTCTGATTGGCCAAACTTAGTCACATGCCTGTCCCTTTCCCTTGCAAAGGCAGATACAGAAAGTATCTGCACCTCTAGGCAATCATGGTCTGAGGCAGGAAGCTAGGTTTGCCTGTCTGCCAAGGCTACAGACATAGAGGGTTATAGTTCATTCTCTAAAAGGAAATCAGTGTGCTTTTTGGAAAGAAAACAGGATTCCAAACTGCAAAAAAATTGGCAATTGTCCTCTACAATTGAAAAACAGATTGGATTCATGACTTGCTTGCCTCTTTCATTTTTTAAAAGTTTTTATTTTTATTGCTATTTTTTTTGACAATCATTTAATTTATTTTTAAAATATCTTTAGTGGAGTATAATTGCTTTACAATGTTGTGTTAATTTCTGCTGTACAACGAAGTGAATCAGCTATATGTATACATATATTCCCATATCCCCTCCCCTTGAGCCTCCCTCCCACCCTCCCTATCCCACCACTCTAGGTCATCACAAAGCAACGAGTTGATTTCCCTGTGTTATGCAGCATCTTCCCACTAGCCATCAATTTTACATTTGGTAGTGTATATAAGTCAGTGTTACTCTCTCACTTCGTCCCACCTTCCCCTTCCCCACCATGTCCTCAAGTCTGTTCTCTACGTCTGCATCTTTATTCCAGTCCTGTTTTTAGACAAGTAGATATTATGTAGGTGATTTATTCATCAAGGTCCTTGTGAGAGTGTCATGGAATCCTTGAAACAAGAGAGAAAAATGGAACCTGGTGGATGTTGTGTTCAGAGCCAACATTGAATTGAACCTCAACAAAGACTGAGCTCTTGACAGAGAGTGTTGTACTCTTTTCTAGTTCAACATGATAATGAAGCATTTGAGTGGGGGAAAAATAGTTAAGGCTCTTTTAGTTGCAAGTGACAGAAACTCAACCAGAAAATTTCAGGAGTGGGACTATAAGCACAGCTTGGATTATGAAACTTGACTGATGTGATAAAAATAGGGTTTTTTTTCTCACAATCTCTCGGGTCTGCTTCCTTTCTGTTGACTTCATTTTATATAAACTTCTTGATGTGAAAGATGACTCGCATGACTCCATTCTTACATCCTATCAGGTTAGCAACTTCAGAGAAGAGTAATTCCCAGCAGTAGCCCTGCGATGACTCAGCCTGACTTCATTATACATCTAATCTTGAATCAATAACAGTTGCCAGGATGGAGTGTTCTGATGAGCCACCTCAAAATCACATATCCACCTATGGAGTCAGGGCATTGGGTCAGCTCTACTCAAACCACCTGGATAAAGAATACAGAAGAGTGGTTCTAAAAAACAAAAAAAGAAAAAAATGAAAAGAAAGAGATTTTGTTATAAAAAAAAGAGGGGGAATTCTGAACAGACCAAATAATGAACATCTTTTAAAACACAAACATCTTTTAAAACACAAAATTGAAATAGAATAAAATGGAGATTCAAAAGATCTCAATAAGTTAGTGGAGTAGGCTTAAACTAACAAAATTTAATTTAATTAGAATAGATGGAAAATCCAATGTTGGCACCAAAATCTCAGTTACATAAGTAAGGATTAGGTAATTTGTTTCACTGATAAACCATGCAAATTTTAGTTGTCTACACATTCAATTATTTATTAGTTCAGTTACTTAAAAATTTAATACAATTCTAGGCTGCTTTATAAAAGCTAAACTGCCCCAGTGATTTTGATCCCATTGTATCATGCACTGCTTTGGTCATTTCTGGGTATCTATGTTCAATTTTGGACATTGACAATGACAAACTACACAATCAGAGGAAGATGTCCAGTGGGACAGATAATTTATTGCTAAAGAAATTACTCACATAATCAATTCCAAAGTCAAGTAGAAACAACATTTTCTCCATAATTCATATCCCATTTTTTATTACACATTACAATAAGTTGACCATGTCACATCTAGAGCATTATATACATTGTCCAATGATGTATCTAGTTTCTTCTCAGACACTTGGTATAAGAAAAAGCAAAATATGCCTTGGCTAAGTATTGCCCAGGGGCAAAACAAGTCTTTAAATACATACTCTAGTAAGCACACACATCAAGTAGAGACTCCTTTTGGCCTTGACACAGAAGAAATGTCTTTTAAACACAGACTCACATGTTATATGTATGTGAATGGGTGTGATTATGAACACATATACAAATATATCAAATACAAACAGAAATACAAACAAATGCATACACTTGTGCATTTGTTTGGCAGAACTATTAGGAAAGTATTTCCACATAAGCATAACTAGCACAAAAGCACTGGGACTGTTCTAAACCATGGGGAAGGACTGTGTTATCTTAGATGTTCTCTTTCTGAACCTTCCTTTAGTGACACATTAACCTCTGTACTGTCGACCACAGCACAAACCAGTTTCCCTCACTTCCTGTTATCTTGCTCCCACTTTAGAGTGAGGCTCAGAGGATGTCTGAGGGAAGGCTCTGTTTTGGTAGAAAGGCAACTGGCAAACAGGAAAAGCAACCAGCCTGCTGGTTACAGGTCAATAGGACAGCAGAGGAGTTCCTTAGACTGCCCATTGGCTGGGCAGCTTTTCTTGATATCAGAAAGTCCTAGGGCAACTTAAATTTATTTTTAAAGGCAATGAAAAGTTTTTCTGGTTTGCCACAAAACAAAAAAAGATCCTGGTTGTATTAGGTAATAGCTGTAGAAATGCTTATGGTCAACAGGGATCTTCTGGTTGTGGAGACCTGATGAGGCTGGTGTGTTAGAACACACTTTGGGAACCATAAAGCTCTACAGGAATAAACTGTGATTGTTATCCAATCGAATTTCTAGACAATGTCCATATACTATGTCCTTTTTAAAGTGCCTAAGCAGTTGAATTTTTATTTCAACCACTTTGGTTGAATCTAAAACATATTGCTTATTTTTTTGTCTTTTTAAATAAAATATATTAGTGAAACAGAACCTTTCTTAAATAATCCAATGTGATCATTATGAACATTAAGTTTTGAAAAATAGGCCAGTATAAAATAATTACCATTTGTTGAAAGTTTATTGTTAAGCACTACTCAAAACTAGAGGGTTCAGTCTGTAAAACACCATGCAAAGTCAGTGTTATGTCAATTTACCTATTATACATATATTTAGACTGAGGTCTAGAAAGTTTAAGTGACTTGCATGAAGTTAACCACAGTAAATGGTATACATAGAACTAGAATCCAGGTGTACGAAAATGCAAAATCCTTAATTAAAGACACCAGTGTGTAGCTCACAGCATTGCTCTCAAGACAGTGCTGGTAAGTTTTTAACAACCAGTTCTTCAGAAATAAAAGTACGCACACACATTTATTATAAATTTTACTGATATAAAGGATATGCAGCACAAAAGTTAAAATAATTAAAATATATAATAATCTTAATTAAAAATTCCATATAGCCAATTGACCATCACAGAATACTTTTGCTCATTTTGGCCAGACTCTTATATCTTAGCCAACTATAAACTTTTAGAGGAAAACATAGCAGAAAATCTTTGTGGCCTGGAACAAAGTGGGCAGTTAGGCAAAGAATTTGTAGACATGAGACCAAAAGCACAATTCATGAAAGAAAAAAAAAAATGAGCTGGACTTTATAAAAAAAATTATTTCAAGAGACACCATTACAAAAATGAAAAGATAAGCCATGGGCTGGGAAAATATGTGCAAATCATATATTCCAGAATATAGAAAAAACTCTCAAAACTCAATATCAGTAAAACAAATACTGCATTAAAGATAGACAAAAAACGTAGACACTTCACCTACAAAGATATAAGGATGGCAAATAACCATGTGAAAAAAGATGTTCAAGATAATTAGCCATTAGGGTACTGAATATTAAAGCTATAATGAGATACTACTACATACCCTACATACTTGTTAGAATGGCCAAAATTTAAAAAAATACTGATAATATCAGGTGCTGACAAAGATGCAGAGCAACTGAAAATCTCGTATTAATGCATTGCTGGTGGGAATGCAAGATAGTATGGAAGATCTAGAAAATAGTTTGGTATTTTCTTATATAGTTAAACATACACTTGTTTCATGACTCAGCAATCCTATTCTTCAGTACTTACCCTAGAGAGATGAAAAGTTATATTCACGTAAACTCTGTGTGTGAATATTTATACTGCCTTTATTCATAATTGCCCCAAAATGTAATCAACTCAAATAGCCTTCAGCAAATGAATGGATAAACAAAGTGTGGCACATCCTTATGATAGAATACTACTCAGTAATAAAAAGGAACAAGTTGGTGTATGTGTAACAACATGGATGTATCTCAAAAGCATTCTTCTGAGTGAAAGAAACCAGTCTCAAAACATCACATATTTTTCTATTTATATAAAATTATCAAAAAAGAGAAAACTTTGGAGTGGGAAGAATAAATCAGTGGCTGCCAGAAATTAGGGGTAGGTGGAGAGTATGACTACAATGGGATGGCATGACAATTTGGGGGGGATGATGGAATTTTTCTGAAGCCTGGTTGTAGTGGTTATATTAATCTGTATATGTGTTACAATTCATAGAACTGTACACCTAAAGGAAAAAAAGTCTGTTTTATTGAATATTAATTTTTTTTAATAATTTAAATTTTAGAAATTAAAATTAATTAAATTAAATTAAAAGTCAATTCATAATAATATTAAAATCTGACATGCTGGGCCATACGGATCTACAACTGCCTAAGTGTTCTAAGCCTTGAAATTCCACCATGCCCTTACTCATAAAAAAGAGAAGTAATACAAGATTTATTTCAAAACAACAATTTGAGGCTCTCAGATATAGGAAGAAAAATCAGTAAAATGTGAAAATTTATCACAACTTGTTTTGTTGATCTCTGGTTTGGAGGACTGAAGAAGAAGAATTAGCCATGCAATTGATCTCAGGAAAATGTATGAACTTGGTTTTTTGGATTGGGGATCAAGAGCTGTAGTTACCTGTAGGACTCTGTTTGTCCTAATTATCTCTGGCCTCTGTAGCACCTTTATAGGGTTAGTGTATCAGTCAGGGTCTAGCTAAGGATCAGAAACCATTTGAGTGTTTAAAACAGAAAGAATAAAATGCAAGAAATCAGTTAAGCAAGTGATGGACTCTGAAAATCCAAACAAGATAAGCCAGAAATTAATATTTGGAAACTTCTACCACCTCTAGGCTGGAAGAACAGAGGGAAGAGGTAGTTTTACTGGCACCCAAAAACTGGGATCATATGGTGGAAGATAGGACTACAGCAGACTATGTAGAAAGAACTGGGCCCACCAGGGAAATGCAGCCCTTGGCAGGGATTCTGCCCAAGACAGAGAAGGAGAGGGAGAAATCTCCTGGTTTCTTTCTCTCTCCCTCTAACCTGCCAGTAATGGCCTCATTGCCCAAACTCATCTAGAAGACTGCTGCTGGGGATACTGAAAAAATCAGCTTGATAGGATCAATCCCTTCCTTCCAAGATAAAGAGCCAATCAATGGGAAGGTAAAGAATGGATTTGTGGGAAAACAGGCCTAGGACCAGGCCAGTCAGCCTGAGACTGACCACAAATTAAAGAGGTTATTGGGCCTGATTTTTGTACTCTTCCTTCCTATAATGGAGGATTTATAATCAGGTTGGGAAGCCCTCTGTCTGTCAATGGCAACCGTGAGAGGGACATTTACAGTTTGGGAGAGCTTCGCAACAGTGCCTTCAAGTTCTCAGCCCTTCCTTATGGGTGACTTCAAGGAAAAGGCCCTCTAAGCTGTCTGTAATCCTCCTGTATTCCACCAGATAAGTCATTCTACTCTCACAACATTTGCCCAGTGTGCTCCAAGTCACAGTTTAGTTTATTCCTTTCCTGTACCACTTGCTTTTACGCATCTTATGAAGCTGTATACTTTTGGTACCTAAAGGTCCCCCACAGGTTTCTTGTTATAGGGTATCTGTTCCTTTTCTCAGTGTGGACAGCAGAATCTAGAGTCCCTTGGTACTCTCACCAACGCTTCTATCATTTTCCCCAGTGATCTTTGATGCCTCTCCTGTTACTGCATAACTTTATTTAAAAATATGAAAACAGTTACTGTGGAATTCTGAACTTTCCTCCATGACCCCCTTCCTCCAAAAACTCCTGATGGAAATTCCTGTGGGAGGATAGTATGCTAATCACACATACTATAACAGAAGAAGGGCTTTCTGGTTGGATCAGTCGTGGTTTAGTCATGAGCACAGAGGCTATTCAATGTACTCTATTAGAAGGAATTTAACATAGGGAACTAGTTGCAATGGTGTTGGAAGAATCGAAAAACCAATCCAAGGCCAGTGAGGCAACAGCTTGAAACTGTTACCACTAGTAGGACCAGAAGGATAAAGGGGAATATTAGTATTATTGGAGCCCAAGAATCAGAGCCAGGAGCAGAGGCTTCATGGTGGGAGCAGAGACCAAGGAGGAGACACAGCCACTCCCAGAGACCCTGGCCAAAGCTGAGAGAAAAGGGAAGAAACAATCTGACTTCCACTTACCCCTGATCTTCAATCTCCCCAGTGCCTTTTATTGACTAAACCAAGCCAGAAGCCAATTGGCAAGAGAGTCCAGGAAACGAAGTTTACAGAGAAAGGACAGGGAGAGGATCTAAGAGCAAACAAGCAAATGACCCAGTTTACTAGTTATAATATTCATTCTTAAGCTTTCACTTTCTGCTGTCTGCCTGCAACTCTTCTGAAGAGTTGCCTCTTTCTGCTAGTGATTTAAAAGACATCCAGATGCAGAATGTCACAGGACTAAGTCTAGAGAATTGATCTGGTTTTTCATCCACGTTAAGTCACTATTTAACAATCTGTTGTAAACTTTACCTTCCAAAACTTACCCCTGGCCTGCCACTCCCCACCCAAATATAACTAAGTACACTGGTCATAATATGTGGGAGGGTGCCTTGGTGCAAATGTTGACTGTTAACAGAGCATCCATACAATTGATAGCAAAGATTGTGTAAGTTATTGGTATACCTTTCACTTTCAATCACTGACTGGTTCACTGGGTACTTCCATAGCTGTAGACCTCTCTTTCCTCCCACTTTTCTCCTCCAGGATCCCTTTATCTTTTCCATTATTCACCTTCATGGGGTCTTTTACAGTTCCCCATACTCTAAGCCATGTATGAAGAGAAGATATGGCTATGTAAGTGATTTATATTTACTGTGAAATCTTATTAAATGTTTATGAATTATTAACATCTTTGCAAGAGCCTTAATACATACTTGTCTGTATCTCTCACTTCCTTCAATATGGTGTAACTTTCCCAGATTGATTTTTTTCTGAACCAGAAGAGATTATTAAATCATGCTTGTTTTACTTCTGTTTGTTGTCTTTTTAATGTTCTGTTTCCTCTACTGGATTGTGAGTTTCTCTAAGGATTCCCACTTCCTCATTACAGAACACTGCATTTGGTGGGCTATAGACAAATGAGCTCTTTCGGAGATCATGACTCTATTGACAAATGAGAGGAGAGGGCAGGAGTGGCAGAAGTTAGTGCTGATAATAAAGGTACCCCCCACTCCCCGGACCAGCAGGTGCTACCTGGCACCACCCCTACTTCCTACTTTGGCTAAGAAAAGAAACCTGAAAGTATAGGGAACAGCTCTTACATTGCCTTCCTTGCCCATGACCTCTCTTTTAAGAAGCACTAGAACCATCAACATGTTTCCATCTCTATTGCTTCCACTCTTGTCCAAGTAACTCAGACACCTACAATGGCCTCTTCTTGGTGGTCACACTGTAGATTAGTTTTGCATTTTTACGTAAATGGAATCCTAAAGTACAAACAATGTTTGTCTCTGGAATGTTTTGCTCAACATTTTGCTTGTGGAATTCATGTAGTTATGTTCAGTCACAGTTCATTCATTCTCTTTGCTGAATATTGCTCCATTGCTTTGGCTTGTTTGAATGGATTTCCATTTCTTGCAATCAAGCAAGCCATGACTAAGGAAGATAATGAAGCATGAAACTGTCCTTCCCAGAGAAACCACAGGCATGGAATAAGAAGTCCCTGAGGAGGCCTTCCCTTGTCCTTCTCTCGTCAAGCTGGGACATTCCTTTCATATCCAGTGAACTTCAGAGCAACACTGAGTTTTGCTGAGTAGATTCAGAGCTCCATATGGCAACTGTCTCGGATCCTGGCACCAGGCCAAAAGATGACACTTCTTCTCTCCTTTTATATTTCTTTACCATATGATTGCTCAAATCTGAAAATCTTATGCTTTGCAATCTTCTATCAGCCCAATGCCACGTGGTATTAACGCTTTGTATGCTGCAGTGTTGAGCTGCAAAATTATTTTCTTGCAGTACTCTAAAGTACTGAAGCCATAAATTTGATAGAAAGGCAATATTATTTTACCATGTAATAGCAACAAACCATTTATTGCATCTTTGCCAGTGTTTCCAGGCTTGTCGCCACTTTGTAGAATCAAGATGACTTTTCTGTTTTTTCCTAATTAGTTGAGAAATTTGAGCTGAGATAAGGGACCAGGTGAAGCCAGTATGACTTGGGCAAGATTCCTCCCATTAAGCATGGGCTTTCTGATGTATAATTTTGCTTGGTAAGAGTAGAATAGTGTGGGAGGTGCATACTTTTATTATGTAACTACATCCTGTTTTCCCCATTGGTAATAACATCTCAAAGAGCACAAGGGAATTCAGGAAGGGAACATTTCATAATTTCAATAAAAAAGACACTAAGTAAATTATTCTTCAGAATAAATCTGAGAGATGTGTCTACATTACCAAAGCCAGTAGAAACTGAGACATGATAATGCTACTACATGTTTTTCTTAATAGTCTATAGAACAGTAGTTTTAAAGGTTTGCTTGTTAATTTGCCAGCTTAACCTCCTTTGTCCCATTGCAGCTCTTCTTATGGAATGCCTTGTAATCCTACTGACTCTTGCATAGCCACAAGGACAATTACTAACCTTAGTTAATGGAGCATGTGAGGTTGTTCACCCTGAGAAAGTCAACTAAAGAAAATGCCTGCAGGAGAATATAGTGTACTATCAAGCCCTTGGGCCAAATAAAATGGATGTTATTCCATGTCTTCAAAAGTATCCAAACTGGCAAAATGAACTCACAGCCAGGATCCCCTGCCTTTCCCTCTTGGGAAAATCACATGTAAAGAAAAGACAGGAAAAAGTTAAAGGTCATCTGTCTTTTGGGGAGTAAGAAACTTATTCAGAGGTCAAGGCACATTCAAACTGGTTGATCCCATCAAGATTGACTCTTCCCTGTGGAACTTTTTTCCTTTCTTTCTAACTGCCTTTGTCTGTTCCACTTCCCCCTCTCTTTCTCCCCTCTCTCTTTATCTTTGCCTCTGCCTGGAATACACATACAGGTTTTGTGGAGCTGAAGCTTATATAGTGTTTTTATTCAGGGGCCAAGGGAGAAAAAGAAATGATCATAAAAATAGCTATAAAGTAGATATTTATTTAAAACAAATACTAAAGTACCATAAATTACAAATTCTAGAAAGCTGAAACTGTCTCGAACATCATACAATCACAAAAAGCAATGCAATGTTTTTTAATTAAATGCATTACACTTTTCTTCCCTCACATTTGGCTACATTCCCTTTATTGCCTCTTCATATGGCAATGGATTTGGTAATCTTTTTTCATATAGAGATCAGAAGGATAATTTAGTCTTTAGGCTGGCATTGTTGATCAAAATTTCATCTTTATTATTGATGAAATGCATGTAACATGCCACTTCATGCATAGGTACACCCATTCTTTCTAGTACTGCCACCAGGTTGTGCCCTAAAAACACAGAGATTCTGATAAATTCTATTTCAGTTGTTACCTATCAAAAAAGAAGAAAACAATTATATAGGTGCATTTATCATTGTATATGCTGGAAAATTGGGTGTATTCTGATAGGAGTGAACTTGCATTTTGACAAGTTCTCAATGAGAATGGAATCCTCCACTTATAACTTCACCAGTCCGAATAGGGCTCCCTATAAAGCCCTATTTCTCTTCCAGCCCCCATAAAGCTCCTGTGTCAGGTACCCACACCACAGGACTCATTTGCACTATGACATGACCTGCACAGCCTGGGTCTTACATCTTCTTGTCATGACACTAGACCAGCTTATATAGTGGGCTGTGAGAAAGTTTCAGGAGGCCATTCCTACACTGCGGTGGAAAACAATAATGTATATGCATCATTAAAGTGATTGTGAACCGCTTAACTGTTTCCCACTAAATTAAAACTAAATAGAGCCTCAATTCAACTTTCCCTCATGTAGATCCCCAAACCCCCACACACACTCAATATCACCCAATATAAAGGAAGTGTGAAAAAACAAAAAAAAGGAAGTGTGATAGAGAAAAAATCAGAACAAAAAGAGACAGAAGTCTTAATTGATTATGAGTAATAAATTTTTTTAGAAAAATTTGCAAAATCAAAAGACCATATGAACTGTTCTTGAGATCTGTCCCAGGGCTTAGAAGGGTGTGAGGACCTTGACACATAAACTTCCTGGTAAACCTTCCACTATTAATGATGTTAGTGCTAGGTTATGTGTTCTGTCTGCTGCTTTTCCAATCCTAGGAGTGTGAGATTTCCAGTCACTAAGGAGGTCCCAGCCCTCGGGTAGGATTGTACCATGTGTCCTGGAGCCCAGATGCTGCCAGGGCAGCTAGGTCTGATCACATGCACAGATGAGAATTGGTCCTGGGCTTTCCAGATAGCAGAAGTCTCACCGATGGCCACTGAGGTGGGGTTTTGGGAATTTGGTTTTTTCAGCCCATGGATGAAGCCTGAGACATAGGGCCCAGTGTTTGAAGATTAGAGATCCACTTAAACTGACTAATAAAAAGGCTTGCACTGTGCATTTAGCTTCTCAAAGTCTCTTCTTTTCTTTACTCATTTGATTGTCTTGCTAAAGATAGAACTGAAAGCTTGGATCCTGGATTTTTATTCTGAACTACCTGTCATAGCTGTGTGTCCTTGAACAACTCCTTAGTACTTCTAAGCCTCAGTTTCATCACCTATAAAGAAAGTGAGTGAACTTGATAGTCTCTTGGTTCCCATCCCTCAACTAACATCTGAATTTTCTAGGTCTTACTATTATGCCAATTTCATGTGTGATATTGCAATCTGTGAGGTTATGTTTTAACCACTAAGTTATTTCCATTGAATTTTAATAAACAAAAGCTATTAAGCATGTATTATGAATCTGGTACTACACTGAGTGCTTGATATGTATAATTTCATAAATTCCCTAACAACAGCTGTCTTTGGGAAAGTGTATTGATCACGTCTCAGTTACTGTGATAAGGTCTTCCTACAAAGCCAATATCATGCCATGGACATAAAATGTCACATAACTGAACAAAGTATATAATTAAATCCTTACAACAATCTTAAGAGATGAGTGATATTATTGTCTTCCTTATTTTAGAGAAGAGGAAACTGAGATACAGGAAGTTTAAGTGATGATGTGTCAAAGTCATACAGCTAGTAAGTGCCACCATCATTGCCTCAGATTATGTTCCAGATGAGAACAATTAAATGATTTACCTGAGATTATGCAGCTCCTAGATGGCAGAGGTAGAAACAGAATTCTATTGTCTCTAGATAATGGTGATGTAAGAAAATATCACCAACTTGAAGTCATTTCTGTTTGCCAAACAGCGTTGGTAATTATTCCAAGAGAAAACCTTTTTATCCTTGCTTTTGGATTTATATGTTGTTAAAGGGGGAGAACAAGATTATCAAGATTATGTAAAGAGCTAGGAAACAAAAACTTGATTTTTTTGGAGTAATCACATAATTTTTGAATCTGGTTTTATTTGGCAATGTTTAAAAGAACTCTTAAGAAAAAAATCTGGATAAAACTGCTCTCCTGGTATCAAATATGGAAGAAATGGTGAGAGGCTGCTCCCTGCATGACAGGCATCTCCTGCTTGCTTAAGTAGGATTTATTGCAGTGCTCCACCAGGTGGTGCTCTAGTGAAGACATGGGTTTCTAAAGCTCTCCAGTCCCAAGGCTTTAACTTGGAAGAATTTTGAGTAGGTTAATTGGTTACTCCTGAGAAAGAGCCTGCCCAGTCAAAGGGATATGGTTGCCCATCTTGCCAATAGGACCCAGCCTGCAGGCAGAGGAAAGTGTGTGAATAGGAATCCTAAGACAAAGGACAATGGTCTCAGAAAAAATAAACCCCAAAACCTCTTCTAAGGAAGTGTTAGGACAGTGGTCTTCGGTAAATCCTGAGGGACCAGATTCAGATTTGGAGCTTGTGTTTCTGCCACTAGATTGTGACTCCTTTAGAGAATCACATGTTTCTTTGGACCGCAGTGTCCTCATCTATAAAACATGTGTGTGTTGGGGGTAGGGGGTAAGAGTACATCAGGGTTCTTCAATACAGGGTCATGGGCCCAGCTGATGGAGTCTGTGACCCAACCTCCTGAAGTCTTGTGAAAATTTGTACATACATTTTTCTGTTGCTTTCAGCAGATTCTAATCAGAGGCAGTGAGTCCCCAGATGTAAGCAACATGTGGGTTAGGTAATTTCTAAGGTTTCTTTTGCTTCAATATCCCCTAGTTTTTCTGGAAAGGAACCTATGGCTGTCAAGTTAATTGGATTAAGCTCCTGGCCAAGTTCCAGCTGCATCCTTTCTTAAGCACTGTCTAATGGTTTTGCTGGGGTAGTCACACCTAGATTCAAGGAGTCCTGCGACACCCTCTCTGGTAGATCAGGTGGCACATCATGTGACTGACATGGTTCATTAGTGTGCAGTGGCCAACACAGATCAGAGGAACTATGAAAGTAACACTCCAGATCCCACAGGAGTTTAGCAGTAGAAGCAGGTGCTAATTAACATCCTTTGGAAGAACAGGATATGCATTTTTTGGGAGTAGGTAAGAATTTCTGGTTAGACAAGCTCCAAATTCTTTGGCCTACTTAGAAACCAGTGCCAATTCCATCATCAAGGATAGGATTTTGTTTCCTGATGACGCCTGTTCAGTTGAGAAGGAAGGCCCAGCAAGGAGGTGGGACTATTATTTTCAGAGACATTGTCATGCAAATAAGGGCTCCTTCCAAACCCAGCTTCAACCAAGGGAGTGTCACTGTCCCACCTTTCTGGCTCAGAAAAAAGTATCTCCTAAGTCTTTTTTATAGGAGTAGCTTTGGTAGCTGAGTAATGTAATTATATAGGTTACCAACAGAAACTAAGATTTCAACCTGTCTTAGATATACACTATTTGTGAAGGGCAGGGCTTGGAGAAGAAGCACAGGAATATTGGTTGGGAATACAGCTAATGGAGAACCCTGTTATTGAACAGAGGACACTGTCCATGCATTGCATCCACAGGAGAGCTTAGAAGTATGGAGATGATGGAAGTCAAGATTAGTTCCTGAGGAGAGGACCTGGGAGGTAGAACAATTCCTCCAAAATATCAGAGTGTTCTCCAGAATGTGAGTTGTGTATAGGAAAAGAGGTCCTTCCTTGTGCTTTGGAAGACTGGGCTGGTTACCTTTCAGAATGATCTGACCAGCCTAGGCCAATGGCTCTCAGCCCTGGCTGCACATTGAAATCAACTTTTGAAAACTTACTGTTGTTTTGGGCCCATCCAAGATCAATAAATCAGAAACTCTGAGGGTGGGGCCTGGGCATTTCTATTTTTAAAAAAATCTCTTCTGGTGACAATACACTGCCAAGGTTGAGAACCACTGGCCTAGATCTATGGTGGCAATTATGGGGCGTATATGCCAGTAAACTCCTCCCATGCTCACAGAATGCTTTTTAACAATTTTACAATTCTTTGGACTTATTATATTAGGACTTGTGCACAATTCTGGTACACAGCAGGTGCTCAAAAAAAAAATTATTCAATCGAGTGATAGATGGGGGCGAGGTGGGCTGGTAACACCTGCCATCTCAATGTCAGTGTTTCAATTTATTCTTTTCTATGGGAAGGCTAATGAAAAACCATGCTTTCTACTTACCAGTCTTCTGTTATCTGAATTTTTCTTCCTTTCTTTCTTGTTCTTTCTCTCTTTCCTTTCCTTGGCATGATGTATGCTACCTCCAGGAGGCTGGGGTGAAAGTAAGATACATGGAAGGAAGGAGGAAAGAAAAGATCAAGAACAGTGTCCCAGTTTCCTTGACTATTTGTCCTAGGAAATAACTAAGGGGGAACAAATATTTCCCCTCTGCTGTCATGCCCACCTCAAAGAGAAGGAGCTTGCTATGGATCTCAAGGAAACTAGGCTTAGCCAATGAGGCCATTTGGCCTGAGGAGGTGATAACATTTTCAGAGTGGTGAGTAAAGGAAATGAAAATATGGTTGGGCCGCTTTTCTAAATGGGGCACTTTTTTTTTTTTTTGCGGTACGCGGGCCTCTTACTGTTGTGGTCTCTCCCGTTGCGGAGCACAAGCTCCAGACGCACAGGCTCAGCGGCCATGGCTCACGGGCCCAGCTGCTCCGCGGCACGTGGAATCCTCCCGGACCGGGACACGAATGCGTGCCCCCTGCATCGGCAGGCGGATTCTCAACCACTGCGCCACCAGGGAAGCCGAAAATGGGGCGCTTTTTTGTTCACCTACCGTGTTGTCAGTTAGCGGACTTGATCATGAAAAGTCACGTTGGATTCAGGTAAAGGAAATATAGCATGTGAAGAAAGATATCCTCACTCCAGTGGGGGAGAGGGGCATTCCTCATGCTGTGGGAGTGTTCTGTCTGGAAGGTCAAGACCAATATTTAGAGGGAAGAGAGAGTTAACTTCTTATCTTACTTCTAGATTAAGCCTTTAGTAAAGAGGACAAATGAAATCTTTAAGACTCAGACAAGGGCAAGTCCAACTCTCCACGGATCCAGAGACCTTGTAGAAATAGAATGTGTTTTTGTCCTTTGTCCCATCGATCCTTCAAGAAAATTTTCCTTCACTCATTTATCACAGCTTATAAGCATGTATTTCTTTATTATCTACCTCTCCCATTACACTCTTGGTTTCCTGAGGATGGAACTCTGAATATTTGTTCACCAATGAATTCCCAGTGCCTTGCATACTAGCATGTGTGAGGTACTCAAAATTATGTGTTGAATGAATAAAAAGATGAATGAATGAGATGAATCTAGTATGGCAGTTAGCAGCTGATAAGGGATTCAGGGATTTTTTATTTCACTGTGTCTAAATGGGAGACATGCTTAACTGACTATCTCCTTCTCTCTACCATGTCTTTTATTGTTCTATATCATTGTATAAACATTCTCATGGCATTCATTGTTTAAAGAGGCAGAGAGGAACTTCCCTGGTGGTCCAGTGGTTAAGACTCTGTTTCCACTGCAGGGGGCATGGATTTGATCCCTGGTGGGAGAACTAAGATCCCACATGCCATGCGGCATGGCCAAAAAATAAAAATAAAGAGGAAGAGAATGAGTAGTAGTCGTTTATGGTTACCCTAGATAGATTGATTGATGTTTTCATTTTTCATATCAGTCTTTTGGCTTTTCTTCTTAAGGCGATTTTCCTAATTTGATGAAGAACGTTTAAACCCCTCTCTGTGTGATGGGAGGACAGACAGGAAAGGCCTAGGCTAAGTCCTATGAAGTCTCCAGGAGCTCATAGTCTGGAAGGAGAGATCATTTTTTAAAAATATTTATTTATTTATTTATTTATTTTTGGCTGCATTGGGTCTTAGTTGCGGCACGTGGGCTCTCTAGTTGTGGTGTGCTGGCTTAGTAGTTGCGGCAGGCAGGCTTAGTTGCCCCGTGGCATGTGGGATCTTAGTTCCCTGACCAGGGATCAAACCGGTATCACCTGCATTTGCAAGACCGATTCTTAACCACTGGACCACCAAGGAAGTCCCAGTGGAGGTCATCAATGGGGCAATTTTGAGAGCTTCGCTTAAGTTTCAGGGAACTCTGGGGACACACAGAAAGATATTTCACTTAAACAGAAGTGTATTCCAAGAGGATATTTGGGAGGAAAAGAAAGGCAAAGAATGCTGTGAAACAAGGGAAGGGTCAACTCCAAAGGAGGAGAAATGCCTCCACCTTGAGAGAGGTTAGAGAGTGGATTGGAGAAGAAGCTGAAGACAGGGAGGTGAGTTAGGCAACCTCTGCAATAAAGCAATGGTAGAGATGGAGGCCTAAACAAGGCAGTGTGTGGCAGTGGTGATGAGGGTAGATAATGTCTGAAGGAAAGAGGATTGAGGGAAGACTGGTGAGGAGATGCATTTTAGGGATGATGGAGAAATAGGAGCCAATGGAGGAAAAACTGAAAAGGAACATCTGCAGTGGTGAGAAAACCAGGAAAAGTGGAACTGGGAAGCTAAATTAGTAGACTGTAAACAGAGGGTGTGGGCAGTAGTATCAGATGTTGGTGACTTTGGCAGAAACAACAGCAACAGTGAATGGGGACAGAAGGCAGATCATAGGCGAGAGGGGAGTGAAGTGCAGATGGCTTTTTCTAGATACTTCACTAAGAAAAAAAAGGAGAGAGGTAGCATGATAGACAGAGGGAGATGTAGGACCAAGGTATGACTTTTAAATGGAAGAGCATTTTCTGCTTGTTACAGACTGAGAGGAAGTATCCAGTGTAAAGGGAGAAACAGAAGACAGAGGAGATGGGGTATGTGTTTTACCCTTTTGCTATGGGTTCCATCTCTAAACACTTTCATTATCATCTTCAATGTCTCTTCTCTCTGAAATACTTTTAGATTCTCCTGCTGAAACTAATCCTAAATTAGACTGCAAGCCTCAGATAGCATCTAACCAAATCTGATCTGTCATTCCCACTTAGCAGTTTCTGATTGGGTTCCTTTGTCCCTTCACTCAAGGATTCTTAATCTGGTGTTCACAGATCCCAAAGGGGCCCATAGATAGAGTTATACTTTAATATAATTAATTTTCTTTATATCACATGTGTTTTGTTTTGTGATTTTGAAAGTAGTAATCTGAGAAGGGATATATTATTTGCTTCCCCAGTCTGCCAAAGAAATCCATGATACAGGGATGGTTTAAGTGATAGCCATGACCAGTATGGTATTTAGAAACTAACATCTTTCTTTTGCCTCATTTTGATGACCCATTCACCTCCTCTGTTTCAGACTGACTGAAAAATTGGTAGGTTGGAAATGTCTTATGCTAGCAGCTCTCCAACGATGGGTGAGAATCGCCTAGAGAAGGAGACAAAAAGCATATATTTTGAAATCCTACCCCTCATGAGCCTGATTTAGTACATTTAAGAAGATCAAGAATTTGCAATTTCATAACCAGCTTCTCAGTTACTTTTGTTGCAGATGGCCTTTGGACAACATGAGAGAACGTACTGCATACGTTTCCCTGGTTTTTCCTTTTTAATGTGTCTTAAATATGCTTTAATTCTATCAGACATTTTCATGACTTTGAGAAATGCCAAGTCTTCAAAATTAAACCTTTTCCTAATTTCCAAACGAATGCTGCCATATCTAATATTTACACATGTGAACAAACCAACATCCATTGGTATCTGTGTGAGTGTTCTGAGAGGCTCATCATATCACAGGTACAGACAACATGCAAATCACTGCAAATGTGGGAGGGGCCAGGGCCATGGAGCCTTGCAGGATGGAAGGAAAAAGGAAGAGCATTCTTTGAGAGATGTAGAGTTCTAAACTTTTGAAACTAACAAGGTGTATAAATACAGGAAATGGGTTTAAGAGAAGATAAAATATAATAAGTAATGATGCAGCTAGGAAAAAAACCTAAACAATACAGTTGACATATTTTTCCTGTGAAAGAGCCACAAAATACAGTAAGAATTTCCTGTAATATCAAACCACCAGGCAGATTTTCCAGAGGGTTGCTCAAAATTTCAGGTGATCCCCAGGAGCATGGTGTGTAAAGTTGTCCCATGCTGAGGATAGCTCATGATTACAGCACTCTGACAAGACTAGTTTGAGCTTCAACCAGTGAATGAATTTGGCAGATCTGATTAATGGTTTACAGGAACAGTGAAGTCACTAACCTTCTGGGTCTGGGAAAACCTTGAGTGGGGCCTTCGTGTTCCTGTCATTCTGAGTTGAAGAAGGAACTCATCCTCCATCTCCAAGTCAATTGTATAGGCTGCTTATATTCCCAGGTATGTCAAATTCCTGCCAACAAAGCTTAAAGAGAATTCTATTTCAGCACTTTGCCGTGAATTGAGGAATTTTTAAACCAGGTTTAGAAGTAGAGCTAACAGGACAGAGGAAGTAACAGACAAAAGATCTGCTTCTAGCATCTGCACTTAAATAAAAACCCATACTCCAGTCATATGATAAGCTGAGTCTCTGCATCTTTTGACTTCTCAATAATCTTGGGTTTCAGTACACTTGCACAGAGACGTCAGATGCCATACCTAACATGGAGCAGTCTCTTGATACTTCTGGGTCTCCAAACAATGTCTACTTAATGTGCTCACTGAGTGTTTTGGTTGATCTGGTAGGTACATGAAAGCAATTTTTACATTTATTGGGAATAAAAAAATTAATAAAACATGGTATACTACTTCACCAGATCCAACAAAACCATTTTGCTCTAATGACAATCATTAGCGCCCAGCAGCCCAGCAGTTGAAAAACATCAGCCAATAGATGGCAAGATGAAATAGGATACATTTCTGTACATTTCTCTGATCTAGTAGGAGTTCAAAATCATCTTCAAGATCATCATGTTGACAGGGTTTTTTTTTTTCTATCATACACTGGATGTAATTATTCATGAAGTATTTTTGGATTCACATGCTTACCTGCATCCATGGACCAGGGAAAGCTGTGTGCAGGACATGCTCTTCCTATGTTCTTAGAGGACATGGGGCTCACCTTTAATGACACATTTAAAAGAATACTGGCGAGTAAAGAATACAACCTAGGCCCCTCTGGCAGACTCTTGATCTTGATTGCTGCCTGATAGCTTCTTGTCCACCCTTTCTTCTTGCTCACAGAGCCCTCCCCTTATTATAGACATGGAAAATGCCAGACACTTGTTTTTCCAGCCTTCCTTGCAGGTAGTCTAAGTCAGCGGTCCCCAATTTTTGGCACAGGACTGGTCGCAGCCTGTTAGGAACGGGGCCGGACACAGGCAGTAAGGTGAGCAGCTGGGCAAGGGAGTGAAGCTTCATCTCAATGGGGAGCGAGCGGCAGATGAAGCTTCACTCCCTTGCCCGCTGCTCACCTTCTGCTGTGTGGCCCAGTTCCTAACAGGCTGCGACCAGTACTGGTATGCAGCCCAGGGGGTTGGGGACCCCTGGTCTGAGGGCATGTGATCATATGCTGGTCATTGGGAACTGAAGAAGAAGTCTGTTCAGAAGATTTCCAAGGAGCAATTTTCTTCTTCTTTTTTTTTTTATTTAAGTTTTATTGGAGTATAATTGATTTACAATGTTGTGTCACTTTCTGCTGTATAGCAAACTGAATCCGTTATGCATATATATATATATATATATATATATATATATATCCACTTTCTTTCAGATTCTTTCCCCATATATGTCATTACAGATTCTTTCCCCATATAGGTCATTACAGAGTATTGAGTAGAGTTCCCTGTGTTATATAATAGATTCTTATTAGTTATCTATTTTATATATAGTAGTGTATATATGTCAATCCCAACCTCCCAGTTTATCCCTCTCCCCTACCTTTCCTCCTGGGTAACCATAAGTTTATTTTCTACATATGTGACTCTATTTCTGTTTAGTAAATAAGTTCATTTGTACCATTTTTTTTAGATTCCACATATAAGCAATATCATATGATATTTGTCTTTGTCTGACTTATTTCATTCAGTATGACAATCTCCAGATCCATCCATGGCACTGCAAATGGTATTTCATTTTTCTTTATGGCTGAATAATATTCCATTGTATATATGTACCACATCTTTATCCATTCATCTGTTGATGAACATTTAGGTTGCTTCCACAATTTTCTTTAATAAGACTGATGTTTGAAAAGTGATCTCTTATCTCTATATTTACTGGATTTAAACTCATTTATTTGAGGATGAGTGCTCATGATTGTGGCAGCCTTCTTGTGATAATGAGGGGAAAACCAAGAGCCTGACCATGAAGTAGACTCAGTGCCCTGACATGGTTGAGCTACACAATTAACACACTCTGGAAACATCCACCCCTGGGTATCTTTTTTCTTTTTTTTTTTTTTTGATGTGGACCATTTTAAAGTCTTTACTGAATTTGTTACAATATTGCTTCTGTTTTATGTTTTCACTTTTTGGCCACGAGGCATGTGGGATCTCAGCTCCCCAACCAGGTATCAAACCCACACCCCCTACATTACAAAGCAAAATATTTACCACTGGACCACCAGGGAAGTCCCCACCTCTGGGCATCTTATTAAGTTCAGTTCAGTATTCTGTTACTTGCAGTCAAAATCTTCCTACCAATGCAATTATATTATCTAGCTATTAGGGCTAGTTTTCTTTCCTTCCTTCATTCAATGAATGTTTGCTGAGTATCCACTAAATGTTAGGCACGGGGCCATCACCGCGAATATGATAGACATTGTTTCTGCACTTCTGGGGATTCCAGTCTAAGAGAGAGACAGATACTGATTAGAGGTTGTAATACATAATATTCAGCTTGCTTTTGTTGGGCATTTATGGTCAGAGAAGACCCCCTCAGAGGAAGTGATGTCTGAGCTGCTCTCTGAAGAATGAGAGGGAACTCACCAGGTGAAGAAGGTTTTCTCATTGTGCTTTTGCAAATTAATTAATTTAAAAAGTGATCTCCTAAAATCCAGTGAAATCAATCAATGGAATCAATGAAGAAAGAAAAGTCCCCCACAGTCATCACACTGGGCAGCTACTGTCTCTGGAGTCAGGGTCAGTCAGACAAGCAGGGCTCCTGTGGACCCCTGGCCTAACCCTCCTGCACAGGGCCTCCACAAACCTTATTGTGATCATTTTTATAGATAGAAAACATCATAGTGTTTGTGGTAGTTGAGGTCAGAGACACCAGTTTTCATTTGTGCATTGTGCTCATTATAAATGATCTAATAAATTATCCCTTTTGGCTAAGAATTTCCATAATTGGTTTCAGCCTGAGGGCACTTTTTTGTTTGTTTTTAAACATTCAGCCATTTTGATTTATGTGAATGTGAAAATATCTACATTTTTTTTCTGCTTTTAATCCAATCTACAGAATATTATTTAGCACAAGGAAAACTCCAAAATAGCTGAATCTTTCCACTTATTTAGATTTTACCAAAGAGTCCCCAGGGTAGAATGAAAACATCTCTGAGCTGGGGTAATTTTACAAAAACTGCTTAGAGCTCAACAGCTATTTCTGTACTTTCGGAATTCTGTAAACATATGGGGGAAAATCTGTCCACAGTTATGCCGGAGCAGTGCCCGGGCCCTGAATTCTCCTATCGTTTCATTGTTGGGAAAAGCTAAAGCCAGAGATTCAGTGTCTGTGTTAGAAAGGTCCTTGGATATTTTTCACGTTTCTGCTTCTGCCTGTGAGACAAGGTCTCCTGTCCTCACTTCCTTGAGAAATGACATTGCTTTCTTCCTTTTCCTCCTTCTTCCTTCCCTCCTTCCCTATCTCCCCCCTCCCTTCCTCTTTTCTTTCATTCCTTCCTTTCTTCTTTCCCTCTACTTTCCTCTCTTCTTCCATTTTCCTTCTCTCCCTCCTTTCCTTCCTTATTTCACTTCCAGATACCTATTTCCGCTAACCCTGGTACTACATTCTCCTCTGATTGGGCATCAACTTAATGTGTCATAGGCCAAGTATATTGTTTTTTTAGGTGGTAATAGAATACTTTCTATTTACATCAAAAAGGATTGTCATGATTAATGGCAGGAAGGATTTTGGTTTGTGGGTGAGGAGAGGGAATGCAGAGAGGGAAGTTAGTCTTCATTCTCAAAGACAGGAGTATTTCTGAAGTAAAACACTTCTTCTCATGTATGCCAGGGTCCCAGGTGATGACAACTCCAAAATATCAGCCACTTTTCCCTTTTTGACCAGGGCATGCATGTCACAGGGCCCTTCAGTGTGATCTCACATTTACACTTTCTGTGTTTAAATGAGTTTATAAATTAGTCTTTTGACATTTTTCTCCAAATGAGGTTGTGCACACAAGCATACTGTTATAGAGAGGTCAAAGGTGAATCCAAAGATGTTCATGCTACAACTTTAAACTTGTGTAGTTTTATCTGAACCATATAATCTCTAATGAACCATGAAGTAATATTATTTGTGAATACATGTACTAATTTTACGACTATCACAGTCATATTGCATTGTATTTTTAAATTAAAAGTGTTACCATATTCAAGGTAAATATCTAAACTATTTTGCAGTTTTTTAATCAATTGATAACATTTTTAATTTCTTTAAATTTATAGGAAATTTAAAAAAAAGGAAGTACTTTAGCTTTTCTTGATCTCTGGGAGACCTTGATCTTTCCAGTTTAATCCAGGAAAGTATTCTTTTGGTATTGTGAAAATAGACTTCCTAATTATCTGAAATCTAAAATTTACATTTAGCAGGTAAATGTAAAGCCTCATTAAGTCAGGCCTTTCCTAATTGATTTTAGAAAATTTGGGGCATGTTGGGTATAATATTTATTGAGACAAAGTAATTAATATTTCTTCCTCAATGCATTTCTTTCAATCTTATTTTTTTAAACCTTAATATATGACATAATGCTTAGCTTATAATAGACATTCAATAACAGTTATTAAAAGGAAAGTTTCAAGTAAGAGAAATGTTTCTAGAACTGGCAGTTTTCTTGAACCACTAGGGACTCAAGGGAAACAAAAGGAATCCCAACTATGTACCTCAAATTTCTGAGTCCCCGAGTTCATTTTTAGTGGCAATATTTTGGTTAAAATACATCTTTTTCTATGTAGGTCCACTGTGATTTTAAATGTCTTTGTATATTAACAGAAACTACTTATATCCACTTTACAGTGTGCATTAAGCTTCACAGGAATAAAGCTAATTTTAAAAAATATAGCCTTTTAAGTCAGATACACTTATCAATATACTCCCAAATACTTTGTCTAGCAGGAAAAGAAAAAAAAAAAAAAGCATGAAGACATGTTGAAGAGATTATTTCTCAAAAGAAAAGGGATATTATTGACATGAAATATAAAATTTAGCAGAGCTTGTCCATCTGTGATGTCTACAAGACCTTCAGCTTTAAAATCAGATCCAAGCTGCAGGATACAAAATCAACATACAAAGATCAGTGGTGTTTCTATACACAAACAGCAAACTATCTGAAAAGGAAATTAGGAAAACAATCCCATTTACAATAGCAACAACAACAAAAACATACTTAGAAATACACTTAGCCAAAGAGGTAAAAGACTTGTACACTGAAAATTATAAAGCAATGATGAAGGAAATAAAAGAAGACACAGATATATGGAAAAACATTCCCTGTTCATGGATTGGAAGAATTAGCATTGTTAAAATGTCCATAAAACCCAAAGTGAACTACAGATTCAATTCAACCCTATCAAAATCCCAATGCCATTCTTTACAGCAATAGGAAAAAAAAAATCCTAAAATTCATATGAACCACAAAAGACCTCAACTAGCCAAAGCAATCTTGAGCAAGAAGAACAAAGTTGGAGGCATCACACTTCCTGATTTCAAATTATATTACAAATCTATAGTAGTAAAAAAAATGATACTGACACAAAAAGAGACATATAGACCAATAGAACAGAATAAGGAGTTCAAAAATAAATCTACCTATATGGTCAACTGATCTTCAACAAGGCTGCCAAGAACACACATGAGAAAGGATAGTCTCTTCAACAGATGGTGCTGGGAAAATTGATATCCACACACAGAAGAATAAAATTGGACTCATCTCACTACATATAAAAATAAACTCAAAATGGATTAAAGACTTAAATATAAGGCCTGAAACAGTAAAACTACTACAAGAAAATATAGGGAAAGTGTCTTGATATTGGTCTGGGAAATGATTTTTTTGGGATAAGTCCCCAAAAACACAGGCAACAAAAGTAAAAAAGGACAAATGGGATTGCATCAAACTAAAAAGTTATGGATCAAAGGAAACAATCAACAAAGTGAAAAGGTAACCTATGGAATGGGAGATAATATTTGCAAAGCATATATCAGATAAGGGGTTAATATCCAAAATATATGAGGAACTCAATAGCAAAAAGAAAAATAACCTGATTTGAAAAATAGGAAAGAACTGAATAGATGCTTTTCAAAGGAAGACATATGACAGGCCACCAGTTGTATGAAAAGGTCTCAACATCATTAATCTTTGAGGAAATACAAATCACAACCACAATGAGATAGCATCTCCCACCTGTTAAGATGGCTATTATCAAAAAGACAAGTGATAACAAGCATTGATGAAGGTATGGAGAAAATGAAATCTTTGTACACTGTTGGTGGGAATGCAAATTGGTAAAGCCGCTATGGAAACAGTATGGAGATTCCTCAAAAAAATTAAAAATAGAACTACCATATGATTTAGCATTCCCTATTCTGATTATATATCCAAAGGAAGTGAAATCAGTGCCTCAAAGAAATATCTCTGACTTTATGTTCATTGCAGCATTATTCACAATAACCAAGATATGGGAACAACCCAAGGGTCAATCAAGAAGTAAGGGACAAAGAAAATGTGGTATATACAATGGAATATTATTCAGCCTTAAAAAAGAAGGAAATCCTGCTTTTTGCAACAACATGAATGAACCTGTAGGATATTATGCTAAGTTAAGTAAGACAGTCACAGAAAGACAAATAATTCATGATCTCACTTGTATGTGGAATTTAAAATAGTTGAACTCATAGAAGCAACAGAGTAGAACTGTTGTTGCTAGGGGTTGGTGGGTGGGAGAAATAGGATGCTTGTCAAAGTGTCAAAGGGTACAGGGTTTCAGTTATGCAAGGTGAATAAGTTTTAGAGATCTAATGTACAGCATGGTGACTCTAGTTAACAATACTGTATATATACTTTAAATTTGCTAAGAGGGTAGATCTTACATGTTCTTACCACACACAAACACATACACAAAAGTAACTGTGTGAGGTGATGGGTATGTTAATTAGCTTGATTGTGGTGATTATTTAACAATGTATAGGTATATCGAAACATCAAGTTGTACATCTTAAATACATATAATTTTTATTTGTCAATTATACCTCAATAGAGCTAACAACAAAAAGAAAAACAGCAACAAAAACCTAGCCCCGGGCTTCCCTGGTGGCGCAGTGTTTGAGCGTCCGCCTGCCGATGCAGGGGACACGGGTTCGTGCCCCGGTCCTGGAGGATCCCACATGCCGCGGAGCAGCTGGGCCCGTGAGCCATGGCTGCTGAGCCTGCACGTCCAGAGCCTGTGCTCCACAACGGGAGAGGCCACAGCAGTAAGAGGCCTGCGTACCGCAAAAAAAAACCTAGCCCCAAGGACACATTGACTTGTGACACAGCTCTTGTGTTGAATCCCATAATATCAAAAACCAACTAAAAATTATTCCTTAAAATTACTATTTTATCTTACTTATATATCTCTTATCTATTTATAGGTGTATATCTATCCATCTCTTGCTTATTTATCTCTGTATCTCTGTATCTATCCATCTATGTACGTAGACAAATACTTGAAACCAAGAGCAATGCCATATATGGAAATCTGAAACAAAAAGTAATCTTATATATCAGAAAGAATATCAGAAAGAATACCATATAATACTGTTTAATTTTTTCATGGGTTTTGAATGCATTTATTCCAGAAGGACCTCCTATGCAGTAAGCCATGTGTTGTGAGTAATAAGAGTGATAAAAGCTACTGAGACAGGGGTGTCAGAATGGTGCACAGAGGAAGTCCATTTTGGATAAGGTATTTTATAGGAGTTTCCCCAAAAGAGAGAAAGGGAAAAACATTTAAGGTTGAGCAAAGTTGAAGAAACCATGAAAGAGCACAAAATTTTCCAGGAACACTGAGAACTTTGTCACCTGAATGGAAGATTAAATGGAGAAGATGAGAAAAGATGCTGCCCAAATAGGTTCACATCAGATTTTGAAGGACCTGGGCTATGCTAAGGAATTTAGATTTCTTTTTTTTTGGACCATATCTCTCATAAGCTCCCTACATGGCTGTCTTTTCGCTACTGAGTCCGCAGTGACTATCACGGGGCGTTGCGCATCATATTTTGCAATAAACAAAATGTTTGTTTGTTGACAGTATAAGCAGGTAGGTGTTTTTAGAAAGAGGAGTGACAGGATCAGATCTGTGTTTTATTTAGTTAGACAAGAAGAAAAAAATTCAGAGAGCATTTACAGAACAAGTGGGAGCAGCTCTCAAGCAATAGTGGTGGGAGTTGGGAGATGATACTCCAGCGTTCTCATACTCAGCAGCAGTAATAAACCCCAGTTACTTAGAATTCTAACATAGTTACTCCAATACCATGTATTGGTTTTCTTCTTTTTCTGTTTCACTTCCTTGCTTTCCCATGAGTGTTTCCTGGTATTACCTTGCAAACAGACTCCCCAAGCTTTCTTATCTCAAGTTCTGCTTTTGAGAACTCCAATTCAAGACAGAGCCAGATGGTCATTGTAATGGTCTACACAGAGATAGTTAGGGCCTCAACTAAAGCAGTGGCCACAGAAAATATGGAAGGCAGAATTCCCCCTTAATCCTTCCAAATCCACATGCCTTTGTATATATTCACCTTCTATAAGTTATTCAATGAAGCATTTTTATCTTAGTGCTGCTGTGAAGGGATTTTGCAGAAATAATTAAGGTCCCAAATTAGTTGACTTTAAGAAAGGGAGATTATCTCTATGGAGCCTGACCTAATCAGATGAGTAATAAGGACTGGGACCTCCCTAGTAAGAGAGATTCAAAGTGTGAGAGGAGTTTGATATGAGGGGGATTCTCCATGGCTAGCTTTGAAGATGATGCATGAAATGTGGGCTTCAAAGGGCTGAGCACAAGCCCCCAGCTGACCACCAGCATGGAAATGGGATCTCAGCTCTACAACCACAAAGAATTGGATTCTGTCAACAATATGATAGAATCTGGAAGCAGATACCTCCCCAGAGCCTTCAGATGAGAACACAGCTGGTGAGACCCTGCTCAGGGGACTCAGCTAACCCATTTCCAGGCTTCTTACCAAGGAAATTGTGAGATAATAAACTGGGGTATTTTAAACTGCTAATTTTTTGGTAATTGTTTATGTGACTGTAGAAAACTAGTACAAAATGAAAAGGTGTTAGGTTTAATACAGATAGAAGTCAAGTGTCAAAATTGCTAGGATTTGGTGGCTGATTGTGTGAAGTGGTTGAAGGAAAAAGAGGAATGACTTTAAGGTTCTAGTCTGGGTTCATAATAATGCCATTAACAAATTAGAAAATGTGCAAAGAGGGATCTTGTTATAGTATTAATTTTTTTTTCTTGAGTTTGCTGTGTTTGAGATGAAGCTGTCTAATAAACAGTTGAAAATATAATTCAAAGTGCAGGAAAGATTCTGGGTCTGAAGAATAAACATTTGGAAATCATTAACATATGCTGAATATCAAAGTCCTGGGGATTCCAGGTGAGAGAGCTTAGGCATCCGGTATCAAGATGTTCTTCACTGGCAAGCCTCTCTGATTTTTGGTAATGGAGGTTTCTCAAGTAAGAAAGGGCACAGAGCTCTTCTGGCAATGGGAATATAATAAATAATGTGTTATCTTCATCTTGGGTTTCATCTTATTTACAGTATAATAATTTTTAAATATTCTGGCTTAGGAATTAGGGTGTGGATGGCAAACAGATGGCACTAAAACAGCTACTCCCCAAATCTGAGCCTATGACAGATATTACTAATCAGTTTGATATTTTCTCCTCAGAACCAGTATCTTTATCAACCCAGTGGTCCCAGTAGTAACTACTTCATTGTAGAACACACATTTGCATTCGGGGTTAATTTCAAAATGATACCCATTTAATAATATATGTTGAATTGAAAAGAGCTTGATTTTGTCTTAAGATTTGTTCATTTATATTTTCTTACAAATGGTGTTTTCTTATCTATCTTTATAACACTCAATGATATTGGTTGGCCTCTGGAAGAACTTATTAAGATGGCTAAAAGTGACTCTTGCAGCCTGTAGACTCTCTGTATAACAAATCTTGCAAAGCTAAATTTAAGTGTTAAGAAAAAAGTATGAACAGGGATTTCACTCAGTCCTTCAGAAGCTGATTGGCACTGTGTTCACAAGTCATGAAGTTCAGATATTATAATTTCTAGTTCCTGTCCTGGGAGCTAAGGTCAGTTCTGGCAGTTCCAAGAACAAACAGTTGAGAGCTGACATAAATGCACAGGAATCACAAAAACAGATATATAGATCAATGGAAAAGGATAGAAAGCCCAGAAATAAACCCATGCACCTATGGTCAATTAATCTATGGCAAAGGAGGCAAGAATATACAATAGAGAAAAGACAGTCTCTTCAATAAATGGCGCTGGGAAAACAGGACAGCTACATGTAAAGAATGAAATTAGACCATTCTCTAACACCATACATAAAGATAAACTCAAAATAGATTAGCACCTAAAAGTAAGACCAGATACTATAAAACTCTTAGAGGAAAACATAGGCAGAACCCTCTTTGACATAAATTGCAGCAACATCTTTTTGGATCCACCTCCTAGAGTAATGAAAATAAAAATAAACAAATGGAACCTAATTGAACTTAAAACCTTTTTCACAGCAAAGGGAACCATAAACAAAATGAAAAGACAAACAACAGAATGGTAGAAAATATTTGCAAATGATGCAATGAGTTATCACCTCACACCAGTCAGAATGGCCATCATAAAAAGTCTACAAAAAATAAATGCTATAGAGGATGTGGAAAAAAAGGGACCCCTCCCACACTGTTTGTGGGAATGTAAACTGGTACAGCCACTATGGAAAAAAGTATGGAGGTTCCTTAAAAAACTAAAAATAGAGTTATCATATGATCCAACAATCCCATTCCTGGGCACATATCTGGAGAAAACCATAATTCAAAACGATACATTCACCCCAATGTTCATTGAAGCACTATTTACAATAGCCAGGACATGGAAGCAGTCAAAATATCCATCAACAGATGAATAGATAAGTGTGATACTTATATACAGTAGAATATTACTCAGCCATCAAAAGGAATGAAATATGCAATTTGCATCAACATGGATGGACCTAGAGGTTATCATACTGAGAGAAGTAAGTCAGACAGAGAAAGACAAATATCATGTGATATCACTTATATGTGCAATCTAAGAAAATGATACAAATGAACTTATTTACAAAACAGAAACAAACTCACAGGCTTAGAAAACAAATTTATGGTTACCAAAGGGAAAAGGTGGGGGGAGGGATAAATTAGGAGTTTGGGATTAACATATACACACTACTATATATAAAATAGATAATCAACAAGGACCTACTATATAGCACAGGGAACTATATTCAATATCTGTAATAACCTAAATGGGAAAATAATCTGAAAAAGAACAGCTTTATTTATATGTATAACTGAATCACTTTGCTGTACACCTGAAACTAACAAAACATTGTAAATCAACTATAATCCAATATAAAACAAAAATTTAAAAAAACAACCCACTAAAAAATTAAACATAAATAAATGCACAGTAATTGATCTCTTTCCAACCAAAAATGGTTAAGAATTGCACAAAGTCAAGCATATTAAATATCCATTTGTTGTCCCATTCTGCCACATCATCTTGGAAGATACTGAAAACTCTACAACACTGCTTGAGACACAATTGATATGACCCAGCCTAAAAAAAAGCTTAGTCAACCACACTTCTGTATCACAGGGTATTAACATATTAGTCAACCCATAAAAGCTCCCACTGATTTATATGGAGTTGTATCGTTGCACCGCAGGCTGAAGGGCCTAAATTGTTTTTAGAGAAATATAGGACTCTGTCTTCAGGATCATGACCCATGAGTCATACCCAGGATTCCCAAAGCTGAGGCCAGTGGGGACATGGAAGAACTTGGCTTAGACACAGGGATATGACTCATTAGAAAAGATGAACTGGTTTTGAAAAATAACAAGAACCACCTTCTATTCTTTGCATACCTACCTTCTTTCTATAACTCCCTCCCCCGCAACACAGACATATACAGAAGCAACCTAGAATATTTGGAAGTGTTTATGAGGTATATAAACTTATTCTTATCATTATTTACTTTTAGAGATCTTGGTCAATTTTCCTATAAGAAGTGATTGTCAGAGTTAATCTTTGAATAGCAGATTGACAAAATGACACTTGCTCTACCTAAAAAAAAAAAAAAAAAGAAAAATCACTTGCCAAATTTATACACTAAGTTGAGAAAAGTTATGACAAATTCATATGAAGCGATATCCAAGCCTGGATTCTTATCATTTAAGTGACTCTGATTAGTAATTTTTAAAACTCATTAACAAAAACTCAAAGTAATTGCTGACCTACTGCTCTAAATGCAGTGGTAGGTGACCCCCAGGCAGAGCAACACCTCAAGTATGGACAGTGGTGGCTGTCACATCCTATTTCCATGTGCATGCAAGGGAAAGCTTGCACTCTCTGACAAGTTAAGGCCTCTCTGTTTGGGCCAAAGGGAATAGCAGTATGATTTCAGGCCACCAGAACTCTTATTTTGTGATTTTCAAAAGTTGAAGATAATTTTAATATTATTTTTGAAATTTAATATTTTAATATTAATCAGTATCTATGCTGAAGTTCATTCTAATTGGATCTGAGAAACTGTAACTCCAAATATCAGAGACTTCCCATTTCTTTCTTCCACTTTTGGATTTAAGGACTAAAAGCATCACAGCATGAAAAGAATGGGTAGCCTGGAAGAAGGATAAGAATGCACACAGACGTATCTGGCATTCTGGAAGCTAGTTCAATTCAAATCTTCTTTCCCCGTAGCTAAGTTGGGTGGGGAGCTGGTCTCAAGAGCAACCCACCCACAACCACCCAGTCTGCTGGCAGGAACCTGCCCACTGCTCTGTTCCCACCCTGAGCCCTGCAACAACCACCATGCCTCCAGCCGCCATCTGGGGTGAGAGGGAGGCATTTTCTTCCTTTCCCATTCCTTGGCTTCCCAGGGAGAGGTTCTGATTTCCTTCTCTCCTGCTATAGCTTTTAAGCACATCTCCCATTTTTTTCTCCTACCCTACCTGAAAGGTCCTAATTCATATGCCACTACCATCTTGCCTGAATGACTGCCCTAGTGAACTCCCTGCTCCCACCATTTGTCATCACAGGCCTTGCTCTCAGGAGCCAGAAGCATAGTTTAAAAAGCAAATATGGTAGAGTCTTTCCTGTTTTACACTGTAAGTGACTTTACATTTCATTCAGCATAGCCTATAAGTCCTTAGATCAGGGGTCCCTAACCCCGGGCCACAGACAGGTAGCGGTCCAGGGCCTGTTAGGAACCTGACCACACAGCAGGAGGTGAGCGCTGGCCAGCCAGTGAAGCTTCATCTGCCGCTCCCCACCACTCCCATTACCGTCTGAACCATCCCACGCCCCTACCACCCCATCCGTGGAAAAATTGTCTTCCACAAAACCAGTCCCTGGTTCCAAGAAGGTTGGGGACCAATGTCTTAGATGACCAACCTCTCCAGCCATACTGGCCTTCAGAATTTTTCTCAGAAGCCAGGTCTCACTACAGGGCCTTTGTACATACCTCTTCCTCTCTGAGCCTGAAAATGGGTCCTGGGCTCTGCCATCAGCAATCACAGAGCTTGCAGCACTTACCACAATGTGGATACAATGTCGTGTGTCTCCTTCACAGCTGGACTGGGAGCAGCTGTGAGCATAGAAAGAGCCTGTCTGTATTCTCAGGGTCTAGACCAGAGTAGGTCACAGAATAGGTGCTCAACAATTACTTGCCAAGTGTTTCCTAAAATGTACCGATTGTTTCCTGATTGTTAGATTTCCTTATTTGATCATTTCTAGCAAAGGTGTTGCTTATATATTTACTTAGCATTTCACTTGGTTCATAAATTTCTTTCCTACTTCACAGCCTTTGCATGCTCTGTCTCCTCGCCAGAACCAGCGCTGCTCTAACTCTCTAGGCTAAACAGTGAGGACGAGTTTCAGAAATTGTATTTCCCCAGGGCTTCTTTAGATCTTTGCACGTGCATAGGCAAGTGTCCTTTGGACTCTCAATAAATTATTCATTGGATGGATGGATGGATGGATGGATAGGTGGATAGATGGATGGGTGGATGGATGGTTGAGAGGATGGCAGACAAATACACTGATGGAAGGTGCTCAGCAGTGGCAGACAATTTCCTTAGGCTGTTTATGTCTAAACTGTTTCCCCTGTTTGTGAATGAATAGTTAATCCCTTATCCTCAGGGAAACTGTCAGCCGAAGTATCTAGTAGAGCCTGCAAAATAACTGAAACATGAAGAACTATCAGCAGAAGCCGCTATCTTCAAGGCATTTTTGAGGAGGATTTATTACTTTGTGTTTCTAAGTACTTACAGGGTCCTTAAGGAAGCATTGTATGAATAAAACCCAATTACAAGATCACCACACCAGACTCCTGGGTACTGCTGTGTACAATTCTGTACCTATAACTTCCCTTTAAATTGGTGTATTTTGAGCAAGATTAAAAAGAGATCTCTCTCCCTCTCTTCTAATTATAATGTATCTCCCCCAACAGACACCCCTATCAGCAGAGAGGCACCAGGGGCCTCAGCCTGGTCTCCTTGGGCTTCCGCTCTGCGATCCAGGAGAAAATCTGACTTGTGAGGGAGTCCCAGGCCTCCTCCCTTCCTCTCCTCTGGTTTCCAAGGTAGCAGACCCTCGGCTCCCTTCAGCCTGGGCTCCCCCATTTCAGTCCCACTTGGCATTTCCCAGTTTCTAAGTGAGGTTACGGATACACATTGAGCCCAGAACTCATTGCTTTTTTGGAAAGGGCAAAATAAAAGAGGGGATTTTCCATATTCACATTTTTCCACAGAAATGTGTTCATAAGCTTTAAACTTGCCCAAGCTATGTTAATGTATGTGGTTGGCTTCTGTGCCAATTTTCATTGTGAATAATATGCTAAATAAAAGGGTTCTTGTCTTTCCCCTCCAACCTCCCCTCCCATAATTTTAAGTTCATAAGCCCATTTCATAAGTGAATCAGGTCTTAAGACAGAATCAGAAACGATGTTGTTCTTTTAGCCACTCACAGTGTTTGCTTTAAACCCCTGATAGGAACACGGGGCTGTGACAGCAGTGGCTGAGGTAAACAGATGACTTTATATATAATGCTTTTTACAAGGTGGTTCAGTTCATTTCTAACCTTGGTCTTGGCGTCATGGAAGGAGCCAGGGAAATTCCACCTCTTTAACCCTACCCTGCATCTCCTCCCTTCAAGGGCAAGAAAATGTCCATATGCCTGTGGTTTCACAGCTCTTTCCCTGCAGTGGATCTTGCACCCCTAAATGCTGGAGAACCCCAATAGTGTTGGCAGGTGGTGTTATTGGTAGTATTATTTTAATCAAGTGACTGAATGTTCACAATAAAAGTTGCAACTTTTATGAGCCATGAGCTGGCGTGTCCTGGCATGTCCTGGTTGTCAAGTTTCAGTGCATTTTGGTTCGAATGTTCCCTGCCTATGTTTATTCCTGGTCACACCACACCTCCTGGGACTGTCTTTGTGGCTTTGCTCAGCTGCTGACTCAAGTTTCAGAAGACATGGGGTAGAGTGGGGGACGTCTGCAAGATTCTGGCCTGAAGAAACAGCTCCAATGGCTCCACACTTCTGAGACATTGAAACTGCCCACCCTTCTCTCTCCTTGGAAGGTTCCAGAATACCAACTAGCCACGAATATGTAGGTCTAGAGGGGTGTTGACATAAGCGCACAGTGAGGACCAGAAGCCCTTGATAGAAAGGAAAGAACATGGACTTTCTGTCAGAGAAACCTGGATTCAAATTCCAGTCCTCCAAGGACAGAGCTAGCTTCCAACTGTGGGACTCTGCGTAAGTCCTTCAGCCCCTGACCACTTCATCCACCAAACAGCAACAATAATGGCATCCATCTTAGAGAGTTGTATAAAGATTACATGAGAAAATGAAAGTACAATGCATATTCCATTGCTGGGTACATAGCAAGATACAATGCTATATTTATTAGCTATTGTAAATATTATTTGCAATTAATAAGTAATTATAATTAAGTCAGCAAAACAATATTAAGTAGTATTGATCTTAAAATTAGAATCCACATTAATAAGTATAATCTATAATTAATTACTAACCAATATTAATACTTTTAATAATATAGCATTATTTATTTATTTATTTATTTATTTATTTATTTATTGCAGTACGCGGGCCTCTCTCTGTTGTGGCCTCTCCCGTTGCGGAGCACAGGCTCCAGATGCGCAGGCTCAGCGGCCATGGCTCACGGGCCCAGCGGCTCCGCAGCATGTGGGATCTTCCTGGACCGGGGCACGAACCCGTGTCCCCCGCATCGGCAGGCGGACTCTCAACCACTGCACCACCAGGGAAGCCCTATATTTATTTTAATAACAATATTTATGTTTACTATATTTATTTTTTATATTAAAATATATTTATATTTAATAATAATAATAGGTATTTGTATTATACAGCAATTGATCTTGCAGATTGTCTTTTTCTTCATCTGGAAAGTGAAGATATTAAAATTAAATTGGGAGAAACCCCTGTTTTGTAGGATTTTGTGAAGATGAATAAACAGCTTTGCACAGTGCTGGCCCATCAGCTCGTAAAAGAGGATCACTGGTTTTAATGTGAGGGGTGTGCATCCTTCCCAAGCCCTGTATGAAGAAATACATTCTTCACTTGTCTGCAAGTGTGACTATCTTATTCCAGTCTGTGCAAGTGTGGTGCTTCCAATGCTACCTAAAAGGATGGCTGAATAAGTGACCTCAGAGATTGGTTGCTGGCTTGGGGATATGCAGGGTTCAGCCCAGTCTCCAGGAGAAGATGGACCCTCAGCCTTGAATGTCCCAATCCAGGCCTGGCACAGTGGATTCTTCCTGGCTGACCAGTGGACGCAGGTACAAACTGCAGTCTGTCCCAGCAGGCACCCAGGAGGAGTGGCCCAGATTCTGAGTGTACCTGAGGGGTCTCGTCTCTCTGTCACCTTCCTTTGCTCTCTCAAAGGATAGGAAGTGGCAGCCTGGATCTTCTAGTAGTCTTGTAAGGACCAGGTTGTCCTCTCCATCATTCACCTCTTCTTTTAATCTGGGTGCACAGGTCTCTGACAGTCTGGTGAAACCTGTGGACACCATCCTGAAGAACGTTTTAAATTCATAACATACAACTTTGGGGATTACAAATGAAACTAATTATATATCAAAACAATTTTTAAAATCGTGACATAGTAATAGATGTATTTCTGAAATAATCTGCAATTTCTAGCAAGGGGCCTAAAATCTATCATAATTTTGAAGTATTGATGAATGAAAATTCATCATAAGAAATCTCTGTGATATAGAAAATCTGTGATTTCTTATAGGACAAAGCATGGGTCCTGTTAGCTACTTTGGTTTGTTGCTTACATTCAGAACTAAAGGAAGTGCTACATTCCATTCAGAGGGTAATACAAACAAGTTGGAATTTTCTCCCTGTCCAGGTTCACAGACTCCATGACAAAAGCCCTGCTTAAGCCCACCTTACTCAGCTGTTCTCCTAGTCTCTGTGCTATTGGAGGTCCTGGTCCCAACTTCTCATTGTCCTGCCATCTCATTTTCACCGTGGTCCTCAATGCAACATTCACTTGGTCACTGACCTTCCTGTAGTCCCCCTGGACCTGTCACCCTAGTCACATCAGATCTGTCTTTGCAATCCTGGGGTTTGATGGTAGAGCCTACCTTCCATTGTAGCCACTTAAAGAAGGCTGGGCTGCTTTCTAAAGCTGTGTGTGCACCAAGATCCTGTGAAGCACTCGCTGAGGTCCAGATTTCTGTCTCGGTGCCCTCAATATGAGTTGCCAAGGGTAAGGAGGATCCTTGGTTTCTATATTTTAAAGAATTCCCTAAATGCTTCTGAGGCAGTTGCTCCTTGAACAAAATGGTACTTCTGATATGGAACAAGAATTTTTCAGTTTGAAAGCTATTATTTTATTATTCTAGATTCTGGGTGGAAGATGAAAGGGCAGCCAGTGCATAATGTGTTATGTATATATATAATATGCATACACACACATACACACACACACACACACACACAGTGATGTAAGCTGTGAAAATAAGGAAGGAAGGAAGGAGGGGAGAGAGGAAGAAAGAAAGAAAGAAAGATGAAAAAAGAAAGAAAGAAAGAAAAAGGAAGGAAGGAAGGAAGGTGGAAGGTTGCGGGAGGAGAAATGAAGGAAAGAAAGAAAAGAAGGAAGGAAGAGAAGAGATGTCTTAAGTGCCACTTAACTTACATGGAAAGAAAATTTTATCAGCAGAATCCAGACATAAATATAAAATCAGCAAGAAGGATGGGTTGATTTCAAAATTCAACAAATATTTATTATGTGCTTACTATATTCCAGGGCAGGGGTTGCAAAACGAAAGTACGTACAGTAACCAGGTGAGAAGGTGCTCATATGAAAGATTCAGGGCCCTCTCTGTCTTATTTACCCCATTTGAAGCACACAGTTCTGCTGTGTAAGAAAAACAACAGGATGAATGTAACAAGTCAAATCATTAAAACTCAGTTCACAGTGTCAGGGATGGTGACCATGCAAACTGCAGAGTAAACATCCAGTGAGTACGTATATTTCCTGTGTATTAGCTGCTAGGTCTGCTACCTAGTTCCTTGCTTTAGGAACACATGGTATCCATCTACCATATCCTTCAATTTTCAAGAAACTTTGAAATGTTATGGAAAATCTCTCTATGCATATATGTTGGAAACTGTTCCAGTTACTATTTCTGCATTACAAATTAACTTAAAACTTATCGAGGGTGCCTTCAAGATGGCAGAGGAGCAAGATGTGAAACTCACCTTCCTCCCCACAAATACATCAAAACTACATCTACATGTGAAACAACTCCTACAGAACACCTACTGAACGCTGGCAGAAAACCTCAGACTTCCCAAGGGCAAGAAACTCCCCATGTACCTGGCTGTGTGGTTGATATGGTCTGGGTGTTCTGTCCAGGTGTCAGGCCTGAGCCTCTGAGGTGGGAGAGCTGAGTTCAGGATATTGGTCCACCAGAGACCTCCCAGCCCCATGTAATATCAAACAGCAAAAGCTCTCCCAGAGATCTCCATCTCAATGCTGAGACCCAGCTCCAATCAACGACCAGCAAGCTACAGTGCTGGACAACCTATGCCAAACAACTAGCAAGACAGGAGCACAAACCCACCCTTCAGCAGAGAGGCTGCATAAAATCATAGTAAGTTCACAGACACTCCTAAACACACCCCTGGACATGGTCCTCCCCACCAGACAGACAAGATCCAGCCTCATCCACCAGAACACAAGCACCAGTTCCCTCCAGCAAAAAGCCTACACAACCCACTGAACCAACCTTACCCACTGGGAGCAGACACCAAAAACAACAGGAACTACGAACCTGCAGCCTGTGAAATGGAGATGCCAAACACAGTAACTTAAGCAAAATGAGAAGACAGAGAAATACACAGCAGATGAAGGAGCAAGGTAAAAACCCAACAGATGAAACAAATGAAGAGGAAATAGGCCGTCTATCAGAAAATGAATTCAGAGTAACGATAGTAAAAATGATCTAAAATCTTGGAATTAGAATGGAGAAAATACAAGAAACATGTAATAAGGACCTACAAGAGCTAAAGAGCAAACAAAAACTGATGAATAACACAAAAAATCAAATTAAAAATTATCTAAAAGGAATCAATAGCAGAATATCTGAGGCAGAAGAACAGATAAGTGACCTGGAAGATAAAATAGTGGAAATAACTACCACAGAGCAGAATAAAGAAAAAAGATTGAAAAGAATTCAGGACAGGGCTTCCCTGCTGGCACAGTGGTTGAGAGTTCGCCTGCCGATGCAGGGGATGCGGGTTCATGCCCCAGTCCGGGAGGATCCCACATGCTGCAGAGCGGCTGGACCCATGAGCCGTGGCTGCTGAGCCTGCATGTCTGGAGCCTGTGCTCCGCAACAGGAGAGGCCACAACAGTGAGAGGCCCGCGTACCGCAAAAAAAAAAAAAAAAAAGAATTGAGGACAATCTCAGAGACCTCTGGGACAATATTAAACACACCAACATTCGAATTATAGGGGTTCCAGAAGAAGAAGAGAAAAAAAAAGGTACTGAGAAAATATTTGAAGAGATTATAGTTGAAAACTTCCCTAATATGGGTAAGGAAATAGGCAATCAAGTGCAGGAAGCGCAGAGAGTCCCATACAGGATAAATTCAAGGAGAAACACACCAAGACACATATTAAACAAATTATCAAAAATTAAATATAAAGAAAAATATTAAAAGCAGCAAGGAAAAAGCAACAATTAACATACAAGGGAATCCCCATAAGGTTAACAATTGATCTTTTAGCAGAAACTCTGCAAGCCAGAAGGGAGTGGCAGGACATATTTAAAGTGATGAAAGGGAAAAACCTACAACCAAGATTACTTTACCCAGCAAGGATATCATTCAGATTTGATGGAGAAATTAAAACCTTTACAGATAAGTAAAAGCTAAGACAATTCAGCACCACAAAAACAGCTTTACAACAAACGCTGAAGGAACTTCTCCAGGCAGGAAAGACAAGAGAAGGAAAAGGCTTACAATAACAAACACAAAACAAGAAAATGGTAATAGGAAACATACATATTGATAATTACCTTAAATGTAAATGGATTAAATGCTCCAACCAAAAGACATAAACTGGCTGAATGGATACAGAAACAAGACCCATACCTATGCTGTCTACAAAAGACCCACTTCAGACCTAGGGACAAATATAGACTGAAAGTGAGGAAATGGAAAAAATATTCCATGCAAATAGAAATCAAAAGAAAACTGGAGCAGCAATTCTCATATTAGACAAAATAGACTTTAAAATAAAGACTATTACAAGAGACAAAGAAGGACACTACATATCGAAAGGGATCAATCCAAGAAGAAGTTATAACAGTTGTAAATATTTATGTACCCAACATAGGAGCACCTCAATACATAAGGCAAATGCTAACAGCCATAAAAGGGGAAATCAACAGTAACACAATCATATTAGGAGACTTTAACACCCCACTTACACCAATGGACAGATCATCCAAAATGAAAATAAATAAGGAAACACAAGCTTTAAGTGATACATTAAAGAATACGGACTTAATTGATATTTATAGGACATTCCATACAAAAACGGCAGATTACACTTTCTTCTCACGTTCTCATAGAACATTCTCCAGGATAGAGCATATCTTGGGTCACAAATCAAGCCTTGGTAAGTTTAAGAAAATTTAAATCATATCAAGTATCTTTTCCAACCACAATGCTATGAGACTAGATATCAATTACAGGAAAAAAATCTGTAAAAAATACAAACACATGGAGACTACACAATACACTAGCAAATAACCAAGAGATCACTGAAGAAAGCAAAGAGGAAATCAAAAAATACCTAGAAACCAATGACAATGAAAACACGATGACCCAAAACCTATGGGATGCAGCAAAAGCAGTTCTAATAGGGAAGTTTATAGCAATCCAATCCTACAATAGGGAAGTATATAGCAATACAATCCTACCTTAAGAAACAAGAAACATCTCAAATAAACAACCTAACCTTACATGTAAGGAATTAAAGAAAGAACAACAACAACAACAAAAAAAAAAAAAAAAAAAAAAAAAAAAAAAAACAGAGAAAAACCAAAGTTAGCAGAAGGAAAGAAATCAGGAAGATCAGATCAGAAATAAATGAAAAAGAAATGAAGGAAACAATAGCAAAGATCAATAAAGCTAATAGCTGGTTCTTTGAGAAGATAAACAAAATTGATAAACCATTAGCCAGACTCATCAAGAAAAAAAGGGAGAAGACTCAAATCAACAGAATTAAAAATGAAAAAGTAGAAGTAACAACTGACACTCCAGAAATACAAAGGATCATGAGAGATTACTACAAGCAACTATATGCCAATAAAATGGACAACCTGGAAGAAATGGACAAATTCTTAGAAAAGCACAGCCCTCCAAGACTGAACCAGGATGAAATAGAAAATATAAACAGACCAATCAAAAGCACTGAAATTGAAACTGTGATTAAAAATCTTCTAACAAACAAGAGCCCAGAGCCAGATGGCTTCACAGGTGAATTCTATCAAACATTTAGAGAAGAGCTAACACCTATCTTTCTCAAACTCTTCCAAAAAACTGCAGCAGGAGGAACACTCCCAAACTCATTCTACAAGGTCATCATCACCTTAATACCAAAACCAGACAAAGATGCCACAAAACAAGAAAACAACAGGCCAATACCACTGATGAACATAGATGCAATAATCCTCAACAAAATACTAGCAAACAGAATCCAACAGCACATTAAAAGGATTATACACCATGATCAAGTGGGGTTTATCCCAGGAATGCAAGGATTCTTCAATATACTCAAATCAATCTATGTGATAAACTGTAGTAACGAATTGAAGGAGAAAACCCATATGATCATCTCAATAGATGCAGAAGAAGATTTTGAAAAAATTCAAAACTGATTTATGATAAAAACCCTCCAGAAAGTAGACATAGAGGGAACTTATCTCAACCTAATAAAGACCTTATATGACAAACCCACAGCCAACTTCATTCTCAATGTTGAAAAACAAACCATTTCCTCTAAGTTCAGGAAGAAGACAAGGTTGCCCACTCTCACCACTATTATTCAACATAGTTTTGGAAGTCCTAGCCATGGCAATCAGAGAAGAAAAAGAAATAAAAGGAATACAAATTGGAAAAGAAGAAATAAAGCTGTCACTGTTTGCAGATGACATGATACTATACATAGAGAATCCTAAAGATCCCACCAGAAAACTACTCGAGCTAATCAATGAATTTGGTAAAGTTGCTGAATATCAAAATTGACACACAGAAATCTCTTGCATTCCTATATACTAATGATGAAAAATCTGAAAGAGAAATTAAGGAAACACTCCCATTTACCACTGCAATAAAAATAATAAAATATCTAGGAATAAACCTACCAAGGGAGACAAAAGACCTGTATACAGAAAACTATAAGACACTGATGAAAGAAATTAAAGATGATACAAACAGATGGGGAGATATACCATGTTCTTGGATTGGAAGAATCAACATTGTGAAAATGACTATGCTACCCAAAGCAATCTACAGAGTCAATGCAATCCCTATTAAACTACCAGTGACATTTTTCATAGAACTAGAACAAAAAATTTCACAATTTGTATGGAAACACAAAAGACCCCAAATAGCCAAAGCAATCTTGAGAAAAAAGAATGGAGCTGGAGGAATCAGGCTCCCTGACTTCAGACTATACTACAAAGCTACAGTAATCAAGACAGTATGGTACTGACACAAAAACAGGAATATAGATCAATGGAACAGGATAGAAGACTTAGAGATAAACTCACACATATATGGTCAGCTTACCTTTGATAAAGGAGGCAAGAATAAACAATGGAAAAAAGACAGCTTCTTCAATAAGTGGTGCTGAGAAAACTGGACAGCTACATGTAAAAGAATGAAATTAGAACACTCCCTAACACCATACACAAAAATAAATTCAAAATGGATTAAAAACCTAAATGTAAGACCAGATACTATAAACTCTTAGAGGAAATCATACACAGAACACTCCATGACATAAATCACAGCAAGATCATTTTTGACCCACCTCCTAGTAGAAATAAAAACAAAATTAAAAAATGGGACCTAATGAAACTTAAAAATCTTTTGAATAGCAGAGGAAACCATAAACAAGATGAAAAGAGAACCTCAGAGTGGGAGAAAATATTTGCAAATGAAGCAACTGACAAAGGATTAATCTCCAAAATATACAAGCAGCTTTTGGAAATATACAATATCCAAAATATACAAGCAGATTTTCAGTATCATAAAAGCAAACAACCCAATCCAAAAATGGGCAGAATATCTAAATAGACATTTCTCCAAAGAAGACATACAGATTGCCAACAAACACATGAAAGGATGCTCAACATCACTAATCATTAGAGAAATGCAAATCAAAACTACAGGTGAGGCATCACTTCACACCAGTCAGAATGACTATCATCAAAAAATCTACAAACAATAAATGCTGGAGAGAGTGTGAAGAAGAGGGAACCCTTTTGCACTGTTGGTGGGAATGTAAATTGATACAGCCACTATGGACAACAGTATGGAGGTTCCTCAAAAAACTAAAAATAGAACTACCATACAATCCAGGAATGACACTACTGGGCATATACCCTGTGAAAGCCATAATTCAAAAAGAGTCATGTACCACAATGTTCATTGCAGCTCTATTTACAATAACCAGGACATAGAAGCAACCTAAGTGTCCATCAACAGATGAATGGATAAAGAAGATGTGGCACATATATACAATGGAATATTACTCAACCGACAAAAGAAATGAAACTGAGTTATGTGTAGTGAGGTGGATGGACCTAGAGACTGTCATACAGAATGAAGTAAGTCAGAAAGAGAAAAACACATGCTGTATGTTAACATATATATATGGAATCTAAAAAAAAAATGGTTTTGAAGAACCTATGGGCAGGACAGGAACAAAGGCACAGATATAGAGAATGGACTTGAGGACACGGGGAGGGGGAAGGGTAAGCTGGGACGAAGTGAGAGAGTGGCATTGACATATATACACTACCAAATGTCAAATAGATAGCTAGTGGGAAGCAGCTGCATAGCACAGGGAGATCATCTCAGTGCTTTTTGTCCACCTAGAGGGGTGGGATAGGGAGGGTGGGAGGGAGACGCTAGAGGGCGGAGATATGGAGATATATGTATATGTATAGCTGATTCACTTTGCTATACAGCAGAAACTCATCATTGTAAAGCAATTATACTCCATTAAAGATGCTTAAAAAAAAAAACTTAAAACTTATCCACTTACAAATAACCATTTTATTATTCTCATGGATTGTTTGGCTTGTAAATCACCAGCAAAGTGGGCATGTCTTGTGTCGCCTCCACAAGGTCTGAAGCCTCAGCTGGGAAGACTTGAAGTCTGGGGTCTGGAATCATCTAAAGGCCCATTTACTTCCACGTCTAGTTCCTGGGCTGGGAAGGCTCAGTGAGCAGAGCTTCCACTTGGATCAACTACCTGTTGCTTCCCCATGTGGCCCCACTTCCTCACATCAGCAGCCTCCCAGTAGTGGGACTTCTTTCCTGGCAGAGCTTCAAGCACCAGTACTCCTACAAACAAAGAGAAAGCTGTGTGGCCTTTTAGGACCCAGCCTTAGAAGTCATGTGGCATCACTCCAGCCAGACTATATTGGTCAAAGCAGTCAAAAGCCCACCAGATTCAAGGTTTTGCCTTTTTTTTTTTTTTTTTTTTTTTTTTTTTGCGGTACATGGGACTCTGGCCTCTCCCGTTGTGGAGCACAGGCTCCAGACATGCAGGCTCAGCAGCCATGGCTCACGGGCCTAGCCGCTCCGCGGCATGTGGGATCTTCGCGGACCGGGGCACGAACCAGCGTCCCCTGCATCGGCAGGTGGACTCTCAACCACTGCGCCATCAGGGAAGCCCCAAGGTTTTGCCTTTTGATGGGGTAGTGACAAGGTTATGCTCTAGAAGTGCATGTGGCCAGGAACTAGTGTTGCAATCATCTTTGAAAAATATAGCCTGCTGCTGCAGTAGCCAATTCAAAACTTTATTTTAAAAATGAGTTAAACACTGTGTATACAACACTGTGTAAAACACGTCTGTACATAGCAGGAGCCACTGGTTCTAAATCTCTGCTTTAGGGTGTAAGAATTCAGAGATGTTTAAGATTTGGCTTCTCTGTTTCAGGAACACAATCTAGTATTGTGGATTTTCAGAATTTCTATGAATTACATATTCACGTTTTTTGTACCCTTGTTGGAGTCAGAGCAGAGTTGGGGGTGGTTGTGCCAAGACTAAATGGCACTGTGTGTCAGATACCCCCATTCCCAGCCCCAGGAGTTTTACTCTATATTCTGAGGAGGAATATTTGCATTTTTTAAAATGCTTTTGAGGTTCAGGACCATGGTCTTCCTCTTGCCCCCCATTGAGAAGCGCTATTCAAAACAGACTTTCACGTTACAATGGGTACTTATGAATTCAGAGATCATTCCTACAAAATGTCACCAAAGTTCATTGGCTTGTAAACATGTAGCTGTAGACCCAGAATAACCCATTCCTCACCTCCCTCTATTTCTCATTCTGTATGTTTGGAAATTGACATGAGGATTCAAAAAAAACTTAAAAAGTATCCAGTAGCCCAAATAAGGACATATGCTTTATAGTTTTATTATCGTTCTCTAGTCCCATTCATAGAAATAATAACTTTGGAAAAATTCTAGAGGACTTTCTTCTCATCTCTTTCTCCCAGCCTCCATGTATATGGAAGGATGGAGCTAAAAACATCTGTCCTTCTTCTTACTTAATAAGGGAACTTTTGCTCTGATAAATACTGCTTCCTGTTGTTATTTTATTTACAGCCTATTCACCGACTCATGTAATATGCCTTTGTGAGGTCTGGTCATTCCGTACGGTGATTCAGAAGGTTATGCCTGAAATATACCAGGAATTCTGTGCCCTTCACCATGATCCTGTATTCCAGGGTGTGGTATGTTGGGGAGGTTCGGGTTTATTGTCCAAACGTTAATTGTGTAAATAAGGTGGCAGCCCCAGCAGCCCAATCCTGGGCCCCTCAGCACTGGCGTGTGTCCAGGGAGGTGTGTGATCATAGCCTCTGTCTGAGCTCACCTTTGCAGGTAATGCGACAGGTATGTGGCATTAAAGAGCAGAAAGGCCAGCGAGGGTTGGTAATTGTTTAACTCTTCCAGTGGCACACCTCTGAGTACATGAACCACACCTGCAGACCTGGCAGGACGTGCTGTGCATGACTGGACAGAGGTGCTGGGTACACTCGGAGCCAAGGAATGGCTTTAGGCGGGAGCCCAGGGCTGACAGGGAGCCCAGCCCCTGACCTGCTTGAAAGCTCACGACTCAAGATGCCCATGCTTGAGGGAGGCAGCTGCTCATTAGCTAGGTGAAATTAATCAGTTGTGTCACTTTTCAGCACCTCCATTTCCTCTTCTGTAGAGTCAGGGAATTGAGCATATGATCCATATGATATCTTTCAGCTCTGACATGTCCTAGCACAGTGATTCTCAAACTAGAGGACCCATCAGAATTCCTTGGTAAGCTTGATAAAACACAAATTGCTGGGACCCACCCTCAGAGTTACTGATTCAGAAAGTCTGGAGTAGAGACCAAGAGTTTGCATTTCTAACACATTTCCAGAGGTGGCTAAGCTGCTGGTTTGGGGACCACACTTGTAGAACCAGTGTTCTTGTCTATGATATCAGCTGTGCTTTGGGGGTTTTCCTGGGCCACCTTACAAAGCTTCAGTGGGATGTGATGAGGACTCCTTTGCTCAAGGAATGAATGAAGTTTTATTTCCCAAATTTCCCCAACCCTTTGCTGTTGCTTCTCCCACCAGATTGACCATCTTTGGAACAGCAGAGTTTGAAATGAGAAAATAAAATGAGACATAGTTCATTTAGTCAGGCCAAGGAGCTGTATTTTACTGAGCTGTATGTATTATGGCTTGCCTAGTACTGTTTCTTAAGCACAAGAAGTACTTGAAAAGTATTTGTTGAATAACAAATAGGCTTAGTGGAAGGGAAGATATTAAAAATAGTGTTCAAAAGAAGTTTATCTGCAGATTACAATCATCAGTGTCAAGGGGTCCCTTATACAAATCATGAAGGGACCGGAGCGGCAATGTAACAGTGTGAATCTGTTGTATGTAAGGCAACAGGGAATGGTGAGGTCTGTGGTGATGAGAAGAGGGCAAGTGTCTTAAAGAACTTTAAAAGCTTTCAACTTTTATTGGCCAAATTGGAGCTCTTGAGTTACCAGGTTGCAGTCTCTAACTGTGCCTTTTCAATGCTCCCACACCATAGAGACAAGAAAGAGGAGGAAGAGTTATTGAACATTTACTGAGCTTATTATTCAACTTGTATTGCCTTAATTTATATTGTTTATAGTCTAATTTGAAAAACTTTCAGCATGAACAATGTGACATATTCTTGGGAGTTAATTTTTGACTATACTCTAGGAGCTTATGGTATGTTCTTTTTAAAATATCTCCCAATGATTCCCACCTTCTGGTATTCCTGCTTCATGTGAAACCCTACCTTTCAGCGTGGGCTGAACCAAGTGACTTGCTTCCAACAAATGGAATATGGGAAAGTGATGGGAGTAACTTCTGAGATTAGTTTATAAAACACTGTGACCTCCAGCTTGCTTTCACTCTCTCTCTTCCTGGCACTCTCTCTCTTTCACTGGCATTTTGTCCATGCTGGCTATGCTGAGGAAGCGGGAGAGATCCACATGGCAAGGAACTGTGGGCAGGCTGTCTGTAACTGCTGGCAGGAATTGAGGCCACACCCTCTAGATTGAGCTTGGAAGTGGATCCTTCCCCAGTCAAGCTTTCCAATGAGACCATGAATAAGACCAATACCTTGATCACAGCCTTTTAAGAGACCCTGAGACAAAGGAATATCAGCTGAGTGTTACCAAGATTCCTGAACCACAAAACTGAGTTAATAAATGCATTTGGTTTTAAGCTGCTAACTTTTGGGGTAATTTTTTATGCAACATGAGATAATGAACACAAAGCTATTTGTTAACATTGGGTGTTTTTAGGGTAGTCAGAATTTGGAAAATTCAAATCATAAGACCACACTAAGTGGTGTCCAGGTGCTGACTTGAACAAGCTCATAAGAGCTGGTTGTATACATCCCTTTCTAACTCCACATTCAGGGGTGTCATGTTAATAACTTGAAATCAGTGTGGTGACAGTATTTATTCAATGACGATCAGCAAACACTCCCATTTTGAATTCCAGTTTGCTAGCACACTGTTATACTTCAAAAGCCCTCCTATGAGCTCTTAAGCTCTCTTTGTTTTTGGTGAACATCAGAAGCCTGGTAAATTAGCATAATGGGTATCAGAAGTAGTGTCCCATTAGTGGGTTTGGGGTTGTTCAAGCCATGTGGGGAGATGCTCTGCAGAAGTACCATCTTGCATGAAGGGGATGGATGAGTCCAAGAATCTGCAAACATTTGACTAACATCTTCAGCTTAGGAATATGAAATGGTCCTCACTCAGCTGTCTATAGAAGGATTTTTTTTTTTATCTAACTTGGCCTGAATTCTGCCACTGGAATATTTTTTCCTCTGTTTCAAGTGAACCTTCCACCCAAGGCTCTGTATAAACATCTAGCAGAGTGAAGAACTAAGTCAAGAATTCCTAGCACTTGGTACTTGCTTGCAAATAGATATTTGCACTGAGGTCAACTTTGTCTCTGAGAATTGCTTTTATTGTTGTATAATAACTGGTGGGGAGCTTTAGGGGGAGGTGGCCTTATTTATTTCTAATTACTGATAGCTACCTATATTAATAAAGAAGGAGTTGGTAATTGTGAGAGATAGAATTGACTTAGGTCAGTTGGAAATATCAATCATCAGTGATGCTCTACACTAGCCAAACCAACACCCTCATTTTCCATGTCTTTGATCTATCCAGGTTGTGCCTGCGCTTCCAGCCCTGTTTCTAGCCAAGGTGCTTGGGTCACAGCAACATAGGCTGCTCCAAGGTCTCTGCTCCCCCAGCTGAAGTGACAGCTGACTCTGCAGAGTGTGTGCCTGTGATTTTGAGTCTGCTCCTTTAGATCCTTTTGAAGCATGTTAATAACTGAGCGTATCCTAAGCAACTTGTGGCAAGGGCTTCTGATGACATCTATGGTCTGACGAGCTTGAAACCTTCCCTGATGATTGAACTTCCACTCAGAGGCTGGCTTTCAAACTTCCACTTCCTCTTTTGAAAGACCATGGCAGACTAAGTAATCCCAACTGGATCCATTACATACTGCTACTTGGCTCCTTTTTTTCCTTCTCTTTTCTTTCGCTCACTCTTTTCTTAAACCTATGAGTCAGCATAGAAAAATTCAAGCCCTGATTTGGTCTTGAGCACTATTGGAAATAAAGTGACCAATTACATCTCCCTGGTTGAACTGAACATTTGGAAGTTTGGTTAGTGAGGGATGTTGAAAGACAGACAACACAGGGTGTCACTATATTATTGAACAGATTTTGAGCCCTATTCCCTATAGAGTATTGTATTCGGGAGATCTGCTTACTCAGGATTCTCTGTTGTGGTTTGTGCATATCTGGGGAAGATAAATCTCTCTTGCCTGTTGATTCAAAGTGGTTAGTTTGCACACTCTTTCCAAAGAGCTTCCAGCTTTGACTCCTTTCCTTGCATTGATCAATGAGTGGACTGTGAAACCTCTTGCAGCTCTCTGTCTCTCTGCCCCCAGTCACCCTTTTTGTTGACATTCCAAACTGTTAAGCTCACAAATGTACTGGGAAGACAGTAGCTTGAGGACACTTATTCCCTAAGAGAGAATCCTTGACTTTCACGGTATGTGACTTTGTTATTTTCCCATCCTTGTAAGGGCTTGACATTGTTTCAGAAAATAGTGTTGAATTGGAGAATGTCGATTCCAGTTGCTCTCTCACTGACCCATGCCATCCAATGTCTTCATTCTCTTCAAAACCTTTTTTGGAATGAGGCAGGATATAAAAAATAAATAAAATTGCCTCCAGTGTAAAAGGAGGAGTAATTTGAGAATTTCTTCCCCCTCCAACACTTGAAGGAAGATAAAGACTGACAAGAGTAAAGCTTCTATATTCTCAATATAAACAAGGCCACCAAATAAACAAGGACCATTGTGTAAGATATGGTAAATTATGAGGGGTCAGTATTTGATGACTTATGATTGGGTCAGGGCACAAATAAGTATTCCTCTCCCCCCCACCACCACATTTTTTTCTAATTATGTGCAGCACAGAAATTCTAGAGCACTAAGTCTTTATTCCAACTGCCATTTGAGATTCTATAGCAGTTGGATGTATCACCAATGATCCAACCCATATGACCACAAGGGATGCTGAGATCTGCTAAGGAGAGCTAGGATCAAACCAAGAATTATGTGGATGTGAGTAGAAGGGCAGTGAAGTATGAAAGATAGTTTGGGTCAGAAAATACATCTACTCCCCACAGAATTTTCTGGAAGGTGGCACTTTGTAACCAGTTGGGATCCAGTTTGTAAAACCTTTTTGTCACAAAGAACAGAACCATGTCTGTGTCAAGTAATGGAGGTCATGGTAAGTTACCATGGCAACAAGGCTGGCATAAGCTAGTGCCTCCTTTTGACTAGGACAGTAGTTTTCAATTGGGGAAGATTTTGCCTAGTGGGGGACCCTTGGCAATGTTGTCTGGAGATACTTTTGATTGTCACAACTAGGGATGTTGCTGCTGGTATCTTGCGTGTAGAGGCCAGCGAAGCTGCTAAACATCCTACAATGCACAGGACAGCTTCTAACAATGAGGAATTATCCAGCCCCAAATGTCAATAGTACTGAGGTTGAGAAACTCTGAACTAAGGAAAGAAGTGCCCTCTCCCTTCTATACCACCCTGTACCAGTGCTCTGGAGGACACTGCATATCAAAGATTAAAAAGCAAAGACCATTATGGGAACATATGTATATGTATAACTGATTCACTTTGTTATAAAGCAGAAATTAACACACCATTGTAAAGCAATTATACTCCAATAAAGATGTTTAAAAAAAAAAGCAAAGACAATGAATGTTGTTTTGGTTTTTGTTTTTTCCACATTCATAAGAAAGTCCTTTGCCTGATTGAACAAAAGGGGGTTAACAGACAAGGAAGCTAACAAGACAGCCAACAGTGCTGTTGACTATAACACCACTGTGTAGGTTCAGAGGACAGACACTGGATTTTAATGGAATTTCACCTGGAAACAATCATGCAAAGGCAGCATTATTAAGCACTATAACTGATAGACAAGGACAAGACTCCCTCATCCCTAAAGATCTGAAGTCGCGTAGAGACCCACCTGCCTGGGACTGTTAGGTGATGCCCACCAGGGTGAGCAAGCAGGAAAGGAGGTCCTGGAGAGATGTCCTCCACTCTGCTGGTGATGTCAGCTCTTGATTCTGTTTCACAAGGTTTTAGAAATGACTCAGTAACACACTCTACAGAAAACTAGTGATGCACCATTTTAAAACTCCTCAAAAAACAATACTGCTCATGACATTATTGCTTACTATAGTATCGTGACCACAATTTTTTAATGCTTATGTGTACCCTGTCCCTTGCAGATTCATCAGCCACTTTTTCTGCCCTGCTCTGCAGCCCTGGGGCTGACCCTTACTGACAAAATCAAGGGAATTCCCTTTTTCTCTAGCTTCTACCTGGCTCAGCTAATGGTGGTGCTGGCAGAACAGTGGTAAGAGGAGAAAGAAATCAGGATATGTATTCCCCTGGCCCTACCCAGCCTTGGCACCTCTTTCCTGGCAGTGGCTCTGAGCCTCCATGATTATGGGTCCTTCATGGTTCCAGTTCTCCCTGGGCTTTACTAACCCTGCTTTCCTTCCTTTGCCCTTCAGGTTAAGGGGTAGTAACGGCTTTTGGCTATTGCTAGTCTGAGTTGCTCGACATCTTTTGTGGCTTCCATTAAAACTACCCACAACTCATAGAGCAACGGGAAACCTCATTGTTGGTGGGAATACAAATAGTACTTTGAAAGACAGGTAGTTTCTCACAGAAGTCAACATAATCTTACTGTATAATTCACCAATCATGCTCCTAGATGCTTACTCAAATGAGTTGAAAACTAATGGTCACACAAAAACATGCACATGAATGTTTATAGCAGTTTTATTCATAATTGCCAAAAAATGGAAGCAACCAAGATGTCCTTTATAAGTGAGTGCATAAACAAACTGCGGTACATCTAGACAATGAAGTATTATTCAGTGATTAAAAAAAAGAGCTATCAAGTCATAGAAAGAGATGGAGGAAACTTAACTACATATTAGCTAGGTGAAAGAAGCCAATCTGAAAATGTTGCATACTCTATGATTCTGATTATGTGACATTCTGGAAAATGCAAAACTATATAGACAGGAAAAAAATCAGTGTTTGTTAGAAGTGCAGAGTAGAGAGGGAAGAATGAACAGGTGGAGCACAGGAGTTTTTAGAGCACGGAACTGTTCTGTAGGCTACTGCAATGGTAGATACATGTCATTATGCAGTTGTGAAAATCCATAGAACGTTCAACACAAAGGTGATCCCTAATGTTAACTTTGGACTTTAGCTAATAATGATACATCAATACTGGTTCATCAGTTATAACAAATGGACCATACTAATGCAAGATGTTAATAATAGGGAAAGCTATGCCTGGTAGGGGAGGTATACGGGAATTCTCTATACTTTCAGTTCAATTTTTCTGTAAGCCTAAGACTGCTCTAAAAAGTGAAGTCTAGGGCTTCCCTGGTGGCGCAGTGGTTGAGAGTCCGCCTGCCGATGCAGGGGATACCGGTTCGTGCCCCGGTCCGGGAGGATCCCGCATGCCGCGGAGCGGCTGGGCCCGTGAGCCATGGCCGCTGGGCCTGCACGTGCGGAGCCTGTGCTCCGCAATGGGAGAGGCCACAGCAGTGAGAGGCCCGCATACCGCAAAAAAAAAAAAAAAAAAAAAAATTGTAAAAAGTGAAGTCTATTAATTAAAAGTATATTAATAGACATGTATATATACATACACATATGTATATATATAATAGAGTGAATATATATAAAGTGATATTTACAGAGATATATGTATATGTATACACATGTAAATAAAGTAAAAAAAAAAAAAAAACCTACTCATCTCTGTGCATAGCCCCATATTAATTTTTTTTCAGTTAAATGCTTTCCAGAGAAATTCTGTTTCCTACCCAGTCCCTGACTATTGTCACTTGCATCAAAAAGGCATTGTGAAAATAAAGAAAACAGATAAAATTATGACATTATCAAAACATTTTTATTCATAACATGCATGTTAGAATCCAAAATATTGATGGCTCTTCATTTTACCAATGAAGAAATTTTAACAGGTATATAAAATTTTAACAGGTATATGACTCTGTTTCCTTGACAATATCTGGGCTTTAGAAAACAAAGAGTGACCTATTTTCCTGCATGAAATTATTAACAGAACTCTCTTTTGCTCTCAGAAGTGCCCTGGTTTGGACAATACATTATATTATTGTTGCACCTCTAAGCCTTTCCTTGGGAGAGAAGAGAAGTTGCAAAGTACCATGAATGGAGTCAAGTCATATTTACCTCAGTTTGTCTGTTTGGACAATGTCTGGGGCAGATAGACTAGACTGAGAACAAAGTTGTATCTGCAAGGACCCAATGTTCCCCAAACAAATGGCTTTATCAGATGAAACTATAACCTAGATCTTCAAATGATTGAATGTAATTGCTGTGATAAAAAAAAAATTAGCTTAAATAGAATAAGGATTTGCTAAAGCTGAACCTCAGGCCATGTGAGATCTTGGACCACAGAAGCATGAAGCAGGAGCTGTTGGAGGCCAGCTGTGTGCTGCCCTCCCTGTGCATGAGGCCCAGAGCACAGAGGCCTGCCTTCCTTGCCTACATAGCTGCAAGGCGGCCCCAGAGCCAATTTTCTGACTTCCAGGATGGGGACCGTTCAATTACCCTTTATTTTTATTCACTCATTTAACAAATGCTCTAGCTAGACACTGTATTGAAAATACAGTGGTGAATAAAGCAAGAAAATAATTCTATTCTAGGGGGAAGAGACAACCAATAAACAAGTCATCAGATCAGTGAAATATTCATATGATGATAAATGCTATGAAGGGTGCAGACAGAAAATTTCCTGGACAGGAGAAAGGGAGGGTTTCTCTCAAGAGATGATGGATCAGCTAATTCTGAAAAGGACAGGGAGATAGATAGGCATGTGAAAACTTGGAGGTTCAGCCCACAGCCACACTTGAATGAGTGAAACTACTGAATAAGCGGTGTCTCAAGAGGAAATATGATTGTTTGAATGATTTTTTTCATAAGGGAAAAGGAACTCAGCCTTCTAAGTAGTATTTGTGGATACCCCAAGCTCTAGAAGAGAACTGCTGTCTTGTTAGCAGTTATTTGTTACTGATTGGTAATTTTCACCATCATAATGCATCTCGAAAATTAAGCTAAATCATGTTGCCTCAACTCCCCCTCTCAAAAGAGCACACTGGGCAACTGCAGGGAATGGAGAAATGAAAGAAACAGTGGGAAAACCCAAAATCCTCATGGGCGACCAGACAGACAGGAAAGCCTAAAGACTCCTGTGTCTCTGCAATAGGTATTTAATTAAAATGAGTCATTGTCAAATAAGTTTGGAAAACTTTGGTTTAGAGAAAGTAAAATCATTTTCTATGCTTCCCATCTTCTTAGAAATTTTACCATGTGTATGTTCATTCTCTAAGAGGGAGACATCTTAGGACATTTTTCCCCATCTTTTTTGCCCATGGAACTCTTTCTTCATGCAATCCTTGGGCAGCTCATGGAACCATTTAGGAAATTCCATTTAGCCAATTTGTCCTAAGACAGCTTACAGTAGACCCACAGAGTGGGACTTTTCATGGATTTATGAGGGGATGGAAAAATTCTTCTCTTCCAGTCTGAAGCTGTGAAAGGAGTGTAATGTCTGCTTTTCAATTCTGGTTGGCAGAATGTTGTACCCTATGGCACCTGAATGAAATAGCTGAGTTAGGTGTGTTCAATAAGCATGTTGTTTCTGGTATGTCAGAATTCAAAACCAGAGCCCATTAGCATGAGCACTTCAAGGGGTTGCCACTGATGGAAGCTTTCAGGGGAAAGCCTGGTTCATCCACAAGTGACTCAGGATGTGATCGACAGTAGGAAGCCAAGCTGGTGAGTAAGGAACCTGCATACGCTGCTGACTGAGCTCAGCTTCACGCTGCCTCATTTGATCAAGTTAATTTCCTGAGCGTGGTAAGAGGAGGCAGAGGAGAACGTCCTCCAAGACCACAGAAACACACATAAGGACTGCAGGTTAGAAATCTAGACCGACCACAGGATGCCAAGATTCCATTTAGAGAAAAGGGAAATACATCTGTTGAAATTAATGAGAAACACAGATATTCCATGGGAGTTCGGAACCTGGAAATCAGTGAGGCCAAGGCAAGATCTAGAGGGACATGACAGAGGGCAAATTTCAGAGGAATTCGCAACGTGATATTTGAGTGGAAAGGTGCTTGGTTTGCTTTCAACAGCGGGAGGAAAATCTCCATTCCACACCTACAAAAAGAACATTTTCGCTCTTGGGATCCTGGTGAGACCTCATGTTTGAATTTGGTGTCTTGCTACCATAGGGGAGTAGGTGGCCCTACTAAAATTTCAACAAGAGACAGAGGAATTCCCTTGGGCCTGGGTACACTGATTAAAGAAATCAAATCCTTTGGCCTTCTAGGCATCTTAACTTCCAATGCTTGCCTTAGGACACGTTTAGAAGACTATGAAAACCCTGGAAGATTTCAAGGGAGACATTCCTGCCACAAGTATATGAAGACTGAAACATCCAAGGAAGGAAGGAGATTTGCTCTTGCAAGAGTGTGGAATTTCATAGACCAGAGGATACATTCCATTCTCAAGATACATTAAGATTTGTCTGAGGCCTCTCGTGGACTGCTGGGACACATCCCACCTCTGGAAGCTTCACATTAGCTTCAGGACTAGAGTGTTTGCTGACCTTTCAAAAACCATGAATCCTTCCTGATGCTGGCAAGGAAGCTTGGAAAAAATGAGATACCGTATGTTATTTAGTAGTGAATGATTGTTAAGTGGTGTTTTCCTTCTTTCAGTTGAATAAGAAAAAAATGTGTTTAAAGAATGGACTGTATTAAACAAAAGTATTTACACTTAGGCAAAAGTTTCCTATTTGGGCAAATCTTCACTGCAATCAGTATATTAATGAGACCTGTAAAATTTCTAACATAAATTAGAAAACCTCCCCAAACAATGAAATAATAAGATGGCTCACTTTTGTCCTCTCTGGATTAGCTCTAAATGACTTATTTTCAACATCTTAGTTTCATATTGCTCAGTTATCTCTCTTCTAATTTCCTACACCCTACTTTCTTGCTTTTTTTCCTTCTTTCTCCTCCTCCTTTTCCTCTTTTTCCTCCTTCTTCTTCTTTTCTTTATACAGTCATCCCTCAGTGTACTCAGGGATTGGTTCCAGTACCCTGTGCTATGGATGCTCCAGTGACACAGTCAGTCCTCCACTTCCGTGGTTCTGTATACACGATTTCGTACCTGCCGTTTCATATCCGCAGTACAGAGGGCCAACTGTACTTGTCACTCCCTTCTCTTTTCACTTTCTCCTCCCATTCTAGACTATCCTCTTTTTTATTCAGTGTTTTCGCCTTCTAGTTGTTTCCCTTTTTCTTGTCTCCTTGGTTATAAACTACCCTTTATAAGCATGAAATTTCTTCTTCAAAGGGATTTTTTAGCAGTTATCCTCCCATTCTGAATGAATCTTGTGTGTAAGACGAAATTACCTTCTGAGACCAGGTATCTTCTCCATGAATTATTTGGTGCTCAGTCTAAATTTTGAAGGAAAAAAATTGAAGTCTATTAATTGATTTATTTAAAAATTACAGAATGCTATGTAGGTGCTAGGAAGAAACATACAGATTGGTCTCCTTTTCTCTAAGAGCTTGTCAGCTGGCAGAGTTCATTAAACTCAAATGAGAACACAATAAGATGTCTTAAGGACAGATACAGATTACAGCTGTGGTAGACCAGAAGTGAGAAAGATTTTTCCCCAAGAGATATCAAGAGATAGGATTTGAAGTATCTTTTAGACAAATGGGACCAGTTTGGAAATTATTGGGCAGGAAGGGAAGGAGAGATGAATGATGTCGGAGAGCATGGCTGGGGCCAATGGAGAGAACTTTAAGTGTAATAAGAGGTAAAGTGCATAGAAATAACAGCACACACTTTGAAATCACTTAGAACTGAATTTAATCCAGGCTTCTCCACATACTGTCTAAGTTACTTGGTTCAGCTTCAGTTTCTGATTTGAAAATGAGATTAATTAATATCCCCTACATTTCACTGTTGTGAGAACTAACATTTCCAAGTTGTAAAAATTAAATTAGGTGATGAATAAAAAATCCTTTGCATAGTGTCTGATATTTGGTAAAACTTCTAATATGTGATAGCCATTATTAACATTATCACTCATGAAGCTTGCACATTCATTATTGAGAAGAAAGAGTAGGCTTTCAAATCATCTTTAGACAATGTATAGATGTCCTTGGAAATAAACGAGGTGATACCAGTATACCTAAGCATATATATGTACAGTTGACCCTTGAAAAACATGGGGATTAGGGGCACCGACCCCCAAGCAGTCAAAAATCCGCATATAACTTTATAATCAGCCCTCTGTATCCATGGTTCTGCATTCAAGATTAAACCAACCATGGATCTTGTAGTACTGCAGTATTTATTTTTAAAAATCTGCGTATAACTGGACCTGCACAGCTTTAACCTGTGTGGTTCAAGGTTCAGCTGTATAATAAATTGCATTGTTAGTCCCAATTCTCTACTCTTTTCAACATCCATGCTCTTCACCACATATGCAGTGCCCTCCTATTCAGGATGCTCTTGAGATATGCCATAGCCAATGTGATTGGTGTCAGTTATGTCATAAACAGAGTCTTGAAAAGTGTTTGTGTGTTTGGGTTTGCTTGCTCTTTTCCTTCTACCATTTTCATGAGAAGAACATGCCAGGCCAGCCCAGAAGGTCCCAGGAGGAGGATGAGTCACTTGGTACAGACACTTTCCATAACCCAGTGGAGGCCAAAAGAACTACCCAACCAAATACAGTCTAGATCAACCAACACTTCATCAACATGTAAACATGTTATAATCCACTGAGTTTGAGTGAGACTTTGTTATGTAGCATCATTGTGTCTGTAGATAGTTGATACATATGAAACATATATGTATATGTTTATACATATATGCAATATGTATGTACATATGTATAAGCCTCAAAAACTTTAATTATAATATTTTATTTCCTGCTACAGATAATTACTATACAGTATCATGAACCTTAAAAATTTTTTTAAATATATATTTTCCTATATGTTTATAGGATCCTTTCTGGTAGGTAGCAAATATTTATACATCAGTGATTTTTTAAGAGGCATTTATTTGCCTTGGGAAGCTGGGATATTATTTGCATAGCCTTCTACTGGGTCTAGGTCATTGTGTTGTATTCAGTATGATTCAGTGACTATAATGATGATGGTCAAACTGTGCAGTAGCAAATTATCACTGCAAAAACTTTTCTGTTGTAAACCTTTAGTGCCTTTCTAAATTCCAATAGAACAGAAATATTGGCATTCAATTCAACAGGGTATCATCTTAATTTCAATTTACTGAGGGAATTCCAGGTGTTGAACCATTACTGCAAGTGTGGCTCCATAATCATCAATATAGTTCCTAGATTTTCTCATCATAGTTCACTCAAAGATACGTAAAAATTGGCAATGTCATGTCATAAATGGTGCAGGAAGTAATAGGGAAAGAAAACATGTGGAGAACAGTTTGAAGCATCAGAGGGAAAGGTGTAAGAGGGGAAAGAAGGGGCTTTGTTAAATTCTGAGCAGTTTTGCAGCAGATCAGATGGGGACATTGGATGAAGACTTATAAGAAAGTATTTAGCCATTAAATGAATTTGTACATGCAAATCATTCAGAATAGTCCCTGGCATAGGTTAACTGCTCAAAAAATGTTGAAACATTTTGTTTCAAATATTTGAAACAAAGCAAAATAAAAATTAAATCCCCTAGAAGATACCCTTGAAAATAAGTACTTTCTCCTTGTATTTTAACATTTGAAATAAGCCTTTATTATATTCACATGCCTTTAAGGGCATGAAACTTTGCAGTTTAAACACAAATGCACAGTCATTATCTTTTAGCCACATGATCCTTAGACAATGGAAAATACACAAAGATATTTTCTATTATTTCTCTTTATTCTTCTCCTCCTTCATGTTTAGCATTTTGACAATTACTACTTGTGGGACGCTCTGCCATTTCCATGGAAGACAAAAAGGGGTAAAGCTGTTCCCTGCTCTCTTAGAGCTCAGACTCTAATTGAAGTCATGAGATACAGGTGTGTGCTAATCACACAGGCAAGAATGTTACAAAGGACAAATGAGTAACAGAGCAATCACTTCCAAATAAAGAGAAATAAATGGGAGGGGTGCTTTTCATATATTGTACAAAAAACTCTTTTGGAGGCAGAAAGAAACCAGGTCGGGAGTTAGTTACTTGCTTTCTAATTAAGAATATAGTGGATTGAAGCATGGTTCTCAGCCCTCTTTACTAACTCTTTGCTTCCCGCAAGTACATTAATATGATGGCAGCTCAGGGGTATCTAAGATTTTGTGAAGATTACATTCTGTTTTTGTCACTTGGACACCTAGAACCATATTGTGGCCAAATCCAGCCACTGTTTGGATCCTATTGTATTTATTTTCTATCCTCTTGTCTTATATCTGTAGGTTACCTTAAAGCCTTAGTTGCAAGATATGGAATGAATAACTATCTGATGAAGAATATAAGAAAGTCATTTATCTCCCCCACTTCTCAGTTTTCTCAATTATAAGATGAAAGGCTTGGGTTAAGTTAAATTGAGTTTATTTTTTTCTTGATGCTAATGCTTTAAGATTACATGAATGAAGGCAAGATTGTCCAGGAATGAAGGATAGATTAATTCAGTCCATACTTAAATGTAGTAGGCATGGATACTTCATATGTAAGAGCATAAATAACTTGATTTAAAACCATGAGTAAAGTCCATATATTAGTGGGTCTCAATTGTAAACATTTCCTCCAGACTAGAAATTCTCAAAGCAAGACATGTATTTGGTTCTAAGAATGATTGAGCATATAAATGCGTAAATAAATAAATGCATACACAATTTAAAGTGCTCTTATGTGGTGTGTGTGTGTGTGTGTGTATATATATATATATATATATATATACATGCATATATATAGTACATCAAATTTATCAAAAATATTTATTGTGGGACATCAAATTAATCAATAATACATTTCAATTAGAGAAGCTTTTATTCAAAAATAACTGGCAGTTTTAAGGTTTTATTGATCATATCTAGCATATAATCTTAGAGAAAAAAATAATGTGTCTTTATTCCTCACTTAAAAACAAACCAGGGAGATCAGCTCAGTGCTTTGTGACCACCTAGAGGGGTGGGATAGGGAGGGTGGGAGGGAGACACAAGAGGGAGAGGATATGGGGATATATGTATATGTATAGCTGCTTCACTTTGTTATAAAGCAGAAACTAACACACCATTGTAAAGCAATTATACACCAATAAAAATGTTTAAAAATGATTAATGTTTATCCTATTAAAAACTTAATTAAACCTATTTTAGCATTAAAAAAAACAAAACATAAAGGATGTTACAGTCTTGTATCCTTATCTATTGTCATTTGAGAGCCAATAGGGGAAGTTTTGCAAAAGAAAGTGTCTGGGTTTTCTTGGTGGTGATTTTTTGGTAGGGCAGGGTTGGGAGGGATATGAGAGGTGAAGACTGTGGAGAGGAGAAACTTCACTTAATGGTTTAGTAACAACAATAATGATGGCTATTACAAAGAAGTTACTGGGGGCTGCAGGACTACTATGTTTCTGAGCTGTCCTCATAACAACTTTGCTGTACATTCTGGGGAAAGCACATTTCTGGCCCTTTAATTTCAATTACACTAAGCCTGATAATCTGAATATAAGACTAAATAGTTGTGTTTTTTTTTAATATTGGAGTTAAAATGCAGAATTGCTAAAAAAATAGGGAGGCATAAATTAAAGGTCATTGGAAGGGAGAGAATCAAGTAGAGGTTTTACTCCAACATCAGCCTCCAGCTTGATTTTACTTATAAATGATTTGGATAATCACGTTCTTAGCACAAAATCAAGTTCACAATGACAACAGTCACAACTGGAATTTCTAAATCAACTAAGGAAGTGTACTTCTGAGCAAAGAGTATGGAATTTATTCCTCTAGGCCTTAACTAACTTGGATTATTACAGATAAGAATGTCAAGTGCTACTCTGTTGATAAATATTTTATAACTCCAAATACATCACTTCCTTGAAACAAAAAGGTGATGAAATGTTTGAGACAGGAAAGACTCTATGATTACTTTGAGTAGAAGCCCTGACCTGAGGTTTTGTTAGGTCTGGAAAAAGAATCACCTTTCTGAATAAGAACATTATAGAGAAGAAACAAAGTTTGAACTGCATCAACATTTATGTTGAAAGGGGTTGTGCTTTAGAAACTTTAGTAGATGTTTCCATAGCTTTGGTTCTTAGCAATAAAAGAAAACACTGTTAAGCTATGTCAACGGGGAGGTGAGCAGTGAAGATATTCTATAACCTTAATCCTCTTCGGTTTTGGAATTTATTGTAATTTTTTTAGGAAAATTGTCTTTTATTTAATACTTAAATTTGTTTGCAAGCCTCAGTAAGCAGTGAATGGCCAGTTTCCAGAATTATCAAGGGACAAAGGACAGGCAGTATGATATTGCTAAACAGTGTGTTCATAGGTTATAACTCATTAAATATGCTGATTTCAACTACTGAGTACTGGAAACATTCAAGACAGGAAGACATGTATGTGTTTTAAACCAAAATTATACTCGATCCTCATTTTATCTTCAGTGATACCACCATCCTAAGCAATGTTTAAGCAAGGAGTTATTTACTTCCTCTGTATGGCCATAGGTCCATAATACAAAATCCAGGAAATTAAAATTACATCACTATTTTGCAGTGACTCCCATCCCCTGGCAATCCCTCTGAAGTTGACTCTCTTGAACAGTTGGAGATTCTGCTAATACAAGTCATTTGAACCACGTGTGCGGTAAATACCTCCATTTTCCAAACTAACACTTGTTCCCAAGTTGTGACTCTTGTAGCTGTTTCCTGGGGACACTAATGTGGAGAGTTCATGTGAATGTCTCTTCTACTGAGAAATCAGTGAGGCAGCACGGGGTCACGTATTCTGACACTCTTCTAGCTGGATGAAAACAAGCCAGAGCCTGGTCACAGTGGACCACACAGAACCACAGGGAAGGGCAGCTGCTTTACTTGAACAAAGCACCATTTCCCGGAGGCTGAAGGGGGGATTTCATCTAAAATTCCCTTGCTGGCCCCACAGCAAAGGCATTAAAAATCACTAGTGGTGGCTGGCTCCTTTTATTCAATCCCTTTGTTTACTTATGATTAACATTTTACATTCTTTTATTTATTTTGGATTGATTTAAAAAAAAATAGAGCCATCAGCTGCAACACTGGAGTCTGACAGGGAAGCAGCAATAGATGTTTTTGATTGCATGCATCTTTGCTCAGGGACACAATCAACACATTCTTAGGAGGTTTTCAGAAGTGTCTGGTGTCATCCAAGATAAAAATGGGTCTCCCTCTTTGGGGACTAAGTGAATTGGAGGCTAGGTAGGTGTTATTCACGTGTAGACTTTTTGATGTAAAAGCGAGACCCTGGAGTTTACCTTACACATCTCTTCAAGCTAGTGGACAGACATCTCTTTTCCTCTGCTGCTCTTCTCCAATCTCATACACCCCCATAGTCTGTATTTTTGGCTATTCTACTTCTCTGCTTTACCTTTCCACAACCATTTCAATGGCTTCCCACTGCAAGTTAGAATAAAATCTCACCTGTCATTGCCCTCCCAAGATTCTATGTGAGCTGGCCCTCACCTATGTCTCCAAACTTATATTCAGTCCCTCCAACTCAATCTTGCCTAGAGACCTTGGACTTGTAGTTTTTTCTTGGAATATTATTTCCCCAATCTTTTAAAACCACAGCTCCTGTGTCATCTCTTTGGAAACACTTTCTCGTCCCCATCCCTCCTATGTAAACCATCCACAGCAGCACATCACCTGTTCTATTTCCTTTCCAGCATCTATTGCCATCTGTCATTTTCTTATTTTCTATTTATGTACTCATTTACTTATTTGTTGTCTCTCTCAACAAAGCAGACTATAAGAACTCCAAGATGGCAGGAACCTCTGCTATAAATGGCTGTATCCTCAGTGCTTGAAATACTTCCTGACACAAAGTCATCCCTCGGTAAAGATTTTGAATAACGTAGTAGATGAATCATTACTGTCATAATATTAGCACATGGTAGACAGAATGCGTGGCTTCAAATAGCCTCTTTTTACCTCTACTTCTATTAAATGCTCTCCTCTTTGCCTGTCATGTTGTCCCCCTCCCCGTGCTATGCCCACACATTTGTGTCCTTTGTCCAGCTTGCCTTTCAAAACTCCATTTACTGACCATCTCCGTCATCCTTCTTGGCCACCTCAGAAAGGATCGAGGGCTTCCTTGTCTACAGGTTAGAGTCATACTGGGTCATCATGTCTCCTAGAAACAGAAGCAGTTCTATTTCATTTCGTGTGCAGGGTGTGCAACACGAGGCTTACATCCTTGAGAGGAGGTAATAGCCTTAATGCCTACTTATTGAATACATGAATGTGTAATTAGAATGTTTTCAAAAATATCAACTTTATTTATTACCATTCCATGTGGTACAGAAAACACCCATGGTACCTATTTGTTGATCACATGACCACAAAATTAGAATCAGAAAATGTTTTCTTACATGTCAACTTTAGTACCTTTCCATGTTGTACATAAAACACCCTTGATGTTCCACAAGAAAGGCTTAATTCATCAGCCTCGTTCTTTTTTTTTTAATTTCCTTGTTTAACCTGGTAATTAATACTCTTAGAGTGCTTATGTTTTGGTAGGCTCAGTTGAGGCCTTTGCTTGGCTAATCTCCTTCACAACTACTCCAGAAAGTAGAAAGTTTTGGAACCATTACTGCACATTTGACAAAACTGAAGCTGAATTTCCCACCATCACACAGTCAGCAGATGCTGGGGGGTAGGACTTGAACCCAGTCACAGATGGCAGAGCCTTCACTGTTAACCCTACAGCAAGTTGATGTAAATGTCACCAGTATTTTTTTCTGCCCCTGTAGACTCAATATGGTCGCCAATATTTTATGTGAAAAGTCTGATTAGGTTACTCCCCTTTTTAAAAAGCTCTCTGACCCCATGAAGACCTAATGAATAAATGTCAGCTCCCTGTCATAGCCATCGAGCCCTTCTCCAAAGCACACTTTTCCCATCATTCCTCTAAATGAGCGTTGTGCTCCAGCTATGCACAGGCTTTTTCCAGTTGTTGAATACACCTTGATTCTTTCTCTCTTTGCTTATTCACCTTCACTAGGTTCTACTCATCCCTCTAGCACAAGCTCACATATTCTTTATCATCTCCTCTAAGGAGCTGGTTGAATCTTCCTTGATGCATCCACTGCATTTGACCCTTATTAAATCTCTCACCATTGTGAATTCTATGAGTTGTTTTCTTTCTCTGTCACTTTTAACAGACAAATTTCTAAGATCAGGGTCCAGTTCTTTGTACCTGTCCCAGTGCTTAGGACATGCTTTGGAGCATGCTATATTCGCAGGAACAAAAAACAGACAAAAAACTTTCTGAAAATGAAAGAATGCACACACCAGAACAGCTAATGTGTAAAGATGAAAAACACTGAACATGCAAGCCCTTTGGAAGACTGCTTGGCTGTATCTACTAAAGCTGAACATACGACATGACTCAGCCATTCTACTCCTGAGTATATACACTAAAGAAATGGGTGTTTATGATTATCAGAAATGCTTGCTCAAGAAAGCTGATCACAGCACTATTTGTAATAGCCAATGATTGGAAATAACTCAAATACCCTTTAATAGTAGAATGCATCAATAATGGTACATATGTACAAAGGAATATTATATAGCAATGAGTATGAACAAGCTAGAACTTGGATAACATGGATGAATATTACAAACATAACATTGAACTACAATGATGACAAGCCAGACACAAAAGAGTACATTGGTAGGACTCCATTTATACCGAGTTTAAAAATCAACAAAATGAATCTATGGAGTTGGAATCCTGGAGAGTAGTAACCATTAGTGGAAGAAGTAGTGACTGGAAGGGGACCCAAGGGGGTTTCTTGGGTTCGGTTGTCTTTTATTCTTAACCTGGGAACTGGATATACAACTATGTTCACTTTGTGAAAATTAATTAAGATGTCATACATTTCTGTGTCCATTTAGTGGTTCAATAAAAAGTAGAGATAGAGGATATAAGAGCAAAGGAGGAGGGACGAATGAGGGAAGGAGAGAGCAAAAGGGAGAAATTTTAAGAATAAGTGAAGTTTATAAAAAAAATGTTCTGCATTTTTACAAAGTCCCAAGTCCCATAATTTACCTCAACTGTTTATTCAGAACCAGAAGAACTGCATCAAAGTTGGCACCAAAAAAAATTGACTAAGAGATTGTAACAAGTCTTATTATATCCAAGTGAATTCCCCATGTTTGTAAAGTCCAAGGTGGCACCTCTGAGGACAGATGTGTCCTTCTAAGCATCCATGCAGCCACCCAGGAGCAAATGAGCAGTTCTAACTCATTCAGCTTGAAACGTAGTTTTATGTAGCTTGCCAGGGGATTCCTGATTGTCAGTTGTGCTTGACGGAAGTGGGTGTGACGAGGGACAGACATTTCTCCCTTTGCAGATGGTGGCCCTGGTGGGGGCACACATACCTCCTGCTAATTTGCAGTGACTGGATTCTATTCACAAGCCCTTGGCTCCATCTGGCAATGTTCGCATTGCAGTGGCCAAATTCAGACCATTTCTTTAGTAAGTCATGAGGTAGTATTTCTTCCCCATGTCACACAAGCAGGATTTGATCTGTGTTTGTTGGCGAGGGTAGACACTTGAAGATCAGACGCAAGCTTTGTCAAACAGACGGTGGTCCTCTGCTGAGAAAAATGACTTTTTTTTTTCCTTTTCCTAAGGCAAGTAAGTGAGAATTTTAGGAGTTATGCTAGTGTTGAATTTCAGATCAGGTAAACTGACAAAGAGCCCTGCTGTGAATAGGAGTGTTTCATTTTGTACATTTTGGCAGCTCCTTGAAAGCAGATTGTAAGCCTCAGACTGTCAGCTGCTGTCTTTGATATTCCTTGATGTTGATACTGGATATGAAAAAATATTGTGCATTTGGTTTAAAAGGAGTGGGTGTGTGTGTATGCATGTGCACATGTGTGTAGTTAGCACATTAGAAATAACTTGAGGACAAAGAACCACTAAAAGAATCACAGGTCATAAGTCAGCAAGTAAAAATATCTGAATGACATCCCCCAGCTGCAAACCTTTTCTAGAAAGGCACACACCTTTACTTTTATAGAGAGTTAAAAGCAGTTGTGTCTGACCTATATGTTTGTAAGATTTATAATTGTCTTTGGTGTGCATATGAGACTATGTGTTCATATATAAATTAAATCGTCAGAACCTCATCTACGTGATGAAAACGTATTAATTGATGTTTTATTAGCAGAATACTCAACAATTGACCTGACTCTTTTCCCTTGCTTCTTTGATAAAATTTTACCTATGATATTCAGATTTATTTGAATTCCTTACAGATACAAAATCTATCTCTTTTATCCTGTGCTTTCATGACACTTCAAGTCAAAATGTCCCTGGAATATTTGTTCTCTATTAAATATTAATGCACATACGTGTCAGATCTTTCCTCTAGATTGGTTGAATAGCCAGGGAGAAATACTTAGAGGCTTTTGGGCTGAGTGGATTGCAAGGAAGAAGGGAGAAGTAGATTGTCAAAGGAGAGGCAGGATGTGTTAGCAGAGCTCTGCATCATGCGAGAAGAGTCACAGGCTCCTTTTAGAATCTGAGAAAGACTACAGCCCTTCCTCATAAAAAAATGTGCACGCATGTATATAAATATCAAATGCTGATGACCATCATAATTTGGATTCCCCCAGAACCAGAGCCAAGGCAAGGATTTGAGGGCAAGTAGTTTATTTGGACAGAACAAGAAGCTGCACTGAGGTTGACATGGAGGAGAACAGGCAGGAAATAAAAGACACTTTCCACAAAGGCGACTGAATCTTAAGCCCACAGAGCACTCTGAAAAATGATGCAAAACACACATCTCAGTATTATCCCAGCCCAAAGGCCCCAGCACACATCAGTCATTGGTCAGAGTTGCCCCTGCTAGAAGGTGAATTCACAGGCACATCTATTGGCAGTGTGAGGGGCAAAGTTGGTTCTGGCAGCCCAAGGGCAGACCCATGACAGACATGCGGGAGTTGGCTATGGGAACTCAAACTGGCATGCATGGCAATGGTCAAATAGTCAAGGGAGTATGGGTAGGTAAAGTTTGCTACAGGTATATCTCAGGACCCCCTATCCACTTGCTCTCCTAAAGGCCATCCTGGACCAGTCTCTTAAAGAATTCTGATTGTGAGGAAAAGGACACTTACAAGTGAGATGACCGATTTGGAGATGACTTCCCCTATTAACATCTTTGAGAAGGGTAAGTTATATGCCCAACAGTATTTTCAACTTGTAAAATTATTCCAGAAGGAAGGGATTCAGTGAATCAGTGGACACCTTCAGAAAGATTGTGAGGAGTCCTGAGGACTCTTTAAATTCCTCTGACTCGTTGTGTCTCATAGGGCCACACAGCTGACCTCTGTTTATGATTTTCCATCCAGAGGATGGTATAAAAATGGGTTTTATCATCCTGGGGAAGAAGGGTGCCCAGGCCCAGGAAGCCATGAGATGAGTAGCTTCAAAGCCCCTGTGTGACACTCTTCCTATTTGTAATCTCCTTTACCCCAAGCTATGAGTTGAGTCAACAGGGCAATCCTATCTCAGACCTTAGGAAACTGAGTCTTGAATATCACATTGATGTACCAGAATCATCCAGTGAGTCACTGTCACAGTAGGAATTAGGTGCTAGAACATCTAAATTCCAGGGCTTTCTTTAGCTGCCCAGGCCTCACCAGCTGCTCCTGGAAATGGGTGTTAATAATAAGCCTGGTCCTCCCAAGAGCCAGAATGACTTATTCACAACCTGGGGACAGGGTTATCCAAAGAGTTGTGTTAACTCTTTCAGGCCATCATTCCATGACAAAGGCCAGCCTAACAACCCTGGAAAACAGTAATAGTGCTTGCATTTTTCCTGCGTTCACTGGTCTGGGATTGTGAGTTATCTGATCCGTTTTGTACTCGTGTCATTGGCATGTTTCTTCCCATAATGTTTTGGCATTAACGGACAGGGTCAGGAACCCTGCTGAGGTCTCTTGAAATGTTTCAATGAGTGAAGAGATGGCATATTTCAGTTTCTTATAACTTTTTATATATTTGTACAGTTAGTGTACAACCCAGAAATCCCACTTCCAAGAGAAATGAAAACCTAGGTTCACACACAAAAAACTATATGCCACTGTTTATAGCAGCTTTACTCATAATTGCTAAAATCTAAAAACAATCAACTGGTGAATGAATTACTGGTATACCATGATATACTGTGGTGCATCCACTCTAAAGGATACTACTCAGAATAAAAAAATTTAAAAAAACCCTGAACTACTGCCACATGCAATAGCATGGGTGAATCTCCAATACATTACGTTATGTGAAAGAAGCCAGACACAAAAGACTATATACTGTATAATTCCATTCCTATGATATATTCTAGAAAAATCAAAAGTATAAAGTCAGAAAATTTAGATAGGTGGTTGCCAGGGCCTGGGGATTAGGGGAAGAGTTGACTACAAAGGAAAAACATAAGAGATTTTTTGGGTGAGGAAACTGTTCTATATCTTGTTTCCAGTGATGGTCATGTGACTATATGCATTTGTCAACATTCCTAGAATTTTATACTAAAAAGGGTCAAATAAATTTTTTGGGTGAGGAAACTGTTCTATATCTTGATTCCAGTGATGTTCACGTGACTATATGCATTTGTCAACATTCCTAGAATTTTATACTAAAAAGGGTCAATAAATTATACCTCAGTAAACCTGACACCCCCACCAAATAAGATAGAAAAAATGGTAGATCCATGCAAGGTCGCCAAGATGGTAGTGACATAGGAGAGGATTGGAAACAGAAGTGTCATGAGCCATGCAGAGCACAGACAATAATATAATAATATGCCATGGTGTCTCTTTCAGAGACAAAACAGTGGACAAAACACTTGCTATTTCTGAGCCCAGGAGCCCAGAAACCTTGGGCTTGACCCATTCTGGCAACTATTATAACATTATTATATTTTCTTAAAAGCGAGTCTCTCTTTCTCTCACGCTGTCCCACACACACTCACACACAGAGAGAATAACAAGCTTTTTAAAGTGCAAGTATTTCCATTACTGCCAAAGGTCAGGCTGAGGATGAAGCTCGAAGCCTCGAATTTGTCCAGCTGTCATCTCCCAGGCTCAGTCAATACTGTGAATGCCCAGTTCTATCCCGAACATACCTACAAATACATCTACTTGGAAAACACTGGCACATAAATTTAGAGAGGTTTAAAGTGGGAATGAATACCTCAATCTACGGGGTGGAAAAAACCTGGGCCCTGCTCCTTGTGGGCAACCCAACTTGTTTGAACTGCTAAAAACACTCAGGGCAAAACAAGGAGAGCCGAAAAAAATAAGCTTTTAAGAAAACAGTTCTCTCAATATTCCTAAGTTTAATGGCTCAATATTTAGCATGTGTTTCATAACTCCAGCTTTCTTTGGGTGGAGGTAGGTAGGGGAAATGGGAATATAGAAAAGGGTTTTCAAAACACTTGCTATTTCTAAGGCTTCTTTTTTTATGTACCATAACGCATGCAGCCTTCCCCGGCATGGGGTCAGGATGTTTCCTTGTCATGGAATTGATCACTAATGAGGAAAAGTGGGAAACTAGGTTAGACTACCATGGAAAATATGAAGAGCCCTGGCGAACGTCAGCCCAGGTTCTGACGATGGTTCCAGGGTTATTGGAAGAACTCCTTTTCTTTTCCCCTCTTTCCTTCAGGATTCCTGAGCTGTGATGTTCCAATGAATTATCAATAGGTCCTGCACCCAAGAAGCTTACGGTTGAGTGGGAGGAATAGACAGACAGGCAGATCAATAGACAAGTAAACCAATGATCACAGCAAAGTGAGATGAAGGCTGCCACCGAGGGGCAGAGAGGTCAGGAAGCCGACTATAGTGGGCCTAGACTGTCCCTGTTTGTCTTTGGCCCTTTTACTTGCTAGCTGTGTGCCTTTGGGCAAGCTACTCAACCTCTCTGAACCTCAAGTTTTTTGTCTGTCAAGTGGAGATAATAATAGCACCACCCAAAAACATGTTTGAGAATTAAATGAGATATGTATGCAAAGAACTTTGAACAGTGCAGGCACGTAATAAGTGGTCATAAGTGATAGCCATGACCATGATTTCATGGAAAGGGAGGAGACTGGGCGGAGACTTCACAGCAGCAGGGATGTTTAAGGTGAGTCTTCAAGAAAAAGTAAGCACAAGCCACATAGACACAGAGTACCTGCTTGTGTGGCTAGGATGATATTTTGAACAGGGAAAGAAGGATATGAAAAGGGTTGTGGGTGGGAAAGAACCTGATATCTTCAGGTTAAGACCCAGGTAGGACCTTTGGGGGACCTAAGAGGTGATGGGACCAATGTTCGAAGTCCGTCCCAAATGCAATGTGATATCCATCAGTGTTAAACCATAAACTATGAGCTACATTTCTGATTGACCTTTAACAACTGGATCGGATGCTTTATTTTGAAATGTTAAACCTCAAATTTCTTCACAAGATTGTTGCTTTTGTAGTTATTGCTAAGAATGCTGAATCTCCCAGGGACCTGTGGATGGGGTGGTACCATTTTGGAAGATGAAGACTGAAATGTGGGCAAAGGCAAAACTGGGAAGTGTTGGTCTTTGGGAACGTCCAAGGAGTGGGGCAGGAAAAATCTGGTGAAAAATTTCACGCTGGTTGAGTGACATGTGAAGATAACTCTGGTGGCCCTGGGGAATGAATTTCAGTGGCAGTGCCAATTGGGAATGGGGAGTATTGGTAGATCAAACCCCCTGAGAAGCCTTTTATAAATATATGATCACCCTTGGCTCTTAGGAGGATGGGGCTGGGAATGGGTTGGACAATCCAATAAGGAGATAGAGTGAGAAGAATCCTGAGACAGAAATTGTTAGGAAGCTGTTAAAATATTACCTCGTTAACCTTCTTATTTCCCTCTACTCACATTTCTGTCCGGTTTCATTTCACCCTGTGCCACCAATCAAATTAATAGCAGAATGTGTACAAATATTCTAAATGGCTCTTTTACACTTATGCCAACCCATAGGTAACTTCCCCAGTCTACAATCAGAGGCTAACCTCCTCTTTCTTCCTTTTGAAACCCACAACTGGGGCCTCATAGAGACTGAATGTTGAGGCAAAGCAGGGGCTTTCCTACCCTTCCTGTGCACTCAATGTTACGAGGCCTTCCAGTAGCCTCTGCTCTCAGATGCACTTGTTAAGGGTGTTGCAATCTCATCTTAGTTTGGAGCCAAATCTTTGCTTGTTTTTGATATCTAGAATTTCTACTTCAGTTTTCACACCATGTTTGTTTATTAAGTCAGACACACACACACACACTTATAAAACAAGGGTGAAATCAGGTTCAAGGGAGTGTGGTCACCCAAAGCTTTCAGGACTAGTTGGAAGTTACCAGCAACCTACTGTGTGTATGATTTGGTGTGATTGCTGTTACTATTCTTTTTTGCCATTAAACAATACACGATACTATTGTGTCATGTTTAATGATTCTCTATTGAACAAACTTGGATTTTTAAATGGAACTATGATTTAATCAGTGAATATTTTTCAAGAGCCAGGAGCATTTTTTTGGTACCCCAAGAACTTGATCCAAAGCCTACTCCAGACACCAGACATCCTTTCCTATTCCATGACAACTCTTGGAAATTCATGGAGCTTTTATTGTATGAACTTGCATTTGCTTTGTGTTAACTTTTTGTGAGTGTTAATAACTTCCCTTCTCATTTTCATCATCGCTGATAAATATTTATTTAGTATCCGCTACATATAAAACACCATGTAAGTATTCTATGTACTGTGCTCAATTTGGAAAATTTTAATCAAAAAAAAGAGAGAATAGTATAGCGAACCCCCATATAGCAAAATTCCAGAATTAACAAAATTAACATTTTATCATATTTTCTCAAGATAAATAATGAATGTGTCAAAACAATGTTATAAATAAACATTGATGATAGAGCTAAATCTCTTTCACTTCATATGTTTTTGTAGGGGGTGAGTGATAGTTTAAGTTCTCAAGAGAAGGATTCCACACTTACATGACTTCCAAAAACACCTAAGTTCACATGTAGCTCTGTGACTTTTTAGGCAAGTTAATCTTTCTAGGCCCCAGTTTCTTCACGTGTGAAAGGGGAATAAAATCACAGCTACCTCTTAGGGTTTTTGTGGGGTTTATCTGAGCTAACACATGTGCTTGATGTCTAGTAAGTGCTAAGAGAGTATCAGCTACTGTTATTCTTTTTTGTTTTGCTTTGCTTTTAACCAAAACGCTTCCTTGCAGGTTCACAGTCCAGTGCAGAAACAAACAGAAATCTTTACAACATAATGATAAGTGCTGCAATAGAAGTTAGTACAAAGAAGTGGAGATAAGAAAGTGAACAGGGAGCCAAGGAAGGCTTCACAGAGGAGAGGTGAACTTTGATCCATTTCCTGGAGAAGGAATCTGGTTTCATCAAGGGAAGAAATAAGAAGTCACCGCAGGCAGAGGCCTGTGCAAAAGATGACTGCATGGAGACAGTCTGATGGTGATGGGCCCACAGGATCCGCTGTGCAGTGGGTGGAGGGGAAGAGCTGTGGGTGAGAAAGCGTTGGGGGCATGTACAGTTTCGTGCAAAGGCTAGTAGACCAAAGAGTGTACATCTCCATGTGTTTGTGGATATCTGAGTCTGCTTCTTTCTGGGAACTTAATTCCATTCCATATTTGAACATTATGATGTTATTTATGATAAGACTTGTAAATAATGTCCCTCCCTCAACACATGCTCATTCCTGTAATGTAAGTAACCCACTGATAAGCCTCCAGGGAAACACACTCAAACGTGGTTAGGCTACTATAGTTGTGATGCCATTAGCATTGACAACCATGGCTACCTGGACAGCGGCCATGAATTTAGGGCTCCCTAAGCTCCAATGGTCCTGTTATATAGTCTAGAACATGCAGTGCTGCTTTTTATGCATCTATCATCCAGCTGGACCTAGGGAGAAAGTCCAAAGTCTCTGGACTCAAAGAGAGATGTGCTGTAATCCTGGCTCTGCTCTGCTGGTTTTTCTTCATTTGATCCCCAGACCAATCTTCTCTTCTTTTCTGCCCTTCTCTTGCATCAGAAGGCTGACCCCTATGGACTGTTCTTCCAGGCACTGTCACCTTCTGGCTTTTGTTGGGTTCAGGCAAAGGGAGAGTCTAGTAAGTTGTGGGAAGGCAGGAAGAGAGAGATATTTATTCCTCTCCCTTCTTCCCAGCTTCTCTCTGCTCCTTAGTAGCTACCCCTCAGCTGTCCCCACTCAGGTGATCCCTGTTCTCTGCATCTGCCCTCACCAGGCTCCCAGGACATCTGTTTTCTCCCCATGCTCCCTTTAGGTCCCTGCTGTTGCCAGTCCCAGTGCCTGGCTATCCCCCGTTGGTTCCTTTAGCTCTGCCCACACCCCCATAAAGAGACCCTTTACTAAATTATTCTCAGTTAGACCCTTTCGAACATGCTTTTTTCTGCTGGGACTTTAATCCAGTCAACTCTATACTAGTTGTACATGACTTTGTCCAAGGACCTTAACCTCTTGGAGTCTCAGGTTCCCTACATGCAAAATCAGGATAATAATGTTCTCTACTTCTTAAGGTTGTTTGGAAGAATCATGAGATCATATGTTTTGATTTAATATTTTTAAAGCCTCTAGCACGGTGCCCGACACACAGAAGGCCCTTAATAAATATTAGCTACTGTTGTCATTGCAGTTACGACCGAAAGTGCGATCATTATGAATATTCAACAGAGTTGTGGGATGTCAGATCTGGAAGGTACCTGGGACATTGCCAAGAACAACCCCATCATTTTATACTGGAGGAAACTGAGGCCCAAAAACCTGGCCCAAATTTACACAGCTAATTAGCAGGAGAGCTAAGGATAGGACAGTTGAAAGAAGGCCAGCTGTGTTTACAACAATTCTATTTAACTTCTTTAATGAAGATGTTGATTCCTTCAGTGACGTCGCCCACTTGTTTTAGAAATGAGTTTCATAAGTCTGACTCCCTCTACTAATCCTTTATTCGCTCCCTCTGAGAAGAGCATCCTGCTGTCCCCAAATAAGCAAGAATCCAAGAGAAAACCCCTGCTTCACGGTTCCTACTCCCCACTGCAGACTCATTTGCTCCTGAGCTCTGAGCACTCTCACATCCATCACCTCTCCGCCAGCCCTCACAGGCTCAGGAGTGGCTGGAGCTCAGCAATGCTGCCCCGGGCGCCCCCCTGCACCACCCGCAGGGAAGGCCACTTTCGGGATCTCCCCTCTGTACAGAGTGTGGTACCCAGCTAGTGATCACACCCAGCTCTTGCTTGTCTGCTTTTGAGAATCCACGTCAGGCAATCCCAGTAGAGACAGACCCCAAGCACATATGCCTTTCACCCACACGCTTTTGAAACAACCACATAAATAGTGAACACATGGTCTAGCATCCTATTACTTGCATTCAGACCTTTTGAAGTTTTAAACAGATACGCAAATAACCATGCATTTCAGTTCACCCCAGGGTAAACGGTGCATTCCCTTCCCAAGGTCAAGTCATAAACGTTTAATTACCTTTTTCTTTTCCCAAACAATCATCAACTTTAAGTTACCTTCTTCCCCTTACTCTCAAAATGTTCTTTGTGCCCAGTCTGCTTGTGTCTGCCAGTGCCAAGCTGACATTACCCAATCTTACTGCACAGAAAGCCTGTGTTTGCAAGACGCCCAAATAAGTGGTTGATTCAGGGAAAAAAATATTAGTCAAACCATTTGTTTCACTGAACTAATGAATCAGTTTGGGTAAAGTAGGCCAGCAGGTAGCCCAGAGCAGGCAAAACTTCATGTCCTAGGATGATCCCTCTCCTTCGTTTCAGGGGGCTGGGCTCTCGGGGCGATCCTGCAGGAACCGCTTTGGGCTCAAGGCAGCATTCTCTCTCAGCAGCTTGTTCTGCACCATTTCCAGCCATCTGACCCACTTCTCAGGCCACCTTCAGCCCAGCCACAAGCAGGTTTTCACTTATCATACTTGGATGTTGGAAAGAAAAAGCTAAGACTTGAGCTCTCTCTTGTTTCTTATCTGTAATATGTGATCTTTTAAAACAAACCACCTCTTACCCCCACTGCCCGCTAAAAGGTAGGGGAATACTTGCTGTAGTGTGTACAGAACAGGAATTAAGAGAACCTTAAAAAGTAATAAAAGAATATCGAGAAAATCAGTGTTTCAAAAGAAAATTTCAGAAGCAGAGGAAGAAAACTACCACATGTAGCAGCTACTATGCATCATTCATTTCTGCACACTTAACTTACTCAGTCTTTACAGTAACCCTGCGAGGTCTGCAGTACCAGAGACCCATGTGCTGTGGTGCAGATTGTTCACTGTACAAAGGACACTGGGGGTGGGAGGAGCAGAGGTGTTGGAACACAACCTGTGTTTTGTTCAACACACTGAAGGAGAGGGCATCCTTCTCTAATTTGCACAAAAACGTTGTATTAGCTTGGCTTCCACCAAAGCAGGTATTAGGCAAGAATTTGGATGCAGGCAGTTTATTGGGAAGTAATTTCAGGAAGCACACGGGGAAGTGAGGTGAGAAGGGGAAGGGAAGAAGGCCAAGGAAGGGTGAGGTGATACGTGGTTACCCTTATGAAAAACCAAGGTTTAATCCCACCATGCAACCTCTGAGAGGCTGTGGGTCAGGCCTCAGAATTGTCCTAATGGGGGGCAAAGATCTGGGGTATTTCTTCAACAACACTCATCCCTTACGGAGTAAAGGTTGCTCCTGGGGCATTAATACCTTGAACCTGGGTCAAGCACAGTCGAAGGCTAGAGAGCCTCGGGTGGAGAGGAACACAGGAGGCCATCTGTATGCTTAGGAACTGCCTACAGGTGACCTGAGGAGGGCCATAGGTTGACAGACTGGCTGAGCCAGAGTCCTCAGAGAAGCAGGTTCTCTGCATCCAGACATGTTTTGGTCCACGGGACATCTGTCTGTCAACTGGTCCTCTTACGGTAAATAAAAGGATCATAAAAGTGTCAATTATCCTGCCTTTGAAAGGAAAGTAAATGGCAGAGGATTAATCCCAGAGGCTGGATGCCCAACCGCATTCCAGACATGGGGTCATCACTTTATATCATTTACATGAATTCTCAGTAATGAATAATTCCTTTTAAAATATGAATAGACTTAGCTTCTACTGCATCTAAAAGTCTTACCAGCATTTTTCATCTCCCTGGATTTGTTCAGCACATGTCAACTTGTGAAATGGCTTGGTTGCCTAGAGGTTAAATGAAGACAAGAATGTCTAGAGCTCCCGGCACTCCTCAGGTATGTCCATGCTGCCCTGTTTGTCTGTCGTATTAACAAATCACAAGCGCACACATTGCTCATCCTAAAGTCCTAAATAGCCAGAATTCCGGTACAGGTTTGGAGTGTGGTGATGGCTGTGTGTGGGTTTATGCATCTGGATCCTTCCACCATTCACCCACCAGCCCTGCGTGAATTGCCAGCCCTAATGACACCATGAAGTCCCTGTGCCCTGAAGTAAACATTAAGGTTCCGGCTGGGTGCCCGTGGCAGGATCTCCTAGTCATGCAGTAGCTGCGGCTGCTGCTCTGAGGAATCAGGGATTCTCTGTGCCTCACCAGTTCTGTTCCCCAGGCTGCCAAATGGTGACCTAGAAGCTTCCACAATGTGGTGTTTTTTGTTGTTTCATGTTTTTGTGTCCTAAGCATTTTGTATCCAGAAAGAAAAGAAGACAGGAGAGAAATCAACTCCAATTTCAGCAAGGCATTGGTATGCACAGCATCTTTTGGGAAAGGCTAAGGATTGTGTTTGAGGAGAGCAGTGTCTTATGGTTAAGTCCAATGTCCCACTTTAGAGATGACAACACCGAGGCCCAGGTAACTGATGTGGCTTGCTCAAGGCCACACAGACTCTGATCTCTCTGTGCCCTGGGGTCTCTCTTCTGTTCAGGGATGTTGTATTCTCTCTCCACACTGCCAACAGAAACAACCTCTGCGAGCTCAGGAAAGTCATGTGATGTGCTGGTTATCTCTGTGTCCCCTCAGATGCATCCTCTGCTCTTCCTTGCCCTGCTCTGTGTCCAGGAGGCTGGGACCACTTCCTTTGCCCCTAGCATCCAGTCAGTGCCAGAGGAAGTTTGGGGGATTTATCCTCCATTTGCCTTCAGGTCAGGTCATGGTTTTCCCAGTGGCTGTGCTCCTCAGGAATGGCTGTGACCTTGGTCAAGCAGCCTCGTTCCAATGGCTGCAGCCCTTACCAGATTCCTGCTACACTGCTCCCTTCTGTCTGCTCTGAGTCTGGGAGTAGCAAAGTTTCCCCGTGTTGCTGCCCCTGGAGACCCATGGCTCTGCTCCTTTATTCCATCCACACTTCTGTACAAAGTCTTTTCGGTTAACCCATTGCAGGGGGCAGGGGGTTCCTGCCAGGCCAGAGGATATGCTTAGAGGATGTTTTTTTCCTTTGAGAAATGGGGATAAATCTGTCTACTTGGTTTTGGTGAGGGTCAAATAAGGTCATGTATGTAAACCTGCTATGTCTGGCCCAGATGAGCACTTTTTTAAACCAGCCGTCATGTCAGGGTTTTGGTCCACCCACAGCTTACACCTTAACTAGTTTTCACATTGACATATGACAGTAGCACCCCAACCAGCCTCCTCCATCTCTCAGGTCAGCTAAACTTTTACCTTATGGCAGGGTCTTACAGTCTGCATTTTGAAGGCAGTGAAATTGCAATCTGATGCCTTGATTTGGATGCAAAACAGTGAGACCTCCCACACTCCAGCTTTATACCTCAGGCAGCTGCTTGCATTGATGTGCGAAGGATGCCCAGCCTCTCCTGCCTCCACCTTTACTTGAAAGCCTGACCAGAGTGGCTCACTGGTAGCCTCATGCAGCAAAGAAGGGAAACTAGTTCTCAACCAGTGGGGTGTCCCCAACCACTCTCCACTTAGAGTTCTGAGCATAGGAGCCAGGACCAGCTTTGGAGAAAAGACAAATGGAGAAAGTCTACTCCAGGGCCTGCTCCACAGCCCTCACCCTGCTCTACTAACCTCCACCCAGCCACACGGGCCTCCGGCCTCTTTCCTCCCACCCGCCCCCTCCCCAGAATACCAACCCTCAGTCTTCCGGGGACTTCACCAAAGTTCATCCCATGCCCCTTTAATGCCAGTCAGTAGAATTCCACACACATGTGTGGATGCCTACAACAGGCAGGTGTTATCTTAGCTACAGGAAAGACAAAGATGATCAAGACATTGTTTTTCACCTGTGCCAACAAATACTATTGTGAGTATCTGTGAAATTACCTGTTGAAGATAAAACTTCCAAATAACCTACAAATCAGAGAGAGCCCTTCTACTTGGTTCTGACTATGCTTCATTAGTGATTAAAAGTGTGGATTTGGTTAGAAATACATTGAGGAGTAATTTAACCCCTCTGTCCAGGGTGTGCTGGAGGCCGCTTGAGAAATCTGACCGTGCGTAAATCTTTTCAACTCTGCATTCACCGACGTCAGGTTGGTACTTTAAGTGAAGATTTAGTCCACAGAAGCTGGGGCTTTTTTGCCTGGACTGTCAGTTCTTAACATTTACCAGCAAACTACTTCCTCTTTCCCTATATTTTGTCTCTGGAATAGAACTAAACAGTCCCTACTGCATTGGGTTGCTGTAAGGATTAGATGATATTGATGATGTATGAGTCACACAGTGTTGGCTGAACATATCTGATCTGCTATTGTGATTATTGAAATAGTCAGTGGAGTTTCTCCTGGGCAACCTTTTGGCTAATGATGCAGCAGCCAGGTATTCTAGAAACTGCAGACTGTACTGGCCAATAGGGAATATGTGCCTTCTAAATCCCTATCTAGACTCTTCTAAGACTCTGTTTCCTAAAATAAAGCAAAGCACAAAAGTAATTCTTTGCTCAGAGATGACTCAGCTTTCTTTAGGGAGGGACAGCTCTGCTCCCCAGGAATCAACAGTGATTAGTGATAGAAGGAATGACCCTCTTGACCCGAGGTGATTATCCTTCCTGGAGAAGGAAGGCGGTTGGTGATAAATGCTGACCCGCAAAAACCACCAGCACAGGTGTCCAACAGTTTCACTCTTGAAAAGCTGGAGTTGAGTTTCTGGGGTTGCTTGGGAGGGATCAGGACATACTGCAGGGTAATAGGAAGGACATTGGGTGACTAAAAGGTTCCTGCCAAGTTACTGAGAGACACATGATAGCTCAACTGGGAATGGAGAGTCAGGTTTAATATTGTTTCTGCTCCATATTTAATAATTGAGGTCCATGGTTTATCAAGTTGTCACTGAGGGCCACAGGGAGGCCAGGCTTCTAAGTGCAGAGAGGGAGCAGTGAAGTCCAAGGCTGCAGGAAATACAGAGTTCAGAGCACTCACCCTCACCTGCTGATGGGATTGGGAGGCATTCAAAAGACCCTTAGATCATGACTTTTCATGGTGTCAAAGTGCCCACTATGACGTTAGGTCTTGAAGACCCTTTGGAAATTTGTGCTTCACACCGAGATAAGGCAAAGTTGCCAAAAAGACAAATATCTGATTAGCAGACATGCTCCCATCTGATCAGTTAGCATCTGTGGTCCCATATCTGAAAACAGGATCTAGAAAAGGCACACTGGATGGTCATACTCTCTTTAGATGAAATGCGCTTGTGATGTAAAGTGGAAAAAGGCTTGATTTTTTTTTGAATTTTATTTTTTATACAGAAGGTTCTTATTCGTTACCTATTTTATACATATTAGTGTATATATGTCAATCCCAATCTCCCAATTCATCACACCACCACCACCCCCCGCCACTTTCCCCCCTTAGTGTCCATACATTTGTTCTCTACATCTGTGTCTCTATTTCTGGAAAAAGGCTTGATTTAAGGGGCACTTTGGGTCCTGTGGGCAGCCCTAGGAGGGACCCTGGGAAACCAGAGAGTGTGTGTTCTCTTGGGAACAGAGTGCTGGGTGCGGGAGGGCAAAAGGAGGCAGGAGCCTGGCTCATATGTGAGATGGGAGCTTAAGGTCGGGGGGAGTACGCAGGATGCACGAGGGACACAGCTGCTTGCTGGCCCTTTTTCCCATGATCGCTGATGGGTTAGAAAGCTCAACAGGAAAGAAACTTTTGATAGCCAAAGGGGTCAAAAATGGGAAGGGCACTCAGAGGGCAGCAAGCACAACGGGCTCTGCAGACTGGTCGGCAGCAGGGAGAGTGTATTTTTTTGGCCTGTGGATCTCCTGAGCAGAGAGAAATCAGGAAAGGGAAGCCAAGCATTTAATCCTACATAGATCATGGGCTAATCACACCCTATTTAGTGCTTGGAAGTGAGAAGTTGTCAAGGCTTTTCGACAGCCTTGAAACAGCAGGTGTTAGTAGATAGATGGCCTGAGCCCAGAGGGAGAACATCCCGTCACCTGGAGCTGCCTTGAACACTTACAGCTCTTTAAGACTCCAGAGCAGGAACCAGTTAAGCAGAGGGGCTGGTCATCGAGGCCGGGACTTCTCAAGCTCTTCCTTTTCTCTCAGTCTCTCAATCTCTCTCTCTCCCCCTCGTATTGAGGGGCATCTGCCATTAGGAGCAGGGGCTTTGAATCTTCCAGAAATCACCTTAGCATGCAGGAGAGAGGCAATCTTTCCTCCAACCAGTAAATGTATATTGAAGACACCGAATGCCAGGCACATGCCTTGTGCTGGGGGTGCAGTGGTGAGAGGCGAGACCTGGACGGGGGCCTCTCTTCAGGATGACCTTCCGTCTGGCTTTCTCAGTAGACTTCAGAGCTGGTCATCACAACTCCCTGAACTCACCTCCTTCTGTCTTTCTCTTTTGAGCACTAGGCAGCAAAGTAAATTATAATCCAATTAGCCCACTAAAAGTTTCTTTTCTAAGGATTCAGACTTTATTTTTGACCTCTAAATTTGGCCTGCCATCCACTCCACTGTGAATCAACACCCAGGAAACATTATTTTCTCATCTGTAAACTGATGATAGCTCCTGATTTATGCCCAGGGAGATCATGTGAGGAGTCAATGAAACACGCATATAAGGTACTAACATAGTGCTTGGCACTTAGTAAACACCCACTAAACATTAACTATTACTATTGTGGTTGATATTATTTAAAACTGATCAAAATTGTATTGGGTTTTGGCCCACAGACTATGTATTAACAGACTAAGTTGATATGCATCTTGTTGAATTTCTGAAGAAAGGTGAACTCTTTCTAGAAAGATTTGCTAATTCCTGATAGACAGGTCTATTCACACTTCAGACTAGATATCAGACAAACTTACATGAAGATTCAGTTTTATCACAAATCTATCACACATGCCTATTTCAAAAAGAAAATGGTACAGTTATTTGCTTTGAGAGAAAGAAGGAATAAGTGAGAATGTACACGTGAATGAATGAATTTATTTCGGTGAGCAGCACTTTCTCTGGGTCTTATAATGATATTCTCTTGCTCTTAAAATGTGTGGCAAGATTTGCATCATTTTGTTTTAGAATTTTCAGTTGTTTTTCCTTTTTAAAGTGCACCTTCTGAGGAAACAAATCTTCCTATTGACATCAAAAATGAGTCATAAAAGACATGTTGTTGCTTTCCTTTTGAGGAATTTTTTTAGTTTTTTTTTTTTTTTCCATTAAGTTTTAGCAACAGGAAAATATGGACTTTAGTATCCATGGGGATATGATAAAATGGAAATATATGTCCGTTGTTTGTCCATTACTACAAACCATAAGGAAACTCACAAATCACTCCTAGACTTTCCAGAAAGGTTGACTGTCAAATAGCCTCCTGTTCCCTTTATTTTTCTAAAACCAAACAGGTATTAAGGTTTCAAAAAAGTGAGGTTGATAAAAAGCAGATGATGGAAGGTCCAAATTGCACAGGGTCCATTGTTTTTATTGCAGAAGCCCTAGAGGACTGGATGGGTGGGGGGTGGTCCATGAACACAAAGGCTGCCTGCACCTGCCAAAGAGGTCAGTATGCCGGCCATTGATGGAAAATCCCTCCTCACCTTTTCTTTAACCACAGCCACATTTGTGCAAATGAAAATTAATGATTGGACATAGGCAATAATATTTGAGTTAAAGATTCTCAAACCTTTAGAAAATTTCTCAAACCTTTAGAAACTTAGGGATCTTGACCAACATTGCTGAGAACACTACATAGAAACCAACTTTTAGAATTGATCAGCTTTTTCTTTAGCTCTTTAGCGTAGACAGGGCATATCTAAACCTTTAGATGTATTTTGACAAAATCAAAAATTCCTTCCTATATCCTCAGCACCTATGGCATCGCCTGATGTTGAGTAGGGAGGGACAAGATAAACACCTGTAGGCTAAAGGGGCTCCATCAGCAACACAGGTGCCCAATTATTTTTTTTTAACGAACTTAATTAGGATGCTCAGCCCTCATGGTCAAGACGCCCACCTTCAGTTAAAGTCCTGTACTTTTAAGAAGTGAAATAATTTGGCCTCCCTGGCCCTCCACTTCCTCCTCTGCAAACAAAGGGACTGGACTTTATCTGTTTATTTTCAGTTCAGGAAAGGAGAGAGGTCAGATTCACTGTATGTTGTCAAGGGATTCCTTTTCTTCTGTACAAGATACCTAGTTTTTAGTTTTTAATTTCTTTTTAATTTTCCATTTTTTCCTGTTCTTCCTGCTTCCTGCTTCCTCCTGCTGCTTTCCCATTGTTTTCTCCTTACAATCACCCACCTGAACATATGCAAAGGCAAGGGAAAACACATCTCATGCCCTAATTCTCTTCTTGAGTGTATCCCCAAAACTACCTCATCCTAGAAAGGATGCTGTGTTCCCTGTGGGTTTCTATTTTTATTGTTCTCTCTCTGACTTATATTTTTTTGTTTATTGCAAATTTGGCTGTAATTTCTTTTACTAGCCCAGATAAGGTGAAAAATAATACTAATACATGTTATTTTAGCTGGACATTAACAAAAACCACCCAATTTTCTGAGACATATTGCTACACCCACCTTGCAGTGTGGCTATTTTAACTACTTCATGTGACTATCAATCATGTGTCTAAAGGAAATATATAAACCTTAAGACAGAATTCAGCCTAGCAAATGTCTATGCATCATCTCCCGTGTGCCTAGCTCTGGAGCTAGGTGTGTACTCATCCAAAGATGAGTATGTCAGAGCCTACAATGGAGAAGGCAGGAGGAACTGAGTGAGAACTTACTCATGTGCAAGTTTACTTCTGTGTCCTAAGAAAACCCCAAAGTGCTTGGAGGATAAAAGCAAGGAAGAGATTACCTTTGTGTGTGGAGGTGATGTGCTTGGCGAAGTCTTTGGGGTTTGCCAGGGTGAAGTCTTTCCATACTCTTGAGTGCCCTTGGCAATGGGGTGTCGTGGAAGACTTTTATGCCAGGAAACCATGATCCCACCAGTGCTTTGGGAAGATGAATCTGGCGGGAGTGTTTGGGGTAGTCTGTGGATGGGGGATGGGTAGGGTGCTGCCTGGAAGGAGGCTTCTCTGTGTCCTGCTCCTGGTTGTAAGGCTTCTTTGCCAATCCCCACTCCATGTGGTTGGAGCAGCTCATAGCTATAAAAGTGTGTTGACCCAAGAGGTTTAATATTAACCAAAGTTATAGTCAAAGTCAATTTGGAGGATTCAAGAAAAAATCTGACGCTAATAGAGAAATAGAAGTCAATATTTGTAATGTGACTCACAGGCTCAAAATAGAAAAGTAAAACACATTGCTGCTACAGCTCCCAGAGGGCTGTGGGTTACACAGTGCAGCAGATCTGTGAACCAGGCTTGACCACCCGTTAGGGCTATTTTAATATTTCCTCTGGCCCCTTCCTTTAATTCCTACATTCCAGAGCATGATACCCTAGTGGTGAAATATCCAGCCCTGGTGGAGTCATGGCTTGTTTTGAGTGGGTCAATGGAAAAAAAGGTGTTTTTTTTTTTTTCCCCAGGTGTGTATGACCTTTCTCTCTAGTGACGCAACATGGAACTAAGTTATCATGATTTTATTTTGTAGTCCACTCTTCATTCCATATTGGCTATCATTGTTTACGGTCTAATCTCTTGCTTATTGCCTATTTTGGAGAAGGCAAAGAAGTGCAGGAAACAGAAATATCCAGAATAATATATCCTTTTTGTTTTATCAATATTAATATCAAATAGTGGGATTGTTGTCCACTGAGGAGCTCTGATAGGTTGGGGAGCTTCTGGAATTTTCCCTGATAAAATATTCTTTGTGAGCATTGATGTGGCCTTGTTCTCGCTCTGATTTTGATCTCGGGCTGAGGTTCGAGTGTGCTGTACTGAGAAAGTTTGGAAAACTAGAGGATTAATGAGGATGAAGGAGTAAAGGGGGCAAACTATAGTGAACATCTCTATGAACAGAAGTTACTTTCTTAACCTTACCCAGTTTATGGTGTGGAAGGTGCAACTAGAAAGGCTAAAATTAGCTGCATTTCACCCAATGTATTGGAACATTATGGGGTCAGAGAGCATCTTCTCATTAGTGCCCACAGGAAGAGCAACTCACTCAAAAATGAATCCTCAAGGGCTACAGTGGGTTTGATTGTACTCTGATATTTACAACTCAGATGGTTGAATTAAATTGAATTCTCAGTTCAATTCTTAAATTGAATCCTCAGGAAGACCTGAAAAATGTATTTTACTCAGTTCTCCCCTGATTCCTTTTTATTTGGTTTGCAGAAAGCTCAGCTGATAAAGTTCATCTGGGAAGCTATCTGCTTCCGTGAGGTGCTTATATCACCTGGTGAAGAGACTAAGGATGGTGATAGTGATCATCATCCTGGTTATGATGGATGGGGCCAGGGCAGGGTTGACTGGCAACTGATGAGCAAAGCTGGGCAAGTAGCTTAAATGCTCTGTCTTAGAGCCGGCCATTTTTCCTCCTTCCTAATGCAGACCTGATCAAGATCGGCTGGTTTATTGTAAGTCACTGATTCCTGACCCAGTGTCTGCTTCCTCATTTGCATGGTGGTCATAGCCATATCTCCCTCCCAGCATCTTTGGAGAAGTAATTAATACTTATGAGGTGTTTTGAGATCACTGATAAAATGCAATCTACTTGCCCAGGGTGTTATTACATTATTTCATTTTCCTCTTCATAGTCAGGACCAAACCAGTGATAATTTAGAAATGAGACAAATTTGTAAACTGTGTAGTGTGAAGACGACCTAAGCAATTAGATTTCTATTGGACTAGACATTGCATTTGAACTATATACATAAGAAGAGGTGCTGAGCTATGCTTGGGAAATCTCGATTGCCTTCAGATTCAACTCTCAGGTTACATTTCATGACTTTACTTAGACCTTCTTAGAAAAAGTAAATCTTTAAGAGCAGAGCACCTGCACACATTATCCATCAAAATAGACTTCATTCCTGGCTTCAGAAATACCCAAACTACACATGACCTTTGGCAGATTTGTTTCTGTTCCTCTAGAAGATTGTGCATCTCTTTGGACAATAGACAGGATGTATAGTAGCTGGTAATTTCAGCTTATTATGTTCATGTGAACATTAGAGAGTCACTAAAACCCTCCAGGAGAGGATCCTCCTCTTACAAACTCAGAACTATAATGCATGTGAGGCATAGATTAAGAAGGCTTTTTTTCCCCCTGCAAGGATGGGGCACTGACCTGAAAGCTTGCATGGTTATTACAGGATACTTCCACCAGATCTTTCGAAAGACAAGCAGAGATGACCAAAGGACAGGAGGTCACCTATGTAATAAGATCCACATGAGACAATTAAAAAAGAATGCTGAAGGAGGATACGTGTATCCTGACCACATAAGTCCCAATAAAATTATTCTAAGTTGATTTTCATCTTCTTTGAGATTTTCCAAAAGGCCACATCCCATTACATCTCCTTTAAAGAAGTTCATGGATGATAAAACTTGGGGGATTGGCAAATGTCTTGAAATGAATGCAAAATGTTACCCACTTGTGCATTTTTTTCTGGAAGGTTAATTTATCCTCCTTTCACTATATATTTTAACATGGTCTGTGACCCTTAGGAACCACTGTGTCATGTGAACTAGTGTAGAGGAATCATGTGTATTTGAGCAAACATCAAGTGAAATTTACATGCAGTATAGATTTGTCTCTACATACAGATTAGGCATTTATTTTTAGATAATATTTAATTGTGTCCTAGATGTCACATCCTGATTTTTTATTGTCCTGTAATCCTCATATAATCACAACTGCTCAACCGAAGTCTTAAGTTGCATACAAAGTATGTGACCTTTTATCCACTCGTGTGAACATAAAAAGCATCCTAAGGGGTGTGTTGATCACAGCTCTTCTCAATAGAGAGCAAAGATCATCTCTTGGAATTTGGCCTAAGGTTGAAGAGGAAGGGGGCAGGAGCAAAGGGTCTGTGTCAAGGTGGGACTGAACCCATACATTCTAATCAGTTTCCATTTCTCATTTTCCACCCCACACATCATGCCACATAGATGTTTTAACCAAGAAACAGGCTTTAGGGAAAGGATAGGTAATACAGGCTAACACTGTAAATCCTGGAACTGGGCAGGGATACACAGAGCAGGTAAAAAGGAAACTTAAACTTGGAGTTGAGAGAGTTAGTTTAGGAAGGACCCAATTGTCCAGGCCCATGCAAAATTTGCAGGGTGATCCAGATTGCAGATCAGGGCTGGAGATAGACAGGGAGAATGGGGTTCACTCCCCAACAGTTCTCTTAGGAAATGGTCTGGAAGGCAGAAACTCCAAGTTCCCTGCCCACGACAGGAACAGGGACTGTGCCAGGAGTGAGTACACCTGGGGTCGGCCTCAGGCCACACCAAGAGTGGGCTAGGCTGGCAAAGGCATATTAGGTGCCTGGTCTGGGGAAGAGAGATACTGCAATTAGATGGGGCAAGAATTGAAGGGCCACCTTACATACCAGCCTGGCAACAGAAGGCAGCTGTTGCCAGCAGTTCAAACCACAAGGGTCTTTTGTAGTCTGTCTACAGAGGTGACATTCCATGGCTCCCCCCAAGTCTGCACATTCATGCTGCTCCTCCCATCAAGAGGGGGAGCCAACCTCCTCACCCTTTGAATATGGGCCAACCTAGGGATTTGCTCTGACCTCTTGAATGCCGTAGAAGGGAACATTCTGGGACTTCCAGGCTCAGGCCTTAAGAAAGCTTATAACTTTTGTTTTAACTTTCGGAATTCTGCAACACCACCTTGAAAAGCCCTGGCTGTCCTGCTGGAGAGAGAGGCCCTGGAGGATGAGAGACCAATGGAGGTCTCTTGAGGAGAGGCCACAAATAGGAGAACCAACGTGTTATAGCAAACAGCCAGCACTGGGGCCATTTTGGATCCTCCAGCCCAGCGCAGCCCAGCTGACAGATGAGTATAGCTGCACGAAGGAGTCTGGCCAACCCCACAGGAAGCAGAGACATGCTGTACCACTCAGCCCTGCCTGAATTCCTGACACACAGAATCATGGGCAATAAAATGATGGCTGTTCGAAGCCACTGTGTACTGAGGTGATATGTGACCCATAGCTATAGATAACTGCACAGTATCTGAATGACCCTAGGACACTCAGGCAGGGTTCACGATTGTAACCTCTCAAATGTACTACCTGAGGTTTGGAAGTGGGAGATTTAGGCAGGAAGTACCAGCATTTTAGTCTTTGTGGTTTAGAATGAAACACCAGAATTCCCAAAGTACAGCTCTTTGAGGAGAAGACTGGAAAAATGAAGAGTATAAAGGCAGAAGCCCTCAGTACAGACTGCCTTGCGCTTTAGGAGGCCAATCCATTCATCTCCCTGTCTCCTGCTGTTGAAGCTTCTACTAGGCCATCTCTCTTGGTCAGAACTGGTGTATGTGGCTCTGTGGGCTGGATGCTGGTGACATCACATCTCAACCAGCTGCTGCTACTCATACCACCAGCTCATGCACCCACTGCCCAGTGAAAGTAGAAGAAGAGCCCATCCCTGTCAACAAGACCCTAAAGGCGGTTTTATGCCAGACATTTGGCTATCATCTTAAAAGAGACAAAAAGATAAATAAGACATAGCTCCTATTTGCAAAAAGTCCACCATCTTGGATTGTACTTCATTATTTGTCTTCCTTTCAAAGCTGCCCTTGATATTAATTTTAATCAAATCTCTCCTAACTACAGCATGCCAGGGAGATGGAAATCTCCTGGGACAGCCATTCCAAATTCTGCTGGTGTGTGGAACAAGAACTCAAGCCTGAGTGTGGACTCTATAGCTCTGTTCCCTAGCATAAAAGAGCACAAAGCTGTATGGTTTTGTATTTAATTCCGATACCCATACATTTTTTTTTACAAGCAGAAGATTTATACTGAATGACTCAGTGAATAGAGAAATATTTAAATATTCAGCCAGAACTTATGAGTCTATTTTATATATCCCAAGCTGAGCTGACTGTGGAAGAATAGAGAATGGAGTCATTTTGACTAGTTTGCCTGGGTGCGGTATGATAATTCTTCATTTGCTGTTGCTGCTGTTTGTGCTATTTCTAATAGGTTTTGTTATCTCCATTCTTTGTGTTGAATTTCTCAGAAGTATGGAGAAGTTGAGGCAAGAGTTAAAGTTTATATCATCAATGCAGTCTCTAAAAAGCAGGATCTTGGTAAGAGAGGAGAGGGAAGGGTGGAAATAGATTATTTACAAGCCAATCCCTCTTACTATTCTTAACTGAAACCACGAAGAATGGACCCAAGCTTAACACACTTTCATGTCCTGTATCATGTGTTTGTGTGCGTGACATTCTGGGGTCATAAAGGTGTTGGCATTGTGTGCACCACTGTTCCTTTTAGAACTCAGTGCAATTCCATTAGGTCTCAATTTAACCCACCAAACAGTGCCATAGATTGGGAACAATTCGCCTTCCTGGTTTAACTGGGATGGCCTTTACTCAGATTAAAAAGGGTTAAAGTTCCAAGGGAATCACTAACTCTCTTTTGTTGGGAAAAGTCCTCCTAATCTGACATTTCCTCACATTCCAGCCATACCTTTGCTGGAGGAAGTAGGAGATTTCTGGGTCCATGGTGTATGATTTAATGATTTGTGGAAGGCAAGAATGTTAACTTAGTTGATTGCTCAAAACTGACTGATAAGGTATCAGGAAGGTTAATCTACTTTTCTAACCTCTCCCAGAGAACTTGAACTGAAGCCTCCTTCTCCATAGGTCATCTTTATTGCATGCCACATGGAAGGCTGAGAATTTATGAAAGAAATGAGCATTTTGTTCCTTGTGCTTTCATTTGCTCCATCATTTCATTCCAAGACGATAAGCCTTTATTTGTGATAACTAATCCTTCCCTCAGCAACTAATGGTGATGTCACAATTGGAATATTTTTACCTCAGATGGAAAAAGAACACTGGCAGATAGATCCTGTTTACACTGAGAAAGACGGTTTAGCAATAAAGGTAAAGAGTAAGGCATTCTAGATTGAACTCAAACACCAATTGTTATCAAAGTGTTATCAGAGAGACACACATCCAGGGATCCTGTGATCTACAGAGTTGCTTTTTCCTCTGTCCTCATTCCTTCTAGCCATCTCCTCCATGGAATTCTAGAACCCCAGATCTAGAATAACCACAAAAGAGCATCTGCAGAGGTTTAGGAATGCTCTGCTGAGCATGGTCTGTGAAACCTGTTTAATTATTTAACTTTTTATTTTTCTACAATATTATATTAGTTTCAGGAGTACAGCATAGTGATTCAATATTTTTACAGACTATACTCCCTTTAAAGTTATTACAAGACAATGGCTGTAATTCCCCATGTTATACAATATATCCTTGTGGATTTCTATTTTATACATAGTAGTTTGTATCTCTTAACGCTGTACCCCTATCTTGCCCTTCCTCCTTCCACTATTTTGTTTTCTGTATCTGTGAGTCTGTTTCTATTTTTTTATGTGTATTTATTTGTTTTATTTTTTAGATTCCACATATATGATAACATATAGTACCTGTCATTCTCTGTCTGACTTATTTCACTCAGTATAATACCCTCTAAATCTGTCCATGTTGTTGCAAATGGCAGAGTTTCATTTTTTTTCTAAGGCTGAGAAATACTCCCTTGTATATATAAACCACATCTTCTTTATCCATTCATCTTTGATGGGCACTTGGGTTGTTTCCATGTCTTGACTGTTGTCACTAATGCTGCTATGCATTAAAAGGATCATACACCATGATCAAGTGGGGTTTATCCCAGGAATGCAAGGATTCTTCAATATATGCAAATCAATCAATGTGATAAACCCTATTGACAAATTGAAGGAGAAAAATCATATGATCATCTCAATAGATGCAGAAAAAGATTTTGACAAAATTCAACACCAATTTATGATAAAAACCCTCCAGAAAGTAGGCATAGAGGAAACTTACCTCAACATAATAAAGACCATATATGACAAACACACAACAAACTTCATACTCAATGGTGAAAAACCGAAACCATTTCCTCTAAGATCAGGAAGAAGACAAGATTGTCGACTCTCACCACTATTATTCAACATAGTTTTGGAAGTTTTAACCACAGCAATCAGAGAAGAAAAAGAAATAAAAGGAATCCAAATCGGAAAAGAAGAAGTAAAGCTGTCATTGTTTGCAGATGACATGATACTATACATAGAGAATCCTAAAGATGCTACCAGAAAACTACTAGAGCTAATCAATGAATTTGGTAAAGTAGCAAGATACAAAATTTATGCACAGAAATCTCTTGCATTCCTATACACTAATGATGAATAATCTGAAAGAGAAATTAAGGAAACACTCCCATTTACCACTGCAACAAAAAGAATAAAATACTTAGGAATAAACCTACCTAAGGAGACCAAAAAACCTGTATGCAGAAAACTATAAGACACTGATGAAAGAAATTAAAGATGATACAAACAGATGGGGAGATATACCATGTTCTTGGATTGGAAGAATCAACATTGTGAAAATGACTATACTACCTAAAGCAATCTACAGATTCAATGCAATCCCTATTAAAGTACCAGTGACGTTTTTCACAGAACTAGAACAAAAAGTTTCACAATTTCTATGGAACCACAAAAGACTCCGAATAGCAAAAGCAATCTTGAGAAAGAAAAATGGAGCTGAAGGAATCAGGCTCCCTGACTTCAGAGTATACTACAAAGCTACAGTAATCAAGACAGTATGGTACTGGCACAAAAACAGAAATGTAGATCAATGGAACAGGATAGAAAGCCCAGAGATAATCCCACACACATATGGTCACCTTATTTTTGATAAAGGAGGCAAGAATATACAATGGAGAAAAGACAGCCTCTTCAATAAGTGGTGCTGGGAAAACTGGACAGGTACATGTAAAAGAGTGAAGTTAGAACACTCCCTAACAAACATCACACACAAAAATAAACTCAAAATGGATTAAAGGCCTAAATGTAAGGCCAAAGACTATAAACTCTTAGAGGAAAACATAGGCAGAACACTCCATGACATAAATCACACCAAGATCCTTTTTGATCCACCTCCTAGAGAAATGGAAATAAAAACAAAAATAAATAAATGGGACCTAATGAAACTTAAAAGCTTTTGCACAGCAAAGGAAACTGTAAACAAGATGAAAAGACAACCCTCAGAATGGGAAAAAATATTTGCGAATGAAGCAACTGACAAAGGATTAATCTCCAAAACTTACAAGCAGCACATGCAGCTCAATATGAAGAAAACAAACAACCCAATCCAAAAATGGGCAGAAGACCTAAATAGACATTTCTCCAAAGAAGATATACAGATTGCCAACAAACATATGAAAGGATGCTCAACATCACTAATCATTAGAGAAATATAAATCAGAACTACAATGAGGTATCAGCTCACACCAGTCTGAATAGCCATCATCAAAAAATCTACAAACAATAAATGCTGGAGAGGGTGTGGAGAAAGGGGAACCCCCTTGCACTGTTGGTGGGAATGTAAATTGATACAGCCACTATGGACAACAGTACGGAGGTTCCTTAAAAACGTAAAAATAGAACTACCATATGACCCAGCAATCCCACTACTGGGCATATACCCTGAGAAAACCATAATTCAAAAAGAGTCATGTACCACAATGTTCATTGCAGCTCTATTTACAATAGCCAGCACATGGAAGCAACCTAAGTGTCCATCAACAGACGAATGGATGAAGAAGATGTGGCACATACATACAATGGAATATTACTCAGCCAGAAACGAAATTGAGTTATTTGTAGTGAGGTGGATGGCCCTAGAGTCTGTCATACAGAGTGAAATAAGTCAGAAAGAGAAAAACAAATACCGTATGCAAACACATATATATGGAATCTAAAAAAAAAAGAAAATGGTTCTGAAGAACCTAGGGGCAGGGCAGGAATAAAGATGCAGGCATAGAGAGTGGACTTGAGGACACGGGGAAGTTGAAGGGTAAGCTAGTACGAAGTCAGGGAGTGGTATGGACATATATACACTACTAAATGTAAAATAGCTAGTGGGAAGCAGCCACATAACAAAGGGAGATCAGCTCCATGCTTTGTGGCCACCTAGAGGGGTGGGAGAGGGAGGGTGGGAGGGAAACACAAGAGGGAGGAGATATGGGGATATATGTATATGTATAGTTGATTCACTTTGTTATAAAGCAGAAACTAACACACCATTGTAAAGCGATTATACTCTAATAAAGATGTTTAAAAATAATAATAATGCTGCTATGAACATTAGCGTGTATGTATCTTTTCAAACTAGTGTTTTCATTTTCTTCAGATATAAGCACAGGAGTGGATTTGCTGGATCTTATGGGCTGTTTATATATGTTCATGAGAAGGCAATATCTCTCTGAAATGAGCAAATAAAAAAGTTTTTGCTTTATACACTTTTATTTCAGGAAATGAGAAGGTTAAAGTCAAAAGCTTTAAACGTGAATCATAAATTGTGATGGTCTCAATTGCACCCTAGAAGCAGTTGGCATTTTGCCAAAGGATGTTTCTAAATGGTAAAATAGCCCTTTGTGAGGGCATATAAAATTCCACAATATGATTCAATCTCATATTAGAGATTAAAAAACTTTACCAATAATAAGATATAAATATATCATTTATACTAGTATATACAGAAAATATACATTCAAGAGTAATTTAACTTAGACCACCAATAAATGTTGAGGCAATTCAAAATCATCAACTCTTCATCTTCTCTGCTAAGGTTTTATTACTATTAATACACACATGTATGTGCATACAAAAACATGTTATTTATAGATTTTTTTTCAATTTAAATGGGTGACATACTTGTGACAAACGAATGTAGGCTTCACATGTTGGATCAGTGGGAAATAAAATTCAGATTTAAGTATTATCACTTAAAGCATTATGTTATTAACATTTACAATAGGCACAAAAAAATGCCATAACATTGAAGACCAGGGAAAGCTCAATAAAGTTTAGAAATATGAGTGGCCCTAAAAAAGGACATAATAAATCTTTAGCACCAAGTCATGTGGACTTCAGTAAGAATTAGATTGTAATTCTGTGCTTAGTGCAAATACTATTCATTTACGGACAATGAGAAAAATGAGAATCATTGTGTACTCACTTAAGTCTTTTAAGCCCAATTTCCTCCTAGTTCCAGAGTCTTGAAGCCATCTATAAATAAGGCGGCCCCTGAAGATATATGGATAAAGTAAGCCATCCACCTGTCACCAGGTAAAGGAGACTTTCATTCCCATTTACTTAGACATGCACAGAGGACTTTACAACAGGCTTACACAGCAGGGTATCTAATCCCTTGGCTTTCTAATCAGCCTTGGCCCTGGGTTTTCATTCACTCCCTGTTAAAAGTGAACATGCAGAATTTATTCTACACTAGGGTGTTGCTAGTGACAAAGGAAGAAGAGATATGGCCGATTAAATTTCAATATTTCTAACTATCCCAAACTGCATGATAGTGAAAACAACCCACAGAATGCCTCACTTCTGTAGCATCCTAATTATCTAAGGCATATAGTGCTAAGTAGCACTTCATTACTTAATGATTATTAAGAAATGAATTTTCTCAACCCTTGGGCTTCTTTGAAACAATCATTATGCCTTGTCGATTAGATAGACAGCTATAAAATAGAAGGTCACAATCTTCACAGTGCTCTGAGATGGATGGAGGCAGGGGCGTGCTGAAGCTGCAGAGGCAAGTCAGGCCCAGAAAAAGCAATGCACTTGACAAAGGAGGGAGAGAGACCAGGGACTGGAAAGAGCAGACAGGGGCTAGAAAGGAAGGAATGTGTTCCTCAGGGCATGAATCTCTCAGCCAGCCTGGCTAAGTTTCCTAAAATAGCTCTGCAACCTCCTGGCTGTGTGACATTGGGTATGTTACCTCTCTGATTCTCACCTCATAGCCTCTAAAATTATAATGTTATTGCCTTCAGAGTGTGGTCATAAAGACATAATTATATAATGTATGTGAATCATTTAGCAAAGTGCCTAAAACAAACTCAATATACTGTTGGTGTAATGTCAAAATTATTATCATTAGAGTGAGCTTTAAAAGCTAGTCCTATGATAAAATACATATATGCTCCCAAAATTCTGTGAAATAAAGTCAGTTGTAACCAAGGTGACATGAATGCAAAGTGTTCACTTTATGAGGAATTCCTATTTATTAATTCATTTGTTTAACTAGTATTTATTTCTCAGCCACATTACTCCAGGAACTGTTCTAGTCACTTGGAATACAAAAATGAATAAAGCAAAAATACTTGCCCTCAAAGAGCATCTAGCCTACAAGGGAGATAGCACATAAGTAATTATGATAAAATAAGGTTGCTATAGCAACCTTAAAGTGTGGATGGCAACCTGGAAGCAAGGCCACTAACTAGGATTGTGGGAGTCATGAAAGCCTGCTTGGAGGCAGCACCCAATTTCAGTCTTGTAAGATGAGTAGAAGTTCTCCATACTACAAAACAGAGAAAGAATATTCCAGTTAAAGGGACAGCTTCAGCAAAATTACTAAGCCATGAAACAGCACCATGTGTGACAAGAGTGGAAATCACCAGAATTCCACCCACACAGGGAATTGTGGGAGATGAGGCTAGACAATTACATAAGATAATTACATATAATGAGTTGCAGGTACGGGGGAAGGGGGTGGGAGGGAGGCAGAGTTTGGAGATAAAGAAGCTGGTGCGATCACTGATGTGAGCCTGGAAGAAATGGGATGAGACAGAAGTGATCAGTGCTCAGGTGGTTTGGTCTGGCCTTAGCAGAAGGAGAGACACCTCATCATCTGAGAATGTAGAGGAAGAAGGAAGTAAAGATGGGTGTGGGTAGAGATAAGCTTATAGATGGTGGAAGATAGAAGGAGTTCACCTAGGAGAGCTTCTCTAATTTTAAAGTAATAGAAAGAGCCTATTCATTGAGATTAGGAGTGTGGGCATGAACTGAATTGGAGATTTGAGGAGGGGGTGAAAGTCCGGAAGAGTGGCTCAAGAAACTGAGCAACTATGAATGAATGAATTGTCGAGTTGTGCAAGATCCCGGTTGTGGTGGCACCAGTTGGTACAGTTGGGTAATTTTCTGTAACCGTGTTCGGTTTCCCAGGTTTAGGAAAAATAAGGGCAAATGACGGTATTGCTCCAGATGTAGCATGAAAAAAATGGGAACACAAGGAATTTGAGAGCTTGTGAGAGAAGAGTTGGGACGATCATATAGAAGACCCAAGCTATGTACACAAGGACAGGAGGTCAGGAGACAGCGGAGACATCAAGGATGGAGTCACTGAAAGATCAAGGATCAATGTTGGGAGAGCAGAGGGACTTGGAAGGACAGGAGGTCAGAGAGTAGAATATCAGGGTTTAAGGTCTCTGATACACCATTCTGGGTAGTAGCTAAGTCTAGGGCATCGCTCTTGGAATGGGTAGCTGCAATGGAGTGGAAGTAAAGTTCGTTTACATTTTTAAAAAATAAATAAGGAACTGAGAGGGCAGGTACTGGAAGGACTAGATATATGGACATCTTAGACTGATCACAAGAGGTAGATTGGAAATCATGATTATGCTTCAAGTGCCCATCTTCACCAAATGATGGGATGTATCAGATTGCAAATGACAATGACAAGGGCAGGGAGGTGGTGATACAGTCATGTGGCTTGAACTTCAAAGAGGGATGAGCAAGGGTGAAAAAGAAGTTTTGGAGCCATGAAAAGGCTACCGATCACAATGATGTAGAACAGGGGATCTGAGCCAACGGGACATAGGATTGTTAAGTTGTGATGGAGAGTGGAGAGAAGAGGAGCCTTGGCCAGAGAAGACAGTCTGGATGTAGTGGGGAAGGAAACGGCGGGATAGGGCTGGAGATTTCTGAAACCAGGCTACTCTAAGTGTGATCTAAGACCATCAGCATCACCTGGGAACTTGTTAACAATGTAGGAACTCAAGCCCCAGCCCCAACCTCCTGAATCAAAATCAGTATATTAACAAGATCCTCAGGTAATTTGTGTGCCAATTAAAATTCTAGAAGCACTCAAGAAATTAAACTTCTCCAAGGAATAATAAAATGGTACTCTCAACTCAGGATATAAAAGCACCATAAGAATACCAGTTTTAATTCTTTGTAGGATCAATGAATCGATCTCTGTCTTACAGTTATTTATGCCCATTGAAAGAGTGTCAGTGACCAATAGGTTTCTTACCTTGACTGCCGAGAGAGGGAAAAGACAAGAAAAAGTCATTTCCTAAGGGGTACGTTGCTTTCAGACCTGGAGTTGGTTGGGGAGCCAGCAGCCAGGGCCAGAGCACAGACTCCTCCACCACTCTGCCTTCTAAGCATTGAACCATACTTCTTCCTTAACCAGTCAGTCCCCCCTGGCCAAAGAGCAGGGAAGAAACCATGCCAGGGAACCGGTAATTGTATAGCTTTCCAGTGTACTGCTCCAGATCATGTAACAGACATGTCAAACCCTACTTTCCCCTCTGAACATTCAGCAGTGACCAAATGGGCTGGAGGAAGTGGGAGAAATACCATGAAAAATCCTGGGCTGCACCTCAGAGACTAATAAATAATTACTAATGGGAAAGAAAACAGAGGAAAGAGAAAAAGCAAAGTAGCAGGAAAGACAGGCAGAATGGACTCTGGCCCACAAGAGAGGAACAAACTGGGGGTTAAGTGCTATCGAAAAAAATCTAACACACCAAAGAGCAGTGACCCGATGACAGCAAAAAAGAAAGACAGAGAATAAAGCTTGTCGGGGAAACTTTCTGTTCTCACATTTGATCCCTCTGCTCACAGCATTTCAATGACTTATTGAAGCTTAGAATTGGACTGTTAAATCATTCAACATACGAGATTTGTCCCAAGTTGAATGGATTGCTTCCCCTTGTAGGTTTTTCGATGCTGGCTTATTTTTAAGGAGAGAATTGGAGGGTTTCTGCTAAATTATTGATGGGCGGGAGAATTTAACCCAGGCAGCAGAGATGACCGAATGGAGAAACATGGGCAGGTGCCACATTGTAATTTGTCCACCTCTTAAATTATGTAGCATATGTATCACAATATATTGAATTTAAAACCTGAAGTATGACATTCGGTAAATAATTCATACTGGCTCTTTCATGAAGTGTGAGCTGAGGCTTAGGATAATGATATCCAATTTTAGCTTGTGCCTCATTTAAATACAGATGTACAGAAGGGAATTTCTTTAGTACTGCTAGACAAGACATGCATGCTGTGTAGGAAACTGGACCTGAATCTCACACACACACACACACACACACACACACACACACACACACTCACATGCACACACACACACAATTTCCCCAGGATAAAAATAAATAATGCATTATTTTTTTAAATGGATTTCATTCACCCTTCTCCTGCCTTTAAAATCTATAACTGATAGATAATTATCTCATTAGGGGTACTGCTTTCTTCTCACAGTAGATTCTGATCCCAAGAACATGCCTGGGATTTTAGGGATGAGTGTTATTCATAGGGTGAAAATCCATAAAACACTTCCTTTAAGTCTTCCTTTTCCAGATCCTACAGGGAACTCACAGCCCAGAGATAAATCTCTGATCTAGTTCTGGGACACTATGCACGCACATTTGAAAATTGGAATAATCATGCAAAAAAAACATGCCTGCAACATTTCAAGCAATGTGCATTTTAGCTTCCAGTGACCAATGTTACCAAAATATGTTCTATGATTTTGTAGAAAGGAAGGAACTTGGGACTGATGCAGCTACAAGCATCTGAGCTGAAAAACTTGGGTTGGAGATAATGTCTTTCTTATTCCTTCTTACATCTGTTATCACATTGCCTTTTCTAACACCTTTTCTTCATTAGCTGAACAACTACCATGTTAACATCTTACTTTTAATTTTGTGGAACTTTTGGAGAATATGCTCAAAATATGATTCCCTCCTCTCCCCCTTCCCTCCCATATCATGTTTGAGATAATAAAGGTATAAGCGATGTTAATTGATGCATCTGTCAATAAGATTGAGTTTGGAAAAGATGGACATTGGTCTGTAAAGCCCCAAGGTAAGCTGTTTTTAAGTTTGGTGTACCCAAAACCATGATTTTTTTTTAACCTTTATCTTAATGGATGTATTCATTTAATACATATTTATAGATAGAGAGAATACAACATATGCACAAAATATTTCAGCCTTGTAATAAGAAATGAATCCCTCAGGTAAAATAACCACTGTGCATGACTCTATGCAAGATCAGGTGTCAACTATATCCAAAGGTTGGGATTGAGAGACAGGAAAGACCATTTCTGGATGGAGCAATTAGGGAAGGATAATGAAGGAAGACAATCTTGTATGAGTCTTGAAATAAGGTAGGGCTTTATTAGTCAGACATTGAGAGAGAGAGGTGTCATGCACAAAGACACAAAGCCATGGAAAGACAAGGAACGACTGGGAACAAGAAGTTAGAAGATGGGCTTTGCATGGAGAAATGGAAGGAGAAAAACATTACAAATGTAGGTGGAGATCGATTTTGGGGGACTTTGAAGCCATACTGGGGAGGTGAAGGCATTGGGTGAGTAGTGGGGAGCCTTGGAAAAGGTGTGAAGTGGAAAAAGATATAGTCAAAATGCACATTCAAAAGATTACTCTGAGGAGGAATGCAGAATTTGTTGAAGTAGGGAGGGGCAGTGATTAAGCAAGTCCTTTAGGAGATACTGCCATGCATTTCAGGTACAAGTACCTGAACTACCGTGGTGATAATGGGAGCTTGCCATCTCCACCTTCTTGCCTCTAGGTCAATTCTCAACCTACTGTCATCTAGCTTCCTCTACTCAACATAGCCCAAACTGAATTTGTCTTTCTCACAAACCTACCTCTCCCCATATTGTCCACATCTCACTTATGATACCACCTACAGTGCCGGCAGTTAGAAATTTCCAAGTTAAGCCAGCTCCTTCCTCTGCTGAGCCTTCTTTTATCCAATCAACCTCAAGTTCTCTTTATCTATCCACATAAATATTTCCTAAATCTAATCCTTGTGGCAATTCCACTATCCTTATTTAGCTCATCTAACATTTGCAATAGCCTTCTATTTGGTCTCTCCACATCTAGCCATAACAAATAGTATAGTGGTTCAACATTTGGTCTTTGATATCAAACTGTCTGGGCTCTCAAACTTCTTAGCTATATGGCCAGGAAAAAGTTTCTTCATTTCTTTCTGTCTCTCTTGTTTCATATGTAAAATTGTAAATCATAGTGGCCTATCTACTAAGGCTGTTAGGAGAAGTAAATGAGCTAATGTTTGTATAGCACTTAGAATGGCATCTGGCATGTAATAGGTGCTATCTAATGTTTTCTGTTTTAGTTAAAAAATAATCCACCCTCCCTACTAGGAGACATCTAGCCATGCCTCTTTCCCAAATTCTGTAGGCTAAATGCTTAAGCTGTATACATCCATGGTGTACAATCTTTCCCATGGTCTAGACCCTGCTTAATTTTCCCGTCTCATCTCCTACCACCCCTAACTTCACAATTTAAGCCCAGATAATATTGAACCACACGTAGGCTCCCCAGATCCACCACACTCAATCATGTCTTCCTGGTTCTCCTCAGAAGAGTTTGTCTGCTAGCTATGTCCCATCCCCCTTTCCCTGATACTGCTTACTCATTCCTGAAATGCCAGTCAGGCATCATTTCCCCCAGGCATCCTTCTGAGAATGCCCAGGTTGGGCCATATGCATCTCCTCTCCACCAACAAGATAATTTTACCACAGCATGAATTGTATAGTGCTGAAGTCATCTTTATGATCCTACTCCCAGATCAGACTGAAGACTTCTTGAGGGCAGGGACTGTGTCTTATCCCATTGTAAATCTCACAAAAAGAAGGGCCATGCTAGATCTCTAGTAGGTTTATATAAACATTTATTGAAATAAAGGAAAAAATTCAACAGGCTTGGCAGTTAACTAAATATGGAATTAGTGAGAAAGAGAGAGGTTGGAAGCTGATTCCACGGTTTGAAGTCCAAGTTAGCATAGAACCTATGTCATATTTATAGAAATGGGGAAGTCAGAAGGAGGAAATTCTATGAGAGAAAAGAAAAAGAAAAACCCCGATAAGTTAATTTTTAAACAAACTAACTTTGAGATGCCAACAAAACAGTCTGAAATATGGGCTGTGTGGTATTGGGAAGAAGCCATGGTAGATTTGAGATTGACTGTGTTTGTCATATTTCACTAGATTATGCTGCGCAACAAACATCCCCCAAGTCTCAGTGACTTGTAACAACAGAAGCTTCTTGCTGCTCACCTAACTAACATGTCACTTGTAAGTCAGCTGCAGCTCTGTGGTTCTATTGCTCTGTTCCAGGCTACATGTGGATTTGGTACACACTGTTCTCAAGGTGAAAGCTCAGAGTAAGTGGAGCACAGAGCCAACCACATAAGCACATCTAAAACCTATGCTCAGATGTGACATGTATAATATCTACTCACATTCAATTGGCCAAAGCAAGTCATATGGCCAGGCCTGTAGTCAGTGGTGTGGGGAAGCATGGCAAGGACATGGCAGAGAATGAGATATTATAAACAAATAATGCACTGCAGCACAGTGGGGCTAGCTGGGATTGTGTAGGTAGATCTGATCGTGCACTTGATTTCTAATTGGAGGGGAAAGAGAAACTGATGAAGGAAGAAAGGAAGTAACTTAAAGGCAGTCCAAGAGATAAAGAGAAGAACCAGAATAGTTGATTACAGTGCACTTCAAAGGAGAAAACAGTCCAAGAAGAGGTGGTCACATGGTCCAGTACTGCAGATGTCAATGAAAATGAGGATGCCATGTGACTGTGATGAGGAAAATGGGGACATTGGAGAGAAGAGGTTCATTACCTATGCTGAACCTATTTCTTCACATATTCTGAGCAAGTTGGCTAATCTAGGCTTAGGGTGACACTCACAGGAGATGGCCTAGAATGGTTTTGGACACTAAGTTCTACAGCAGCTGAGTCGTGTGAACCAGAAGATAAGAAACTAAAAGCATATAACGTAGCACTCCTAATTCTCATCAAGTATTAGGAAGATTGTCACAAGCGGGTGGGGTGACACCTCCAGGTCCTGGGTCAGTCTAGAGAGCAAGATTCCTGACAGTTGCTGGATAATCTAGAGGCAGATTTTTGCTCAGTTAAGAAAACAATGTTCCACAGCCTGGAAAGTCCAACAATGGAATGGTAACATTCATGAAATGATCACCTCCCAACAACAACCACCACTGGAATTTTCAAGCAGAATTTAAATGACCACACAACAAATATGCTGTGGAAAAGCGCATGATGCACGGGACAAAAAGTTAGGCCAATAGATTTTTACTGTCCCTTTAAAGTATAAACTTTATACTTTATGATTTATGATCATCATATGAAATATGTTGGCTCCCTTATATCCACCACTTACTTTTTTGTTTCTCTAACTCCTTGCAAATACATTCAGCTTCATTTTCCCTATTAAATAGGTGTTTTCAGGTATCTGAATGTTATGGTTTGAATTGTGTCTGTAAAAGGTATGTTGAAATCCTAATCCCCAGTACTTCAGATGTGAGCATTTTGAAAATAGGGTCTTTGCACATGTAGTTAAAAAGAGGTCAGACTCGAGTAACCTTGGCCCTTAATCCAATATGGCTTGCATCCTTAAAAGAAGAGAAGAGACAGACTCAGGGAGAAGCCATGTGATGAGAGAGGTGAAGATTAAAGCTGCAAGCCAAGGAATGCCAAGGATTGCTGGAAACTATCAGAAGCTGGGAAGAAACAAAAGATTCTCCCCTATGGGTTTCAGAGGGAGCATGGCCCTGCCAACAACTTGATTTTGGACTCCTAGCTCCAGAACTATGAGAGAATAAACTTCTATTGTTATAAGCCACCCAGTTTGTAGTACCTCGTTAGGCAGCCCTAGGTAATAAATACACTGAAACAGATTTCTAAAAGCAGCAAAGTATCTTTTGAAATGCCTGCTGATGAGTTTGTTGTAATTAATTTTAATTAGAGTAGGATTATCTTTCTTGAAGCTACAAACCTCCATGAGTATGAAATACAGATAAAATTCTACCTCCTATGAAGAAGCAGGAAAAAAAGTATTCAGTATTATAAGATCTGCCTTCCTATGACTTGTCATGAATGAAGTAACATTGCTTTAACAATGCTCTTTGTGAAACTTACTTTGACTCTTACTTGTTTCAAAGATTTGAGCTCTAGCTTGGCGGGAAAACTCTCTTGAGATGTTTAATAGTTGTAATTGTTTTAAGGAGAGAGGGAAAGTACAGATTCTCATTTGATTAAATAAAATATTTTTGCTTGTGTTAAATGCAGCTGCAGTGGAAACTTTATATTCCATTATTTACATTTTCGTGGGAAGCACTTGGCTTTGGGAGGTACAAAACAAAGGACATTAGGCTTTCAGTCTAATCAAAAGGGTGTGTCTTTCAGACAGGTGATTGGTACTGCAGAATGTGGACTTGGCAGCCATTGTGGAATGCTCATCCAAGTACATATGTGGGCACAGACATGGAGATCAAGATACAGAGATATCTGGAAGCAGAGCAACCCTTGCAGCCACTAACGCTCAATAAAGCCACTTTAGCTTACAGGGAAGGTCCCGAGATGTGCTCAAGGGCAACCAGACCAAGCATGGACTGGTCTGAATTCTACTGAGCTCATTAAGTGCTCTGTAAGCACCCACTATGTGCATCTGTTGGCCACAGTCACCTGGAGGTTATACATGATATATCCATAGCACTGAAGTACATAGGAATTGTTCTCACCACTTTCTAGATGAGATAAGCAAGTCCAAGACAGGTAGTCTTATCTTTCTAGTGTCATATAACCAGTAAATGGCAGAAGGGGGCCTGGGACCCAAGTCTCCTCCTTCCTAGTGACTTACACTTACCCTACAATCAAAAAATATGAACACCATGGTTCATTTTCATATACATTTGTGTAGAAGACACATCACTTCGCACAACTTGTACCCCCTCACTCTCACAGGAGTAAGTCTCAACACAGACTCCGGTCCGCTCAAGATGTTCTCCTAACAGCTTTGTTTTACGTTAAGCCAGGATTTCTCTTCTACTTTGAAATGCCACCAGCAAGTATATGATAAGAAGGAAAATCCATTCCAGTCCAACTGTTATCATAAAACCTTAATCATCTAGGCAAGTAGCCATTTTCAAACTGCCTATGTTCTGCATCAATACTTCCTTTAGAAACCTACCAAGGCCTTTGTATCCATAGAGAGTACAGAAGTTTGCAAACATTTTGAGAGTTTAGAGACAATCACTGCTGAGTCATAGTCAAGTTCCCTTCCTTGCCCTGATGCCAAGCGTTCTGCCATTTGAGAAAAACAAAAACAAACAAACAAACAAAAAAACTCATTGTTGCTCTATCCTGGTACCATGGAAATCCACTGATTTCCCTTGAATCTTTCAGTTCTACTCAGGAACCCAGTTCAAGAGCCAAGAACCCACGTAGTTAGATTCATGGTCATGAGGGCACCCTAAAAGGAAGGTTTGGCCTGGAAAGAGACCAAGATTCGAACTAACTAGCTAAAGATGTAATCAACAATAATAAAAAAAATACAGGTAACTGGTGTGGGACATCCATTATAAGCCAAGAACTGTCTATACATTATTTTTACCATACCCTACCTACCAGGGATGTTTCTCAATGTTTTCCAGAAATTGATGTTATGAGTTTGGCAGAGCTGAGACTGGGAAATAGGACTGTCCAAATTGAAAATTCTATGCTTTTCTTTTTCATACCATAAAAGCCAGCTTTCACATACTGAGTATTAGCAGAATCGGAAGTGCTCAGCATTGTCCTTGCAGCACTGTGCTCACAGCCTTCTGTTCACGGGCAAACATCACCATCTTGTAAATGGAGATGAAACTGGAGAGACCCCTTTCATGGTAGTAAGTGAGGATGCTAGCAGGCAGAGCCAAGTCTCCAGGCCACAAACCCTGGCCTCCTTCCCATCCAGCCAGGCTGTCTCTCAATGGAAAATGGAAAAGAAGCTCCATGCACTAAAGACTGAAATTTCAGTCTCTAGGGTTCAGCAAGTGTCCAGAAACAATGATCTACTCTTACAAGACCCAGATCCCTCTCAACATACCTTCTTTCCACTCTGACTTCCCTAAGCCCCACAGGAATGGGGTGTTGACAACCACACATTGACTGTGTCACCAGATTCCCTACAAGGCCATGAGACCAGTGCCCTGAGAAATCACCCACATCCCAGACGGTTCTTCTGAATATCCAATTAGTACATTTTAAAAGTGATAAAGAAGATGTGGTACATATATACAATGGAATATTACTCAGCCATAAAAAGAAATGAAATTAAGTTATTTGTAGTGAGGTGGATGGACTTAGAGACTGTCATATAGAGCGAAGTAAGTCAGAAAGAGAAAAACAAATATTGTATGCTAACACATATATATGGAATCTAAAAAAAAAAAAATGGTTCTGAAGAACCTAGGGGCAGGACAGGAATAAAGATGCGGATGTAGAGAATGGATTTGAGGATGTGGGGAGGGGGAATGGTAAGCTGGGATGAACTGAGAGAGTGGCATGGACTTATATTACTACCAAATGTAAAATAGATAGCTAGTGGGAAGCAGCCACATAGCACAGGGAGATCAGCTCAGTGCTTTGTGACCACTTAGAGGGGTGGGATAGGGAGGATGGGAGGGAGACGCAAAAGGGAGGAGATATGGGGATATATGTATATGTATAGCTGATTCACTTTGTTATAAAGCAGAAACTGACACACTATTGTAAAGCAATTATATTCCAAAAAAAGACGTTAAAAAAACTGATAAATTTTATGTCTGGCACATGGTTTCATTATGATTATACATCATCTTATTCGTAACAACATTTCTCCATAGAATTGCCTACCACCTTGTCAATCCCATGTGTTTCTTTTCGTCCAACCTCTTCTTTTAAAAATGATATCTGTTTAAGTGCTCAAAGTTAACAGTAGTAATAAAATATCATCATAACTTACTCAGACATGATACCCTGAGGAGGGCCCAACATCACTTTTTCAATATTCTTAACAAAAATTTGTAACACCAATCTAATCATGAGAAAAAAAAATCAGACAAACCCAAATGGAGAGATATTCTACAAAATAACTGGGCAGTACTGTTCAAAGTTGAAGATGTCATGAAAGCCAAGGGAAGATTGAAGAACCATCACAGATGGGGGGGAAAGCAAGGGGATGTAATAATTGAATGCAATGTGGGATCCTAGATTAGATCCTGGAACATAAAGGGGACATTATTGGAAAAATGAGTGAAATCCAAAAACATCTGTAGTTGAGTTAATATTGTACCAGTGCCAATTCCCCTGTTTTGATCATTGTATGATCAAAAAGATTTCTTATGTTTTACTTTGTAGGTAGAGAGAGGGCTCAAAGTCAGACAAGAGTTGAAACCAGGCTACTTGTGTTGGAATCCCAGCTCTACTACTTCCAAATGGTATGGCCTCAGACAAGTTCCCCAAACTTCTATAAACTTGGGATTCTCAATTGTCAAATGGGAATAATAACTACCTCATAGGTCTGTTACAAGCATAGTATAAGACAACGCATGCAAAATGTGTGGTACAGTGCTTGGCACATGGTAAGTACTCACAACTAGAAGCTATTGTCATTACCTTTAATCAGTATATATCTTTTCACCTCTTAGCTGGATGTCTAATAAACACATTCTCAAAAGGACATTAATGACTGATAATAGTTGATCATATTACCTTTACAGGAATAATTGCGTTTTAGTGAAATTACATTACAGGTGCTCTGAGAGAATTCAGTGACAGATTGTATTTTCTAAAGATGACCCTGAAAATGTCCCCCACCCAAAGGCATTTCTTTTTTTTTTTTTTTTTTTTTTTTTTTTGCCGTACGTGGGCCTCTCTCTGCTGTGGCCTTTCCCGTTGCGGAGCACAGGCTCCGGACGCGCAGGCTCAGCGGCCATGACTCACGGGCCCAGCCGCTCCACGGCATGTGGGATCTTCCCGGACCGGGGCAAGAACCCGCATCCCCTGCATCGGCAGGCGGACTCTCAACCACTGCGCCACCAGGGAAGCCCCCAAAGGCATTTCTAAGACCTTGCCACCCTCCATCAAGAGGTAGAGTATATGTACCCACCCTTTGTGTCTGGGCAGCTTTTGTAAGTGCCTTGACCAATAGAATATGATGCAACTGATGCTACATGATTTCCAAAGACAGATCTGAAAAATGTCATGTACTGAAAAATTCCTGTTGTCTTAAAATGCTCACTCTTGGAATCTAACCACCATGTTATGATGAAATCGAAGCAGTTCAAGGAAAGGCTTGTGTGGAGAGAAATAAAAGTCTGTGGCCCACATCCCCCACTGAGCTTCCAGCTAACAGCCGGCACTGACTTGACAACCATGTGAGGGAATCATCTTGAGAGTACATCTTCCAGCCCTGGTCAAGTCACTCACCTGAAGCTGCATGGAAAAGAGATGGCCTGTCTCCATCATGCCCTGTCCAAATTAAAATTTTGTAATCAAAAAATACTACTGTTGTTTTAAGCCATTAAGATTTGGGGGGTTCATTATACACCTATAGGGAAGATCTTTTGATGGCAGAAACTTACAAGAGTAGGGAACAAGAACAGAGAATTTTTAAAATGTGGGCAGAGTTGAGAACTGGAGCTGTAAAGGGGCTTGAGTAGCCTTGAAGAACATTCAGTGGACTTGTGTGTCCATCTTTTCCAAAATGCAAGACAACTCAAAAGCTTTTTTTTTTTTCGCCCAGCAGACTAGAAAATGGAACAAAGTGGGAACACCTAAGACTGGACAGAGTCCTGCATAGATTCACAGGGAAGTTGGTACCCACCATCAGAGCCAATGTCAAAGTTAGTCCCCGGGCGGGTCTACTGTAGGAGATGAAGTTTGGTGTTCGAGGTGCCAATTCATGATGCCTCTTTCACTTGTGGTTTAAATCAATGGAGAACAAATCCAAGTAACAAGAAAAGAATTCAATCCAGTATCAGAGTTTTGACTTCCAGATGGAGGATTTCTGGTATTTTGTGTCTGAGGAAGACGTGGCTTGGGCTTGAAGGCAAAGGGGAACTGCCCACATGCTCCTTCACGCCCTCCTTTAGAATGTGCCTGCAGGAAGGCCTGGGTTTGTGGAGCTGGGCAGATGCAGTGGTAGTCACTGCCTGCCTGGCTCACATCTCAGGGAGGAACCCCCAAATTTCTAAGCCTTTCTCTAAAAGGCCAGCCCCACCTGACCTGAAACACACGTACTTGCTCAAAGGAAGCAAAACAAATTCAATGGGCAGCTGTGAGCAGGGACCTGCCAGAGACAGAGTCAGGAGCCCAGTCCACATGGAGAGCTTCCTCTGTCCCAACTCACTATCAACTCAGTTATTCCCCACCTGCGATGGAGAGATTAGGGAGGAGCCAAGGGAGAAAGGCAGAAGTTTCCTCCTCATACTTTCTGAGAAGGCAGAGTATCCTAGTTAGAGTCTGAAACAAGACCTTGGGAGACAAGAGCTGTTTTCTAATTAAAAGCAGCCATGTGTCTGAGTAGTACAGTAGCTCTTAAACTTGACTGAGTATCAGAATCACCTGGAGGGCTTGTTCAAACACAGATTCTTGGTCCCCACCACCTGAGTTTCCAATTCAGTAGGTCTGGGATGGGGCCAAGAAATTACATTTCTAACAAATTCCAAGAAATCATGATGTTGCTGGTCCAGTATGAGAGCTCTGATACAGTGCATTTTACAGTTCAGAAGACACCAGCACACGGCTTATCTCAGTTAAGTCTCACATGATTCATCATTGACAGGTGAAGGAACTGAGGCTGGTGAGGACTGAGGGTCTCATATAAGCTTACACAATACTGACCTAAGACTGGGACTTCAAATCCAAGTCTTTTGACACCAACTCAAAAATTCTTTTCACTGAACTATAGTTGTTTACTGGAATAGAAGCAAAACAAAGAGAGAAACCCAGGCATCCTTTAGGTATATAAAAATCAGAGATGAGTATTTTGTGTACTTATTATTTTGGGAGGGTAATTTCTTCAACTAATTTTACGATTCCTTTTGAAAGATTTCAAAAGGTCTTGCATATGTTGAGAAAAAGAAGACAGGGAAAGGTTGTGTGTTTGTCTGTTTTATCTCCACCTAGACCAGCAGAGCTAGGAGAGTTGAGTGCCTCTAGAAACAACCATGGTTGTAGTAACAGCCACTGTCTTGCCCGGAGACTAGGTAAAATTTGGCACCGTTGGAATAAGGAGTGGGAGTGTTGGCTAGTTATGACTCGTAATTCTTTTCATAAATGAGCCATTTTTTAAAACAGATAAAAAGTCTTAACTAAAATGAATTAATCTATAAGAGTGCTACTTCAGACAATACCAGAGGAGATGTTTTAAAAAATAAGATCTTTATGTCACCTTTAATATAGCTCCATTTGGATTGGAACCAGGACCACAATCTCTCCATTAGTTCTCCTGACCTCCCCTTAATTAACTTTTTGAAAAACCAGGATGAACAACCAACTGGTGTGAGGAATTAATGGAGATCATGTGCTGACGAGTTCAGTTTTCCATGTCTCCTTTCTAATGCTGCTAAAATGAGGACAAGAACCCTCCTGAGCATTTTCAAGGAGTCACACCAATTTTTATGATACATGATTATTTAGTTATCATAGGCATCTCCACTTACAAGTGGGTCTTGATGTGATATCTAGCATACCTCAATCTAGTGTCACAATTACTTTGGCCTTCTGGATAATGACTTGGACTGCCAGGCACCTGCTCCTGCCCCACGACCCCATTTTATGAACCACAGTTGGCAGCATGACTTGCCAACAAGTTCTCAGTTCCTGTAATGTGTGCAAATTTGTGTGAATATGTGTATGTGTGTAAATGAGGGTGAAGGATTAAGAATATAAAAGCTTTCCTAATTTTTGATAGTCTTTATTGAATGATTACAGAAAAAGGACACATTATTAAGTGCAGACGTTGATAAGTTTTCACAAACTGAACACACCTGAGTAACCAGATCAATAAACAGAACACTACCAGCCCCATGGAAGCTCCTGTCACTACCTCCACAAAGGCACCCACTATCGTAACTTCTAACACTATAGATGAGTTTTAGGAATGTATAAAAATGTATGCTATGGTTTGTACTCTTTTGCATCTGGCATCTTTTGCTCAACATAATGTTTATGAAATATACATATATACATATATATATATATAATGTCCACTCTCATTGCTGGGTGGTAGTCTATGATGTAAATATACTGCAATTTATTTACCCATTCTACTGTTGATGGATACTTAGATAACTTTCTGTTTGGGGTTATTATAAATAGTGCTGATATGGGAATTCAGGTGTATGTCCCTTGGTGCAACATGTATGTGTTTCTACTGTGCATAAACCTGAGAATGGAATTGCCAGATCGCAGGTTTGCATGTGTTAAACTTCAGTGCATACTGCCAAACAGTGTTCATAAATGGTGGTATCAATTTACACCACTGTAAGCACAGCATGAGAGTTTTGTTTGCTCTACATCCTTGCCAGTACTAGGTACTGTCAGCATTTTTCATTTCAGCCGTTCTGGTGAGGGTATGATGGTAATTCATTTTAGTTTTAATTTGCAGATGTTGGATATTTGGATATTGTCTTTGTGAAGTGCCAGCTGTCTTTTGCCTATATTTCTATAACTGTCTTAACCTCCTTCATCTGTCTTCTCTACTCTCTTTTCTCTTTGTAAAACTGTATCCTATTTCTGTTTAAAAAAACCCAAATGTCCAACAGCAGGTAAATGGATAAATACACTGTGACATATTCATACACTGAAATACTACCCATCAATAAAAATAAATGATATCTGGATACCCATTACATCAATGAAACTCAAAAACATTGTCTTAGGCAAAAGAAGCCAAATACGAAAGAAAACATACTGTATGATTCTATTTGCATGATATACTAGAAGAGGCAAAACTAATTTATAGTGACAGAAAACAGATCGGTGGTTTTCTGAGGTTGGTAGATAGTACTGACTGAAAAGGGCCCTGAGGGAACATTTTAGTGTGATGGAAATGTTCTGTCTTGACTTCAGTAGTGGTTAGTTAGATGGATGTACACATTTGTCAAAATCTCTTTGCACACTTAAAATGGGTAATTTAATTGTATTAAACTATATCAATACTTCAAGAAAATTGATTAAAAAGAAAACTTTTACTGAGCCCTACTATGTGTAACCCATAGAATAAGGTCAAATTAGGGCTTTTCGTTAGTCATAGTGATCAGTCAAGATGCCCAAAGACCCACATGTACCCCAGTGGAGAGCCATATCTCCCTAGAAGGAAATGCAGAGTTGTCAACATCTTTTGAAATAACTATTTTGATTGAAGACATCACAAAACTTGGTTCTGGCTACTTTGGCCACCTCATACCTCACAAATTGTTCAGTTTCCTCTCACAGCTGCCTACCAGCCACCCAGACAGCCAGCCAACCAGCCAGCACACTTAACAAGCTGGCCCATCACCACGTTTAAAATATACAAGGAGAATGCAGGCATGTCCAACCCTGGGCTGAGGAGAGAAGCCTTCCCAGCTAGTTTTCTCAATACTTTACCTTGCAAGAGCCAAACTCTAGTCGTTTTTTTTGTTTGTTTGTTTTTTGTTTTTTTTGAGTCTCAAGGGAAACCTGACAGGGTCCACGTTTCAGAAAGCTCCCCTCCCAGTAGAGAACCAGAGCTGTGATATTTTAATAGCCTTTCTCAGCCCCTTCCCTGGGAACATATTATTATGTGATCATTAGTGATGGGCAAACCTCACTGGGTTTCCAGGTTTGAGTCTGTGCCAGAAGTTGAGAGTTCCTCCTTATTAATGATTCCAAATCTCCCCCATTTTCTCTCATTTTATGTGTATGTATGTCTTCTTTACTTGGTTTTGTCTTATGGACCTGGGCTTGATCTCCAACGCTTTACCTACTTTTCACCCCAGAAAGAAAAAAGGGAATGAGATGAGGCTGGCAGTGTGAGTTCCCTGAATGTTTTTCACCTGGCAAGCATACCATCTCCCTCTGTTGATGTGCCTGCCCTGGGCTGATCAGAATTGCAGTTAGGCCCGAATTATTGGTGTAGCCAGAAAAGAATGACTGGACACTCGTTGTGGGTCCACAGCCACATTTCTGGGGGTGCCCAGTGAATCTGTGAGTCAGTAAAGAATGAGGCTTTTCCTCAGAAGGCTAAGAGATGTAACTGACAAAGGCCTGTCAACCTCATCCTAAAATAGTACCCTTAGGACTAAGTAGCAGAGACCATAGGAAAGCTGAAAAGGGAGCATTAAGAAGGTGCAAAAAATATGTGAACATTCTTCCTTGGAGGCAACAATTTCTGTTTCTGGAATATAAGAATAATGCATTAAATTCATTCTATCTAAACTCAAGCACTCCTATCAGTTATCCCTGTCTATATTTTTCTCCTTTAGAAAATAGGAGTGTTGATATTTATTCCATGAACTATTTTGTCAGGTAAGGAGGTAGTGGAGTACTGGATTTATAAATTCGAGATTATATTTAATTCAAATCCATAGAGGCTCGATCGCAGGGCTGGAAGTCAAAGCCTACTTTTAAAACTGGACCCACCAGCCAGGATCTCAGAGGGTCATGGGGACAGTGGGGATATGCAGTTTCAAGCCCTTTCCAGCTTCCATTACAAGAATCCCAGAATACACCATGTCCTGTGACCTTGTAGAAGGCTGGGAATGTCCAGGTCAGAGGCAGCAGCTGGCCTAGGAGGGCTGCCAGAATTTCCAGGACACTGATGCATTCAGAATAGGAGAAAAGGGAACATTGGAGGGGGTGCCTGGCAGAAGAAGGAGAGGGGAAGGAAAGCATAGGGAGCCCTGAGCTGATAAATTCAGATTTGTGTGTTACACTCAGTCTGAAAACACCCATGAGTCACTTATGCTAATATGTATTTTCTCTTTAACACATTTTCCCCAGTTGGTCTGAAACTATACTGTGTTTACTATGAGTAATCTCACAGAGTCACAACACAAAATTTGCTTTTCTGCCCAAGGAGCAGCCACTTGTTTTTGGACCACATTCCCCCAGTGTGTAGCTAAATCAGGGAGAGCATTTCTGCCACTGTTAAGGCCTTTCCACTGCTTTCTGTGACGCTGAAGTGACTGTACCTGCTTCTTAAGGAATTCTTCTAACAGACCAAGAAGATCTGTGCCCTATTTATTGTCTTAGTTCTCTTTAGTCAATAATTTTGATTCTCTCTGAGCCTTTGTTTATCATGTTGTATTGCCATCTTTAGATAATTTCAGGTCAAAGAAAAAGAAAATAAGAACAAAAGGAAATAACTATTCAAAGTATTATCTGTTTTCCAATCTGTCCTTTTACAATTGCACTGATTTTATTTTAGAAGTCGTTTGACAGATGGAAATTGACAAATGTACATAGAACAACGAGAGTATCAGAAATGCAAAAAATATCTAGGTCAAGCGAGGTAACTAGTTATCATCTCAGGTGACAACTTCATTGATTGGTAGTGACTGTTGACAGTGTTGTACTAAGAAAGAGCCTGAGGCCACTTCCAGGCTTAGCAGAATTAGTAATGTCTGCCACAGTAGTACCTTTGTGACGAGTGGGGAAGGAGAGTGTCAGCACAGACATTATGAATTTGCCATTTCTGGTCTCAGCAAAATGTTCATTCAAGCAATTAACATATCAAATGGAGTTCTCTAGTAACTGATTAAATTGAATAAAGACCTGAGCATTTCATTTGGAGTACATAGTGGATCAAACTACAACTCAGGGCACTTCTAGCCCAATCATGCTTCGTATCCGTAATCATATTTTTACCCTGACACAGAAGTAAGGGACTCGAAGACTATCTTCTAGTTTAAGTCATAAATTGTGGAAACATATTATAATTTGTTTCTGAAATCGCAAGTCCCTTCCATGTAAACACATTCAATATCTCCCTACTCCTCTGCTCCCTTCAGCATTCTTTCTCCTTCCATGCTCCTCGTGTGTCCCAAACAGAAGTTGTGTGACCGATGCTCAGAGAAAGGTGTTTAAATGAGGAAATGATGGTGTCATCCTTTTTTAACTGTTGATTTGCTTCTCTTGTTTACCTAAGAACTAGACAGAGCATTGAGCAAAGAGATCTTTGGTCTTAGCCAGGACTGAGAAACCACACCTAATTGGTGAGTCAAGAGAAATGGCGGCCCCTCTTTTGCAGTGTATAACCCATGAGTGCATGATCCATATGAAAAGTCCTTAGACAAGTCTTAAATCTTTAAGCTTTAATAAATGTGGTTTTTGGGCTGAAAAAAAAATTTTTTTTAGTGTTAAACAGTAACATTTTTTATATGTGATAAGAGCATCAATTTTGCTAGCCACAGAGGATGTAGATTATCATTTGGGCTAAAACAGGCATTATTTACTACATTTGGGATCAGAAATAATAATATGCTGTATTAAATGTTCATAGTAGGTGCTAAAAATGTGCAGATATATACAATTGTGCTAACTAGCAATGTATTTGCTTTTTGGCATTGTGTTAGTCAGTTCTTGCCACCATAGAGTTGCATAACAAAATACTCCAAATCTGTGCTTACAACAGCATTTACATTTCTCACTCATGGGTCTATAAGTCAGCTAGGACTGTTTGCTTTAGACTGGGGGTTGACTAGACTTGGCTTTGGCTTTAGGTTGGGTTCAAATCTATTCCATGTGTCACTTTTGGGGGACTTAGTTATATGAGGCTGTTGCTACCTGGGTAGTGCTTTTCTCATTGTGATCATAGGAGCAGAAGGAAATGAATGAAACCACCTTTTCTGTAGACTGCACACAGTCATTTCCACCCACATTTCACCGATTAAAGTTCATCAGTGCCCAGCTCCATCATCAATGTATAGAGAAATTAATTCCATTTCTAGGAGACAAAATGCAAAGTTACAGGGCAAAGGATGTGAATATACTGGGTTGGCCACAAGTTCGTTCGGGTTTTTCATATGCTGTTACAGAAAAACCTGAATGAACTTTTTGGCCAATCTAATATAATTCTAAAATAGGAAGGGTATGAGAATTAAGACAATGAACCAATTTACAAAAATACCAGAATGTTCCATCTAAAACATCAAGTAGGAAAGTATTATAATGAGGTTAAAAGAATCAGGCTTTAAGTACCAGGAAGATCTAAGTTTGAATCTTAGCTCCATTCTTTTCTGACTATATGTCTTCAACAACAGGTAGGTCTTGGGAATGCTGGAACGGGTAAAGTGTCCATCAGCAGGGCTTTGTAGATATCTCTCCCTGTGCTCTGCCATGAATGGGACTTCATTTTTTTTGCTTGTCTATTTTTTCACTTACCTGTCTGCTTTCCATATTTGGCATCAATTTGACTCAGCTAAAAGTCACTGTGCTAGTTAAGGCATATAGTTTTACAATGAGCCACATCTGGTGCCAGTGGCCAGTATATGAATAGGGCAGGTGCGTAAGCAGGCACATACCCTTGGTTCAATCAGCCATGGCTGATGGGAAGTCACACATACTGAGTCATGCTTTTAAAGTAAAGCTGCTGTTAGGCTGAGATGTCCATTCTTAGAGAGAAGACACAACTCCCAGTCCCTCCTGAGTCTAGGCTGGGCCATGTGACTAAGATTCCCCAATGGAATATAAGCAGAAATTATGTGTATCGCTTCCAAACAAAATGGTTAAAATGCTGGTGCCTTTTCTATGGTCTAATTTGCTGTCAAAGACTCCAAAAATGGCACTGCCACAAGATGGAAAGAGCCTGGGTCACTGACTGATAATGTGGAAGGATTCCTGTAAGAAATAAGCATTTAAGGATTAACACTTTGGGGTTGTTTTTATATCAGAAGACTGTCCATTCTGCAGGGCTGGAAGAGAACAGTTGTCCCTACAAAGGGGCTGATGGTATGGTAGTCATTGAGATTAGGGTGTAGAGTGGAGCAAAGCATAAAAGGCTAAACAACTGAGCAAAGACTTCAGCTGGAGAGGTCCAAATGTTCTGGGTAGGTTTACCTGGGGTGGCTTCACTGATATACACTCAGCTGAGAAGGTTGAGTTCAATTAGGAGTCAACTGTATCTGTCAGGGAGCGTGGCCTGTGTAAAGGATAAGCTCCAAATCCAAACAGTTGTCCACACTTTTAACTCCTACACATTAAGGAGGGCTTTCATTTAACACAGAGAAGGGAGGATTACCTTTGTGGGTCTGTTGCTCCCCTGGATATGGTTTCTGAAATATCTTTCTTAAGGACTAAGCATCTCTCTCTTTCATTTAGGGGCTATGCTCACCCAAATTCACCAGTTTTAACAAAATTTGAAAAGTCATCATCTCTTTGGGGAAGGCACACTACCCTCTTAGCCTCCATTAGTAACGAACATTGGTACCAACTATACTTTCTTAAGCTCACTGATGGTGAGGAAGAGAGGGAGCTGTTCCCTCATTTCTAACCATACCTTGACCCCGGCCTCAAGTTTCAGACCATTGAGGGGGATGATGATTGCCTGAGTCATATAACTCTGCTAAAGTCCATCTTGGACTGCAGGGTATTCCAAGGCCAAAGAGAAGTAGGAAGAAGAAAGCTCAATCCCTTGCAGCTGTTTGTCTTTCTCTCTCTTTCTACTCTCACTCTTTTTCCTGACACAAATCCAGTTATCCAGTGCTGCCCTCCCCTAGCTGGCACACCACCCATGGCAACTGAATTTACTCCAGGCTCTTAACATTTTCTCTGTGAGATGCACTACAATTGCTTCTGCTTCTCTGGTTAATGAGGGTTCCGTCTCCCTCGCTGGACCTATGCTGCTCACCTCTCATTAATAGAATCCAACCTCAGTCTGTGTGTTGCCTCCACCCCACTCACCAGTTCCTCTCCTTTCCTCTGACAGATTCACCTTTATCCTGCAGGACTGACTTCCTTTTAGACCCCAAGAGCCTCCTAGCTCAGTAGCTTCCAGTCATAAGAAAAAAGTGGTGACCCCCTTTTAGATCTGCATGGCATCATCATAAACAAGAATCCTGCAACACCAGTACTGGAATGGGGGCCATTCATCTTCAGAAGAAAGGCTTTATTCTGAAGCTTCTTTTCCCAACTGATAACCAGTCTGTCACCACAAGAGGGAAGGGTGGGGTGGCAAGGCATTGAAGAAAGGGGAGGAGGGTGCAGAGCAGCAAGCTTATTAACCTTTCCAGGAGGCTTGTGATTCAAGCTTGTGGAGCTTAACATTTTTTTTCTCTCCCAATTATTTTAATGATGCTGCAGAAAGTCCTAACTTCTGTGCTGAGACTGTGTTGCTGCCACAGTCTGGGCTGATCACATGGTAACATTCCGACCCAGGCTGGGTCACCCCTTAAGAAAAATCAGCTTGGGAAAACCACTCCTCCTGCTGCGTGCATCTCACTCTCTCTCTTAAGGGCTGGGGGATGGCGACGGGGGTGTGGGGGGGGAAGCCTCCGTTTTAAGAGCTTTGAAGCTTAAGGCTCAGATGTGAGCTCTTGCTTCAGAGTTTATTAGTTATTTTTTATCCCCATCTACCACCCCCCTCCAAAAAGTTTATGTTCACTAAGAATGGCAATTATTTGACTCTAATTCAAACCATTTTTGTGTCATTTAGATCCAGGCGCATTGCTTGATCTCAATAATAAGGGAATGTACCAAATATTTTTGTTGCTAGAGGAACTATAGTCATATAAGCCAGTTCATCAATCATGTGTTTTTTCCTTTCGCAGTCTTAATGTGTTCCTCATTTCATTTTTGAGCAAGAAAATTAATCCTATAACATAAACTTAAAAGCCAACTACTGTAGTCTGTACTTTGAACCCAGATACAAAAGCAAACATTCCTTCCTATTAGGTTTAGATCAAGATGTATTGATTTAGGAGGTTAACTAATACTTAGCAGGAGGCTGATTGGGGGCTGGAAATGTGAGAGGCAGAAGGCAGGGGGAAGCAGAAGAAGTGGCTTTTCTTCTTGTATATGCACATATACACTTATCTGCAGGCATTGCTAGATTTTCAATAATCCACCACGAACATCATCATGACTATGGGGACTGTAAAGATGGAGAACATCTTTCTACAAGGCCAGCCTCCCTTCCCATTTAACAAGAGCAACTAAACATTGCTGGGGATTAGACGTTCCAATTTGGATTGTCACCTTCCATGTATTAATTTTTTAAACTTTTATTAACATATCATCCACATAGGAAGAATTGTGCTTATTGTAAGTGTACATTTTGATGGATTTTCACAACCTGAACACACCTGTGTAACAAGAGTCCAGATTATAAAATAAAACATCAATAGCACCTAGAAGCCACTCACACACAACCCCACCCAGTTACTATCTCACCAAGGGTATCCACTGTCCTAAATTCTAATACCATAGTTTAATCTTTTTCTTTGAAGTTTCTATAAATGGAATAATATAGCATTTATTCTTTTATGTCTGGCTTATTTCACTCAGTATTATGCTTGAGAAATTCATCCTTGTTATTGTGTGTAGTTGCAGACTGTCCACCCTCCTTGCTATTGATATTCGTTGTATGAGTACACAAAAAGTCTACATCCGTTCTATTGCTGATGGCTATTAGGGCAATTTCCAGTTGGCTGTTATGAATAGTGCTGTTATGAACATTCTAATACATGTCTTTTGGTGAATATATGTCCACATCTTTGCTGGGCTTATTCCTAGGAGAGGACTTGCTGAATGTGGAGTGTGCATGTGATTAATTTTAGTAGAAACTGCCAAACAGTTTCCACGCTGGCTGTAACTAATTTATTCTCGCACTAGCAATGTATGAGAGTTCCAGTTGCTCTATATCCTCACCAGTACTTGATATGTTCAGTGTTTATTTTAGTTATTTTGGAGCGCAGGTAGTGATATTGCATTGTAATTTGACTCTGCATGTTCCACACCCGTTTTCATTTCTATGCTTCAGTTAATTTCCAATCATCCCTTAACCTAGCAAAGGCCAAACTGACCAACCAGTCCTCCCTCTGCAAAGACTATCTTTCCTATAATGATATCCCCACATCACCTCCTCCACCCACCAACATGGACTTTTCCTTTTGTCGAGTTCTTATTGAATTTATGCACGGAACCACCCCATTTATGCTTGATTAGTGGTGTTATCTGGGTAGTGTCATGCTCTAAATGTTTCTCCTGTGTTATTCTGTCTTTCCAACTGGTGGCAGAGTCCCTTGAGGACAGAGTCCAACTCAGCAGGTCATGTATACCCGCACAAATCCACCGGGCTGAGTTCACATGAATACAGGCTGTGCCCGGATTGGACTGAACTTTGCACTTTTTGCCCAATCATTATGATGCCCAAGAGCTTTAGCCTAGATGCCTGATACTGATTAAAAAAAAAACACTCAAGACTTAAGACGTTAAATAGGGCAGGAAGTTGAATAATATGGTTTAAAAAAATGGTTCTTGGAGTTAGAGTTGGATTTGAATCTCACACAGACCAATTTGGTTCTTTGTAATCTTAAGAAGTTATTTTATGATTCTGAACCTCAGTTTCCACATATACAGAAAGAACAGAGTTGTAGTGAGGATTTAACAAGAATAGATAGCTAAGTGTCTGGCATGTTGTAGGTGCTGGAAAAGTCCATTCCTTTTTCCATACTCTCCTTCTTTGAAGAGGTCTCAATTTCTCAGTCTTATAAGAGGATAAAACTCAAACAGCTTTGTAGATCTTTGATTGGCCAAGCCTTCTTTGTCAGCCTCTCTGAAATCAAGCAGTATCCTGAATTAGATGGTGAATTTTGAAATAAATTTAATAACATTTTCCAACAAATAACTTTTTTGAACTACAATTAAAAAGACTGTATTTTCTGAAATCTAACTAGGCCCCTTAACAGCAAAATCTTCTTTGAGGCAAGACTAGTTAACAGCTTTCTATGTAATCTCCATCTTTCTATCTGCTCAGCCCACTAGATAGAAGTACCTTAAGTGCAGACAATATAATTTTCATCCACCTCTGCTCTTAAGTACGTGATTAAAGTTCCAACATGTCTACTTCCAGAAGGGCTCTTAGGAAAGTGAATAAGGAAAGGGTTTGTCTTAGGGCTTTATTGCTCTTCCCTGGAGGTTTTTGGCAGCCTTTGTCAATGGACAGGCAAGTTCTGGAGTCATATACTGACTTTGGCCCTTAAAAGTGACTCAGGGCTTGGAATTGTGGCCTCTATTTTCCTTCTTCTTGAACCTTACTGTGCTGTGCCACAGTGTGTTGGTGTGTCC